>NC_085004.1:8963430-8978430 GCF_963854185.1 Sardina pilchardus
GCCGTATCAGCTCACTGATAATAATATGTCTACATGTGACAGCTCTTTGTGTGACTCTTTCTGTTACCCCGTGTGTGAAAATATGCAGCCATGTGTATAGTAGTGATAAGAGTGTGTCCATGTGATCAGACGATAATGTTTGGCGGGCTCGTTTCAAAGGTGTCATATAAATTACCCGTGTCCCATGTATATGAAGTGAGAAAATTCAGTATCAAGCAGACAAAAGCAGTTTCAGAGATTATAAAACATTGTAAGACATTTATTAGCTAACAACAGTTCAAGACTGTACAGCGGGCCGGAGACCCAGCTCAGCACACCACTTAGGGCGATGGCCTACTTGGGTCTCTTGCACTGTGTATTCTCTTTACATTTAAAGACCTTGCCTCAAGGCCTTGATTCAATCAAGAAGAAAGGCCTCATCAACAATGATCAGTCACACGGTCACAAGGCAGTTGCATCATTAACATATGTTCAAAAGGTCACATAAGTAGTTGGTTGACAAGTTTTGGCGTGATCAGAAGCTGATGTTCATGCATCAAATCATTCCGTTATTTCTTTATACCTCTGTTCATGTTTAAAGTAAATTATACAATATTTCTACTACATATACACTGCACCTCATTGTAGACCCTGGACTGGACTTATCCCCTCATTCTCTCTCCTGCTGTTCATTCTCTCTCTCTCTCCTGCTGTTCATTCTCTCTCTCTCTCTCTTGCCTATTCATTCTCTCTCTCTGCCGTTGATTCCCTCTTTACTGTTCCATCTCTCTCTCTCCTCTGCTAATTCTATCTCCTGCTCTGTGTGTGCTGTGGACAGGTAAGGGAGTCCCATTCTGGGCCATTAAGAACAGCTGGGGCGAGGACTACGGAGAGCAGGTGAGAGAAATGCCCCCCCCCCTTTACTGTTAAATGGTTTCCCCCCTGTCACTGTTAAATGGTGTCCCACCTGTTGTCTTACTTCCTGTACCAGGACACCATGATTGTACATACAGTATGTTCTCACTATGAGTGTGTTTGTACATATGTTCACCCTCAGAGAGTGTTCACCTGTCGTATCAACTATCTACCGTTACACTCAACCCCCCTAAACCTCAGCCCCACCTGGGTCACCTACCTGGGCCACTGTGACCTGCATTGACTGAGCTTGCTAGTCTATGCCCCGGCCCAGACGCCAACCTGCAGTTTACAGCACCTCAGTCTAGGAGGCTAGCGTGTTAGCAAGGGAGCAAAGACCTGTTGGTGCTAGCATCTCGTACTAGCAGGCCTCATAAGGCATTGGGAGGGATGTTTACTACATTCTGCACTGTTATTGCACCAGCTAGCTAACGGTACACAAGTCTGGATTAGCACATGGGCCTGCTCCAGAAAGTAAGCTTGCACCTCATACTATTCATCCAGGAGGACTACAGAGATCACAGATAAACCCATATTGAGGTTGTCGCCATTTGACAGGTGTGAGAGATGTCAGGCATCTGACACATGAATGACACTGGAATGCGGGGATTACTGGGGAATGCGGACTGGTTGCATACCAAACATCCTGCTTGAGCCTGAAGCAAAACAGCTATTTTCTTTTCTGAGATTCCATAATCCGGCCCTGACTTTTCCTGCATTTGCTACAGTGCCACTGTTTGTCCATTCATCTCTACAGCTGTGTCTGGCTCAGCATGTAAATCTATCCAGTGTCAGGTCAGAGTGCAACTGCAGTTCCTTATTTATGGAGGTCACCGCTCGCTGAGCCAGGATGATGTGTGAGTGAATAAAGAAGTGATGTTGTGTGGCATTGAGACTTGTTGTGTTTTCCATTGTGTCTTACAGGGCTACTACTACCTGTATCGCGGAAAAGGGTTGTGTGGCATCGACAAAATGTGCTCCTCTGCGGTGGTCAACTAGAACACACACACACACACACACACACACACACACACACACACACACACACACACACACACACACACACACACACACACACACACGAAAACATACAGACACAGACATGCATACACAGCACACATATGTTGATCTCTGACATAATGCTATCCATTGTGAAGCGTGTTGGGTGGCGGTACTGTAAGACATGAATGCCTCCACCCAAATAGAACACAAAACCGTTACACTCAAATTACACACCCCGATCAGGCCCTACCTCTAGACATCTTACCTGAGGACTTACCTGAGTTCTCACCTGAAGACTGACCTGGGGTGCGATTTCCTCTGCACACACCACAGGTCCTAAAGCCCGCTCTTTCACACATAGGTTGCACATGTGTCAAGTTAGGATCTCCTATCCGTTAACACTAAGAAACCTGCTGTATTTTGTGTCTGATTATGTGAATAGTTTTACCTAAGCCTCACTTGTGTTTGAAGTTTGAAGTTGCTAAGTTTTAATTTAATCTAATCGGTATAACATCATAAATGTTTTAAAATGCTTTTCCCCTAGAAACTACTGCAGTGATGTGGTGATCATATGTATTCACCCAAGTGAAAAGAGGGGTTTTCTGCAACATGTTTGTTTGTTATGTGTCATACTAGGTCCTTGAGGCATTATAAGGGACAGTAATACAAAGAGGTCTGCAACTGCAGAATTTACTTTGTTTCTGATATCAGTGTTGTCTTTACGTTACATAAAAATACTCATAGAAATCATTCCGTTATTTCTTTATACCTCTGAGCTAGCTAGCAAGTTCACACAAACACACACACACACACACACACACATACTGACTTTAAGTGCTACTTTTGAGGCAGACCTTGAGTTGGGCACAGGGAGTAAGTAACACACATCTGAAAACTGAAAAGAACACTTTTTGCGCCATTTGTACATCATGTCCAGTAGCCTTGTGTCTGAAAGGTAATAAAACTCTGCTCCCCTCCAGTGGTCTGTGTGCTTCATTTTAAGGTTGCGCGCGTGATTATGATTTGGGCCCTTGTGATTACAAACGTGCCTGAATGCATTGAAATAAACTGAAGAGCTTTGAGGCCAAGAATATGTGTGTGTGTAGCAGATTATTTGTTTGATTCATTCGTTGTTCATAAAAACAAATTTGGCCAAATCAAACTTTAACTGGTATTTGAATAAGTTTGGAGAGAAAAGTCTAATTGGAACTAGAAACAGATCAATAGGCTACATGACAGTATTATGAGCCAAATGTGTTGTTACTTTAAGTATTATTTAGAAAAATGTTCTAGCTTACTATTCATTCATTTCTGTTCCCTTATAACTAGTAATACTAGATAGTTGCATATATAGGCCATGCTGTAAACCTTTGCCATTTAGTATTCCTAGCCTATTCGTTCAGTCTTAGTAGCCTACTTCTATAATATGTCCATACTAATGGGATTACTAGATATTATAGGAAACGATCACTATAATATTTAGTTTACACTAAGCCTATAAGATTATTTTCCCGTTGTGTTCACTGTTCAGTGTTCACGTTGCCTTTCTATGAGCGGACTACATTACCCATAATGCTATCGCTGCTGATAAACTGCGAAACAAGCAGGAAGTTCTGCACGTGTGACTGTGTCGCTGGATTTTCGAGCTTTGACAACACATTTTCTTTGCAAGGTTTCTTAACCTACTCCATGTACTACCTATTGAAGATTAAATCGCCACTTGCAACGACATTTCATCTACATTACCAAGGTGTGTGATCTTCATGTTTACCGCACAAAGCTGGGGATACGATCTTTATTGTGTTAGCTGGTAGCTAGCTTACTCACGGGTAATCGTATCTCTTGCCTAGGTAAATAAAACTCCTCAGAATTGCATAACTATATACTGGTGTTTCACAATATATATGCCTTAGACTAAACACTCTGAAATTATATAACATGAATCGGTAGGTTAGATGCACTTATATTAACAATGCACGAGTCCTACAACAGTTAACGTTAGGGTCCAACTAGGAGTACTAGGGAGTCAATAACGTAACAACAATCTATCTGGGATGATTGTTGCTCCATATAGTACCAGACTAGCCATAGATAGCCTACTCCGGGTGAAAGCATTGCGTTTATGGCTTGATCAAAGTTAGTGATCTGATCTAGAACATTCGAGATGCGCATCTGATCTGACCAAAGGCCGTTAAAGACGGGCTATCTGTAATTGAATGTGTAGTAATTGCTTTTGTCCTGACCCTGTCGCAGCTGGAGACGAATTGAGACATTCACAATGTCCCAAGCCACTAAACGCAAACACGTCGTTAAGGAGGTGCTCGGGGATTACGTCACCCCGACTGAAAACCAGCAGATTGTGAGGGTGAGAACACAACCAATAACGTTATTGTTGCCTACCTGTTATGTGTACACGTCAAGGAATGGGTCAATTATGATGTAAAATCTAAAGTTAAAATGCTGTACCTTTGCTTTTACCCTCACTCTATCAGGTTCTGATGTAATGACTTTGCATGTATTGACAGACACAGAGAAAGTGTGTTTGATTGTGTGTGTGTGGGTGTACGTGTGTACGTGCACCGTCTCTGATTCCTCTCATTGTGCTGTTTGTCTGAGCAGGTTGTCAGTAGCCCTGGCAACAATTTGCATGAGGCTGTGACATCTGAGGGCGAGAAGTTTCTTGTGAGCATGCCCACAAAGTTCCGGAAGAACATCTGGATCAAGAGAGGTACAGGATATGACATCATTACCTCATCACTCTTATCTGCTTCCCTAACCCATATGATGCTGATTGCTATCAGCTATGACTTTCTTATCATGTTGATAGCATATCAAACACTAGTGGCTTCTGTGGGAGATCCTGATAAGGCTCTGTCCATAAAGGTGCATCCAGTTATGGTCCAGCATGACTCTGAAACTGTGTTAAACTAATGGCACACAAGGCAACTTTGTGGACAATGTTGCTGGTCAAATGTCCTCAGTGTATTGTGGTTCCAACTGTCCTCAGTGTATTATGGCCCACTAATATTTGAACTCAAATCACCAGTAGGCACATTGTCAGCAGCATTGTGTTGTAGCACTGTGTTGTTAGCACTGTGTTGTAGCACTGTGTTGTAGCACTGTGTCGTAGCATTGTGTTGTAGCACGGTGTTGCAGTGTTGTAGCACGGTGTTGTAGCACTGTGTCGTAGCACTGTGTTGCAGCATTGTGTTGTAGCACGGTGTTGTAGCACTGTGTCGTAGCACTGTGTCGTAGCACTGTGTGGTAGCATTGTGTTGTAGCATTGCTCAAAAAGTTGCCGCCTCTCTTTTCACCATTAGCTCATCTACCATGATCCACAACAAGCTGATTCCATATTGCGTATTAAGGTTTTATCTGTAGCCTTACTGCACTATGATCACTACATTACCGTGAGTATTTTAGACTTATCATGATGTCACACTTCCTGTGTCTCAAGAGTGTGTGTGTGTGTTTCTCCGTAGGTGATTATGTGATAGTGGACCCAATTGAGGAGGGGGATAAGGTGAAGGGGGAGATCAGCTTCATCCTGTACCGAGATCACATCCATCACCTGAAGAAGCTTGGGATGTGGTGAGTGCACACTGATCTTTTCACTTGTAATTATTAATTGTACCACAACAATGGATCACTGTCATTTCATTGTGTTTTTGAGTTGTTAGGACCGTTAGTAAGTATTGGTAGTTGTTCATCCTCAAGGTATTTCATCACAGTGTCACAAACCACCTCCACCAAAGCAGTCCTTCTCACACACATTTGTAGACATATCCATGCCTTACCCATAGAGAGACAGCACTTAACAGAAGCCATCGCACTACTTGTCATTTACCTGACAATCCTCTCCAAAGCAACTGAACTAATACCCGAGATAGGCCATACACACATGCCCATACCCACATCCATACACACATACCTACACCCATACAGTACACACATACCTACACCCATACACACACCTATTCCCACACACTTACACACATACCCACATCTACACCCATACATACTGTTTGTACCAGCAGTTAATTTTTAGCTTTTATTTGTCTTGTCCAGGCCCAAGGGTTTCCAGGACAACCGTACATCAGAAGAAAGAATGGATGGACCGCAGCGGAAGGATGGAGGAGAGGAGAAAGAGGAGGACGACAGTGAGTCCGAGGAGGACGACAGCGACCTCTTCGTCAACACTAACCGCACAAACTATCACTACACAGAGAGCGAGGAAGATACAGAGGACGAGGAGGAGTCTGATGATGAGGATGAAGAGAATGTAGATGAGGAAGAGGAGGGTGACAAGAACAGTGTGTAGGGTGTGTGTGTATGTGTGTTGTTGTGGCAACACACAAGCACCACTTGGACATCACCTCTTATCTTCTCAAAATGTCCAACTACATTTCATGTTGCAAACAGACCAATCAGCTAACTTACCACAGGAACAAGGAAAGACATTAAAGTTATGTGCTTGTAAAGTTGTATGATAACAGATGATAACAACATTACTGCAGGAGATGGGTATGATCTCACTAGAGAATGTGTTCAACATTATGGCCAGACCACTAGGTGGCACTCTCTTATCCTCTTGAGGTTACAATTTAATCACACTGATGGTCATCTGTAATCGGTCAGTCAGTTGTGTTTTGCAGCAACTCGGTCATCAATGCTTTGACAATTCTAAGTTGTTGGGCAGGTTGTTTGGCTGTTGGGTTCTTGGAGAAACCTGACCTACTGTAGAACAAGTTTTGCCTGGCGATGGCAAGCACCTGACTTTTCTGGATTCACCAGTGTTGAACATTATTAGTCACTAGATGGAATTATTCTGTAAAACTGAAGCCACCAATTTGTCAACAAAACAATTCTTGAAAGTAGGGTCTAGACTAAAAAAGACACTCTAATTCAGAGATTGATTTCATACACAATAGCTAACAAGCTACAGAAGTGTCATATCATCTTGGTAATCCATCAAGGGTTATTAAGTTGTAAGATAGCATATTGATGCAAAATAAATAATGGAAGGCTTGTAAAATAATTATTGTAAATATGATGTGTAATAAAATATTTTTTGTGTTATTCGGTTGCCAAGTCATTATATTATGATCGTGTCTGACCGTCAGCCTGTGTTTTTATCATTCTCATATTTAAAAGACAGAATGAAGAAATGTAATCTTTATTTGCTACTTTTGACTTAAACCCTTTTGGGCATATTCTAGCATGTAAAGCACTTACCATACACTTCAGTATGTGTTATTTCTCACATGATGAGATTACAAGTAGGCTACAATAGGTAGCAATTGCAACAAGAAAAGTACAAAACAAGTCATTCATGTAAGGAGGGTGTCACTTGTGCTCGAGCCTTTTTGGTGCTCACAGTCCAGGACCACAGGATCAGAGAAGCTGGCTGGGCTACTTGGAAGAGACTAGACCCCAGGACGACCGGAGCACTCTGAGAACTTTTAAGCTTGTTTTATTATGGTGCACAATCGACTGACGTTTCAATGCACTGGTTTGCTCGTAGTCATTAAGGGGTTATTAAGGTGTGCTAATATACCAAAGGGACAGGGGGGGGGGGGGGGGGTTTGTCATGTTAGGTAGTGCCACACGTCTCCTCACCCTTAACCAGTGTAAACTGGGACAGCCATCTTCACCCTTAACTAGAGTAGACAGCCATCTTCACCTTTCACCAGTGTAAACTGGGACAGCCATCTTCACCCTTAACTAGAGTAGACAGCCATCTTTATCCTTAACCAGTGTAAACTGGGAAATTGTTGCTGGTCAGTTTTCCAGTGTGTGGTGATTCTGCCACTGGATGAAAGGCAAAGTGAGACTAATGATGACTGCAAAGTGGGAAGGGCATTTCGAGAAGTCATTACACCTTATCTTGCAGTCTAAACAAACACACTCCCCTCTAAACTTGACTATTTCTGTGACCTTTGGACCATGGTTTGACACCATGGAAAAACGTACCTGTAATCTGTTTACTGGACCCCATAATAATGATCAATAATCAAAGCACCTGGCGACAGCAAGGCAATCGAGTCCAAAGACCAGAGTCACCAGACAGCACTTCAGCATCTGAGTCCTCCCCCCGGTTAGCCAGTGGGCAGTGGGGTGGGGGAGTGAAGTCCCTGTCCTCATCTGGCATGGGTCAGTTTCTGTTCTTGCAGTTTGAGGCCTCAGGTCATTGGCCTTGTCCACCTGAAGAAAGCCCTGCTATGTGTCACTGGCCCCAGTGGTAGAAACTCGACTAATAATGAGAGGCTGTACGGCAAGCAACCCTAGCTGAGGCTTTCCCACTTCTAAAAACAGAAAACACATTCCAGTGGAAATCACCAACCCTTCGTATTTCGAATGGCGTGCAGATCACCTTGATGATGACTATGGCACAGTAATCTATGGGCTCCAACACTGCTCTGAGCTCAAGAATCAGCTGAAGAGACTTCACCTCTATCAGTTACAGCAACACTGCACAACATTTCCACAATAGGAATTCAGTGGATTCATTTACAATAGATTATCAATAGACAATGAATAGATTCTTACAATAGAAGACATATTGCAAACAGTTTCACAGTCTTTAAACAAAAACAAACAAAAAAAATGAATGACTCTACAAAGTATAATACATAGTATAAAAAAAAAACATGAATCCCTCTCTACAGTATACTGTACATAGAAAGGAAGTCACAGCTTCCCCCTTGCACATAACCTGGTTATCAATGACCTATGAGTTCTAGGAGGAAGTTGAGGCTATTTAGAGTACTGAAGGCTTGTTCACATTTTCTCTGAGTGTGTTTATGGGTGCCTGTATGTGTATGTGAGCTTCAGTTTTTAAATTCCTTGTGTAAGTAACTGCAGAATTCTTCAGATGTCTAAGGTGCGACATGATAGTGTTTCCTGTAAACCAGTTTAACGAGAAATTATGTTGAAACACTGCTTGCGCCCCCCTCCACACACTCACACTAAAGTCATACACACACCTGTGAATTCTGATCCTTATCAAAAAGCAAACTTGTTTAGGTTTATGCAGTGTTTTCAATTGGCCCAGGACATGTTTTATTGTGGAACCACCCAGATAATAGACTGTCTAATCTATTTATTCCATGGTGACAGTAGAGAGCCGTATCCCACGGCAGGGTTGCGACAAGCTATTATTCCTACAGTCCATTACCAGGTGGATTATTTTCTTGATAAATCGAATAGTTGTTTTATCAATAGAAATGCAAGAAAATGGTGAAAATTAGTGTTTCCCAAAGCCCAAGATTCTTCAAAAGCAATACCCGGCCGCAAAGTATGGTGAGAGAGGGGGTATTTGCAAATGTCAAGGGGGCACAAGTATTATTGGGAGGGTGGTGCGAATATTTAATGTCACAGTTTATGAATTGATATCCTAATGTTAACTGCGACTGCGGCTAGAGACCCAGCTGTGTTCTAGCATTAGGCCTATACCATGTAAGGGTCCTACATACTGCTACAGTAGGTAAAACTGCTTTGCCTTTTTACGCATTTGATCTCCGCGACTGGCTGATTGTTGATTGTTGTGATAAGAACAAACTAGTACATTTGCGTTGCATGCATGAGTAGCCTATTTAACTTCATTGGTGCTGTGCTGTTGATACTGCTAACCTACAGTATAGAGAACGCCGAGCTGATCTGTTTGATCTTGGATTGCTCTGATCAAACAGAGCACTCCAAGAGAGAGTGAGTGTGAGAGATATAGTGCACGCTGCATGTAGCCTAACTAACTGAAGAAAAGCATAGCTACGTGGCCTATGTAGTGGTCACACTAAGGGGGCACAGAGACGGCCAGCTCTGAAACCTCGCTTACTGTCAGAGAGGAATGAGAAAACCTGAGAAGGTTCAACTTTAACTTCAAGAAGCTGCCATCAATTTTGAGGAATTGTCTTTAAAAAAAAAGGGCTAAAAATAATTCCCATCACGTCTCTGAAACAACATGAATGATGCCTCAGCCATCATCAGCAGGTCAAGAGCTGAAGCGTATAAAATGAGGTAGCGAAGTCTCCTGAGAGCCGGCCTCACATTAAGTCCATGATGTCCATCTCCCTCGGACCCTCCTTCGCTTGTCCTCGTTTCTGTGCCGCACGTTTGGGTGCACGTTTGGGCGCACGTTTGGGCGCTGCTGTGGGGTCCACTCTGAGGGTGGCGTTGAGGCAGTCGGGCGGAGGCTCGAGGTCCTCCGCCCACAGCCTCCGCACGGCCTCGGGACTGCGCTTGTGGACGAGCAGGATGGTGTGGTAGGCGCAGGGGTTGTCCTCCTCCTCGCCCTCGGGGAAGTCGAACGTGAGGAAGGCGGGCTCGTGCTTGGGCACCACGCCGAGCCGCTCCAGGCACATGCCCACGTAGACGTCGTCGATGGGGAACAGCGCCACCCTCCGAGACACCTCGCGCAGTCGCAGGGCCAGCGCGCCCGAGTACACCACCCCTCCCCCGCCCGCGTAGGTGGGGTACTTGCCCGTGTACAGGAGCGCGGGGATGTAGTACTTCACGTCGGCGGAGAGTATCGGCCTGGCCAGCGGGATCACGTCGCCCGCCACGAAGTCCCGCAGGGTCGGGTCGGCCTTCAGGCCTCGCGCCGCTTTGGCGCCCTCGGCGTCCAGCTGCGCCTGCAGGTAGTCCAGCAGCGCGGGCGTCCTGACGAAGACGTCGTCGTCGCCCTTGAAGACGAAGCGGGCGTCGGGGCAGCGGCGTGCCAGCCAGCCCCAGAACAGCACGTCCTTCAGGGTGAGGTTGAAGAAGGCGTCGGCGAAGTCCCAGCGCAGGAGGTCCCCGTGCCGCTCGTTCTCCTGCTTCAGCTGCTCCTCCAGCGTGCGGTTGAGCCTCCCGTCGCCGCCTCGTCCTCTCCCCAGCAGGAAGAGCCTGCGGACCAGGCCGCCCGCGCCGCTCCTGCCCCGCACCTGGCCCTGCTGGCCCCAGGTGTCCCGGATCACCTGCCGCTGGTCGCGGTGCTCGTCCCGGCTCTTGATGGCCAGCAGCAGGAAGGGCGTCTCCTTGCTCCCCCTGGGCGCCCCCGCTGCACACAGGCGCGGCTGGTCGATGAGGAGACGGAAGTCCCGGCAGAACATGCGCAGGATGAACTCCCTGATGTGCAGCGGAAGCGTCTGGAACTCCGGCAGTGCCGTCTCCACAGAGGTCTGGTTAAAGGCGCAGAGCCGACCCTTGACCTCTGCGTTGGCCCTGCCGCTCTCCGACGCAGAGGTCAGTCTCTGGACGCCCGGCGGCCCTTTGACCTTGACTGAGCGTAAGACGTGGCTGTTCCGCAGGTCCAGTTTGTACTGCAGCCGGTTCCACAGTCCAGTCTTGTTGGCGTCCATGTCACCCCTCCAGAAGGGCCCCCGGGGCTGGGCAGCGTACCCCAGCCTCGCCGTGGCGCCCGGGGCGGTGAACTTCACGCGCTGTAGATGATGGAGTCTGTGCGTCGTGGACGGGCTCATGGACAGGCACACGGCAAGGGTGACGTAGACCATGAGCCCACCCATCACAAAGCAAGGCACGCACACCCAGAACAGGACCCTGCGGAGAGTAGCGCTGGGGGACATACTCTGGAGAGGGGACAGTTGAAGGAGGAGAGAGATGACCAAATAAGCACACATCATTTTCACATTCATATACAGTATGTCCTACTTCACACTTCGTCATATTTTCTATAAGAGTATTTGCCACGTAACATACAACTCAGTATCCATGGACTATTTCACTTCTTTATGATGAAAAAATGCACACCCTTAGAGGTGCTGACACAGGACGAAACTTATAGAAAAGGATTATGTTGCCGCACACTCAGTCTCGATCTATTTCACTTCTTTACAATACAATATTTTCCTTTTTTTAAGGCAAAACACTAACTAATGGAAGCTACCGCGCTGGGGCTCCTTGCTCTGATCATTTAATAGTAGTATACTCTCAACAATAAACGAACAGTTCCCGTCTTGCTATCTGGGTCACAGGCCACACACCACAGTATTTAATGGCTTTATCGATTGCGCTGAATATCAAAATGATTTACGCGTAATGCTCAATTGAGTGGTCCGTCACGCAAATAGCGCAGGGAGCGCAAAGAGGAAGAGGACAGGACATGATGTACACACTTACAACACGCATTCTCACCAGAGGAATTATTTCATGCGAGTTTAGCACAATTCAAATTACGCCAAAAATAATAGGCCTATAGGCTACCTATACTACCTACTTACCTCAGTTTATGTGTTGACTGAAGAAAACGTATCTGTTGATTCGCTGTAGATGTTTGACAAATCAAAAACTTTCTCCGTTCATCGGTTTGTCGGTCAAGTCCCAAAACGACGGACAAAATCGTGGCAATTTAGACTATAAACATTTTAAATTAGTTAGACTAAACATTTAAAGCCTTATTTACATTGTAACACCTTCGGTGTTGTCTAGATCCTGAGATCGCACAATATGTCATGCAGACAAGCTCATACTTCAACTGAACAGTTTACAGACGCGCACACCTGCAGTATCAAGAGACCAGAAAAGCCTTAACACACCCACCTCCCAGTCTTCCGACGTCTCCATCCGTCGGCAGAGGGGAAATGAGTGACAGCGTTGACATGGAAATTCATATTCTCTGAGTTTCTTAGGAATGCAGATGGGCATCTTCCAGGTGGGAGAGCGAACAAGAACAGCAGGTTCACCAGCCGTGAAAAGCATTGATCTGGCCACACCTAGCACAGCGACTGTATAACCTTCTGACCGTCAGTGCGTTAATGATAACAAGTTGCCGCTATCATTGAACAGGCGAGAGCAATAAAGCGATAATGGGTAGGGCCTACTTGATGCGTAAAGCCTGTTACATGTGTGATTTCTGTTTTGGATCAAATTGACATGTCCCAATGATTTCCTTACTAGTATTCTCTAATAAAAGCAACAAATACATAGGCTAACAAATCCATTTTATTACGTGTTTAGGTGTTTTCTATGGCTTTTTTTTCTTTTTTCCTTTTTTCCCCGTTTTCTCTAAAATAAGCATTCTCTGGGATTCCGCACTATCTTCATGGAGAAAGTAAGGCATAAAGATATGTGACAGCATTTGTTCTCCTCTTGAGTCTAGATATAAGATTCATATTGTCTAGGCTACATCTCTTTCACAAAAGGGGGTCAGTATAGTGGCAAGTTTGTGGTCAGGTTTTCGTAATGTGAAAACACACATACGCACACATTCTCCAACTATGGTCATTTTTTCTGACATTTTTTAAAAATATTATATATATATATATATATATATATATATATATATATATATATATATATATATAGCCTATATATATATATATATATATATATATATATATATATATATATTATTTTGCATCTGTCCCTAACTTTGGACCTTCGAACATGAACATGATATTTGTTTATATATTTCTTTTCAATTTGGCATATTTAAACATGTTGAACACTTGTCCTTTGGGTTCACCATCATTTCCACAACTCTGCGTTTAATGCAATCTCAGGCTCAGGCTCAGTGTTCTAGATTTGTATTCTCAGTAACCATAGAATCTGACACTCCAGAGGGAACATCATGCCTGAATGAAGGAATGGTCCTAGCAGAGGTTAATAAATTGGAGATCAAGGTGAATATGAGAAATACTGCGAGTATGTATATTGTATGTAGTTTCTGAACCACTCATAATTCATTCTGATGGAAACATGTCTGGATTTTACAATTTTATTAGGTGTAATAAGAGATTTTTTAATGCTAACTCTAAAATACAGTATAACACTAAAAGGCTAGTCAAACATGAGAAAATGTAATGGGGAAAATGTAATTTCCGTGACCGTCATTTCCACATCGGTCTCCGTTGCCTCGGCAAGGACATGTCATTTCCACAACCACAATATTGTTTTGGTCAATCAATTGACCAAATGGTCATCAATTTACAATTTGGAAAGATGCAAGCGTGATGTGTAACCCAATATATTTTTAGTTACCAAAATTTTACAATTTTTGGTTGAACACATGTTTTTTTTCAGTTGTGGAAATGACAATTTCTGGAATTTCTGTCTGAAATAATATTTAATAAAAATCAGCATAGCCAAGCTCGGGGCAGGTATCTATATCATAACAAATTATGCAGTAAATTTAAATTGAAAAGGTTTAATTTTCTGAAAAGTTGTACTGTTTACTGATTTTTCCTTGATATATTATTTATTTACCCTTATATTATGTGCCGATACTGTCTTTTCATGGTCTGTGCTAACAGTGCTTTGTGTCTTTTATGCTAATAAAACCCTTTGAATTTGAAAGAGGGAGAGAATGTGTGTGCTGGAGAGCAAGAGTCAGAGGGAGTGTGTGTGTGTGTCCCAGTCAATCTCTAGGGCAACTTTGAGTATCAGCTGGGCGTGTCATAGGGATACCATGGATACCAGTTACTGTCAGTGGGCACAATTAACACACACACACACACACACACACACACACACACACACACACACACACACACACACACACACACACACACACACACACACACACACACACACACACACACACAGCTAAAGTATTTCTTGGTGAACTGCTGTTGAAAATAAAAAAAAAATCCCCCCTCACATTAGCACTTGAACTTCTCTCAAGTAATATACACAATGAGTTTGCATCTTTTTTCAAAGGTAAAATCAACACAGCTAAACTCAACATCCGGGAATTCCATGCAGCTACAAAGGAGAGAGACTTAACTTTGTGTCAGAGTTCAGCTTGATAGATGACAAAACACTTAAAAAATGTACAGAATCTGAGCTCTCTCACATGTCTTGACACTGCCTATACCAATTTTTTCAAAACTATTTTTCAACTTATAGCTGTCTATCACACTGTAAAATATTTCATTGCTGCTCCTGAAAACAGCTGTGGTAAAGACCCTTCTCAAGAGGAATAACTGTGTTCTCCCGTGCTAATCAAACAGAACCATGCCCAATCTACCCTTTATTGGTAAAATTATTGAACACACAGTCTAATCAACTAATCACCTTTCTAACATCAAATGGGTATTTTGATTACTTTCAGTCTTTGCCACCTCAAAAACATTGCTGATGACAAAACCTGATTAAGAAAAACTCATT
>NC_085004.1:8988430-9005930 GCF_963854185.1 Sardina pilchardus
GGCCTGGTCAAGCCTCATCAGCTCCAGGATATGCTGCTATTTGGGTTTCCTTCTGCCTTGTATGAGTGCGGACTGGAAGCCCATAACTGGCCCAATCCCACACACACACACACACACACACGCACGCACACACACACACACACTTGCATCTGCAGACTCACACACATACCCGCCTGGCAGGGTAGGAATACATTGCCATTCCACATTGTATAACCGGGGCAGTTCACAATACCTGTTCATTCTGTTCAGATTAATTAATAACATAACATAATTTTGTATGTGCATATGTGTTAGGTAGTAAAGATAGTGGTGTTGGGGAACTGCACAGAAATACACCATGTTAACATTACATCTTCTTTGGTGTACACAATAGACACAGATTGATTCTTTGATTAAATAAGTTGGCATGCATCAAGTAGGTTTCATGAAAGCCCCTGGCAAGTGTATCTCTTATACACTCACTCTCTCTCTCTCTCACACACACACTCTCTCTCACACACACACACACACACCCACACCCACACCCACACAGACACACTATATCTGGTTTCTTTTTCTCAAACAAGGCCATGAGGTTAAGCATCCAGTGCAGGCTATGCTTGATACAAACATGGAGGACAGATGGGACATGAAGAGGGAGCACAGGACAAAAGGAAAGACAGGGACAAAATGAAGGTCAAACTGTGTGAGTGTGTGTGTGTGTGTGTGTGTGTGTGTGTGTGTGTGTGTGTGTGTGTGTGTGTGTGTGTTAATGTCTATGAGTGCTCAAGTGTGTGTATTGTTTCATGTATCTGTGTGTGTGTGTGTGTGTGTGTGTGTGTGTGTGTGTGTGTGTGTGTGTGTGTGTGAATTACAGTATAAATAAACGGAACAAAGTTGAGAAACACAATGCTTCTAAGCCTGACATTGCATTGCATGCGTGTTATTGGCCAAAGATACATAACTGGTGTATGGTGACAGAAAGGAAACTTAAGTGTGTGTCAGTGGACAATTTGCTAATACAGGACAGACAAGATGTGGTAACATACTTCACATAATACCTTTGCTCATTTGTTGCTAAAGTTTATAATCATCAGGTTACCCCAGATCTCTTAGTGTAGGCTACTTCTCTATTGCACTCCTGCCAAAAAGCTCTTATATTAGCAGCTAGCGATAGCGGTCTTTAGCGCTAGCGTTTAGCACTAGCATTCAGCTCTTAACCAGCACAGTCTACACCCAGATACCCTGGAGACTCTGGAACAGGTCTGGCTCTGATCAGGACCACATCTGCTCGAGAGTTAGCAGCTACCTGGGCAATTTGTAGCATCAATAATTAGCAATTACTTAAAACTTCTGCCAACAAAGCTTTCTGTTCTTACATAAATTAGAAACTAGACATTTCCAGCAGTTCTATCAACATAGCTGTCTATTGCTAGCATTGGCGGGCATAAGCAGAAACTTCAGGCATTGGAAAGACCCTTCTTGACTAGCCTACTGTATATTGTGCCTTTCGTCTATGTTACAACTATCAAAGTAAGCTTAATACTGTGAGTGACTTAAAGGAAACTTCTTGTTTTAATGTTGCGAATAAAAATGAAAAGAATAATTTATCCATACCCATAATTTCAATTCCGAGATGCTCTGCCAACGCAGAAAGATGAAATTTGAAAAACAAAAAAAGTAAAGAAAGGAAAAAAGGAAAATAAAAAACAGTGTCAGGTGCAGGAAGTCTTGGGGCAGGTATTGCATGTGTGAGATGGCATTAGTGCTGCATGTTTAACTGGGCGGACATTGTAGTCAAGAGTTCCATTAACAGACAGACAATGCAGACACAGGCAACTCCATATCCCCTACAGAACACAAACAAACAAACAAACAAACAAACAAACAGAAAGAGGAGAGGAAGGAAAAGAAAAGAGAGGCGGAGGAGGAAGAGGAGGAGGAGGAGGGCAAGCGGGGGCGGGGGAGGTGCATGCGGACACACACACACACACACAAACAGCCTCTCCACTTACTGCCATATTTACTAGCGCGCACTTCTGTGGTTCACGATGGAAATGGACGAGTGACAGCAACACACCACCACACAGAACAAACAAACAAACAAACAAAAAAACAACAAAGACAACAGATGAGAAAAAAAGCACAACAAAAGGACAACACCCAGCACAGTAAAAGAATGCAGACACAACACACAGGTGGATGTTCTGGACAATGGACACGTTGGACAGAAAGACGACTCCTCTCAGAATTTGCCTCATGTCTCCCAAAATCTTCTGGTGTCGCTTCTTGGGGGAGGGGGACGGGCGGAGGGGGGAGGGGAAGGTTATGACCCCTGATACATTCCACCATCCGTCTTTAGGTTAAGAGACATGCATTGGCCTGGGCTGATTTCCTTCATTTCATGTTGTTTCATCATGCCAGCAGCCTTTTCCTGCTCCTGACCCTTCACTACCAAAGGTTAAAGGTCAGCAGGGGTCATGCAGCATGCCCAGGATTACCATTCATCATCGCTAATGCTAACGCTAACACACTATAAAGGACACACACATTAGGCATTCAGCTACGTTTAGCATTCACAGCACCATAGCCAACCATCAGGGCTCATGTCTCAGGAGCGTAGCATACACACAAAGCACTAGATATACCATTCGTGAACGTGAATGAGTGTGAACGTGTGTGTGAGTGAGTGTGTGCATGTGTGTGTGAAAGAAAAGCATGGGTGTGAGGAAGAGGAGCTGTAAAGAGGCATAGGTAACATGCTTCACATGCTCCTGGATGGTCCCAGTGGCGGGCAGCAGAGGGAAATGGATCAGGTCTTCATCTGGTGGGGGTCAGGGACCAAGAGGGCTGGTCCAATCGGACGCAAGCTGCTGTCTTCCCATGAGCAGCACACACCCCTTCAACACCACAACATCATCTACGTACAATCGACTGCTACTACAATTACAGTTAGAAATCGGTATAGTATAGCTAATTATGCTAGCGCTAGTGTTTTGACATAACATCATTCATATTGAAAATTTATCAGCATTGTTGAACTACAAGACCATTGACGACTTTCACTAAAATTGCCGCAATGTTACACTAAAGACCAAAGTTACAATATTAGCACACTTAGTTGCAGCATGATTAGAGCAAGTGATTAGGCTACAGATGAAATTAAATAAGGTTTTGACCTGTGACCCAACGTAACACTGCAGTGACCTTGCTGAGCATGACCTTTCTGTGAACTCTTGACCTCTAAGGCTCCTACAGTAACTAGTTGTGGAAGTGGATAAAAGAGAAGAGGAGGGAAGGAGAGTATGGTGAGGGAGGAGTGGACACATATACACACATACACACACACACACACACACACACACACACACAATCACTCACACACACATACACACAGATACACACATGCAGACATGTCTCCTTCATCATGCAGGTCCCCTGACTGGTAACAGACAGACAGACAGACAGACAGACAGACAGACAGACAGACAGACAGAAGTAGAGATGGACATACTGTAGAAATCGGCCATGACGGACTGTTGACAGCGATCACCAGTATAGTCATTTGGACACCTAATGGGCAGAACAGAGCAACAAGAGGGAGGAGGGAAAGGAGAGAGGGAACACATAAGGAGGAGAGAGAAGAGAAGAAGAGGGAGAGAGAGTGGAAAGACGAGAGAGAGAGAGAGAGAGAGAGAGAGAGAGAGAGAGAGAGAGAGAGAGAGAGAGAGAGAGAGGACCAGAGAAATCACGGAATTAGAAACAGCAGAGCTCCCACAGCTTAACCCCATGCACCACACAGACAAGAGCAGACAGCCGCCATGTTGGTTTGGGGCTTGTTTTTTTCGGGGGGTGGCCTGAGGGGGGCGCCAGAGACTCAGGGCGTACTTTAAAAGGTTGGGACACAGAGGAATGCAACAAGGGTTCCACCTGCAGACAGCAGCACCCGGAGGGTCCAGAGGAACATCTGGGGAGGAGAGCAGGAAGTGGGGGAGGAAGGGCACAGTGCAACAGGTTACAGGAACAGGAAGTGAGCACACAGGAAATGATCGCATCAGGAAGTCTAGTGGTCCACACGGAGTTGAGAATGCTTTCGTCTCTGCACATTGCGAATGGAGCAGTAACAGGGGAGACACCACGCCACACCACACATTCCACCACACACACTCCACACACACCACACACTCCACACACACACACACCACACACTCCACTCCACACCACACCACTCCACACACACACTCCACACACACACTCCACACACAGACACACTCCACACACACCACTCCAAACCACACACTCCACACACACACTACACCACATCACACACTCCACTCCGCACACACACCACACCACACACACCACTCCACACACACCACTCCATAACACACACTCCACACGCACACACTCCACACCACACCACACACTCCACACCACACACTCCAGACACACCACTCCACACCACACCACACACACCACACACACAAAACACACACCACTCCACACCACACTCCATCCTGCTCAACTGTGTGGGTGTCTACTTGAGTGTGTGCTTGACGTTCGCCTAGTGTGTGATCCAAGAGGGTCTCTTGAAACAATAAAGAGAGTTAGAGTTGGTGGAGATAGTGGGTAGTAGTGTGTTGGAGTCGATTGTAACAAATTGTGTGTCTCTGTGCATATGTGTATATGTGTGTGTGTGTGTGTGTGTGTGTGCGTGCGTATGTGTGTGTGTATGTGTGTGTGTGTGTGTGTGTGTGTGTGTGTGTGTGTGTGTGTGTGTGTGTGTGTGTGTGTGTGTGTGTGCTTATGTGCATAAGTGTGTCCCTTTGATCTGGTTGTTACTAGCGGTGATGACAGTTGTTTTGTAGGTCTCTGGTGCACACAGCAGTGTAAAGGCTCTGTGCTGAATATGCCTGTAGCAGTGTGTGTGTGTGTGTGTGTGTGTGTGTGTGTGTGTGTGTGTGTGTGTGTGTGTGTGTGTGTTGTCTCTGGTGCCTGCAGCAGGCGTGGGCTTGGCTGAATGAAATGTGAGAGTGTCTGATGACTTGGTTCAAGTGGGTGTGAGATACTTAGACAGTCTGAGTGTTAATGTGCTGGGAGTGGTGATGGGGTGGGTAGTAAGGTGTGTATGTGTGTGTGTGTGTGTGTGTGTGTGTTCTTATTGAGAGTATCACCCAAAGTGGCCACTTCATGTGGGATCCCCCACAATTTAAAGTTGAGGTGAACAAGATGTATAGGGTTTCATTATGCATGCACACTGCACACACACACTGCACTGCACACACACACACACACACACACACACACACACACACACACACACACACACACACACACACACACACACACACACACACACACACACACACACACACACACACACACACACACACACACACACACACACACACACACACACACACACACACACACACACACACACACACACACACACACACACACACACACACACACACACACACACACACACACACACACACACACACACACACACACACACACACACACACACACACACACACACACACACACACACACACACACAATGAATATCAATGGTGAGGTTGTCAAAGTTAATGGGGGCTTTATACTTGTAGAGGACACCTATCAGCTTAATCAGAGATGCTTATGGGGCAGGACAGCCCTCTCTGACAAGCCATCACATTCATCTTCATATATGTGTGTGTGAGTGAGGGTGAGGGACTGGGCACTTACGTGTGTGTGTGTGTGTGTGTGAGAGAGAGAGAGTGAGTGGGCACTTACGTGTGTGTGTGTGTGTGTGTGTGTGTGTGTGTGTGTGTAGGCTGCTGAAATTGATATGTATTGTCTATGTGTATTTGTGTGTGTGTGTGTGTGCGTGTGCGTGTGTGTGTGCGTGTGTGTGTGTGTGTGTAGGCTGCTGTAATTGATACGTATTGTCTATGTGTATTAGTGTGTGTGAGAGATTGTTTAGTAAGGTTTCACGGTAATCTCTCACCATGCCAGATGTTGACATTGTAAGTGACATACCAACACCTCAATCTCAGTTTGTATGGCCCCTACTACTGTTGCTCTGCATATCATGTGTGTGTGTGTGTGTGTGTGTGTGTGTGTGTGTGTGTGTGTGTGTGTATGTGCCTTGACATGTGCGTGTACATGTATGGTCAGATGTTTGCATGGACAGGTCTCCATCCCGGTCTGTGTGTCCATGTCTGTTCCATGTGTGGGGACGAGGGCCCGAGATTAGGCATCCTGTTAGATGACATGGGATGGAGAGAGACCTGCACACATAACAGGCCTCACAACAGGACTTATTAAAGGAGCAGTGCCAGAATACTGCAGTTAGGATTGGTCATATAACAGGCCTGACAACAGGACTTATTAAAGGAGCAGTGCCAGAATACTGCAGTTAGGATTGGTCATATAACAGGCCTGACAACAGGACTAATTAAAGGAGCAGTGCATAAATACTGCAGTTAGGATTGGTCACATTACAGGCCCCATTTAAAGGAGCAGTGCCTGAATACTGCAGTAAGGACTGGTCACATAAAAGGACTATTTAAAGGAGTAGTGCCTGAACCTTGTGAAAGGTTGTTGATATTTGAGCCAATTAAACAGGCCCCTCCCACCCATTCTTCTGATGCGTGATTGGAGGACGAGTGACCGTGGATGCTGATTGGCTGGAATAGCGTTGATTGTTTCCCATTTACTGAACCTGTGCACAAACAGTTTACAGGCAGGCAAACACACACACACACACACACACACACACACACACACACACACACACACACACACACACACACACACACATAGTGTACACACCATCTGGTAACACACACACTTTGTGCAGCGTCTCGCTGTCCCACCCCTGCCTTGCCCAAAGTCTTCTGTCAGCAGAGGGGGATGAGAACAGGTGTGTGTGGGAGGAGGGCACCTCAAGAAGCTTCACACACACACACACACACACACACACACACACACACATCGCACATGCCCACACATGCACGCACACAAATAAATACATCACACACACACATACACACACACACACACACACTACACGTACACATACGCATACGCACACGCACACGCACACGCACACGCACACGCACACGCACACGCACACGCACACGCGCACGCGCACGCGCACATACACACACACATACACACACACCACAGGACAGCACTTACTTGCAGGACAGCTGGTTTATACCATGAATGACGTAACAGTCGCCTCCATTGACGCAGTAGGCCTTCTCCGTCTCGTTACACTGGCGTGTGTGACTGGACGCCGGTGAGAGGGTGGTGGTCACTGGGGGGGAGAGAGAGAGAGAGAGAGAGAGAGAGAGAGAGAGAGAGAGAGAGAGAGAGAGAGAGAGAGAGAGAGAGAGAGAGAGAGAGAGACTGTTTCCAGTTGTTTCACCAGAGTGTCGGTCCAGCTTTTCACCACTTGGGATTACTGCTTCCAACTTGGTCACTAAGCCTGTAGCACGTATGTAGTGGCCTTTCAGGAAGCCCACTGACGATGTGTTTACTTGTGTATCGCTTGTGTCCAGCCCTACCGCCACCACCACCACCACCATTAGTGTTACTACACTGAGGAACAAATGCAACATCACCACACTTAGCATCCCCACTGATGACAGATTGGTAGCTCCGAGGCTGAGCTGAGCTGAGTTGAGTTGAGCTGAGCTTACCATTAAAGAGAAACTATGCCAGATCTTCTTAGATTTTTTCACATTTATTTTTTTAGCTTTTTTTTTGTTGATTTTTTTTCACGCACGCAAGTTTTGTGCCACCGGGTCGGCACTTTCTGGCACTTCCTGACAGAAAGTCTCCAGCCTCATGCTCATGAAAAGGCAGACTGACCGATTGAGGAGTTTTGTAAAATACACATGGTAAAGCTGTAGGAGAAGCTCTGCAGAGAAACCTGCAAGCGTAAAACGAGCGAAAACGAAAAGCAAAAGCAAAAGCGGCGATGAAATGGCCAATCCTGCATAGTTTCCCTTTGCTGTAATGAGAGCAGGATTCCAGACTGAACAAAGGTGATGCACTATATTAGACAAGGTAGAGTAATGTATTTCATATACTGTAGGATAGTATACTATCCATATATGTATTGTTTCACAGTGACATGTTTGGTGAAAGAGCACAAAATCCTGAGAAAATGGAAAATGTTTGCATGCGTTGTTTTTACTGCTATGCTGTGGTGGATTTAGACTGGTCAGACAGGAAATTCTCTTCATAGATTTTATTGAAGTTTCACAAGTTCGTTAGAGAACAATTGTTATAGTCCATTTGAATCAAGCGCTGAAGGCGTGACGTTTGTCTCGTGCTGAGTAATAGCAGTCTCACACACCGCTGTCTCAAGCACTTTCGCCCATTTGCGCAGGTCCGCTCAGAGGAGTCAGAGAGGTCAGAGATGTCAGAGAATGACGCGCAGGTTGAAGGCCGCTTTTATGCGCAGCTCGGGTTGCCGGGAATTGCAGTCCTGCGCGATGTCTATCAGGCAATCAGTGTCCGGGCCTGCTTAAAGCGACAACACAGTAAAAAGACACAACACACTCCGGCCCGATGAACCAGGTCGGAGAGCTATGTTCATCATTTACAGCTCCAGGTTATACAATAACTGTATGGGTCTTCTTAAAACATTTGTTGAAGTTCTTACTTGACATGATCTTACATGACCGTCTCTTCCAATAAACAACTCTTCAACCTTTCCTAACTTCCACATGTGTCTTGGGATTTTATCCTCTTGAATTAATACAATGTCTCCAACTTTGAATTGAGATGTATTAACTTGTTTCACTGTATGCGCTGACCTTAATTGTAGTAGATATTCATTTCTCCAGCGTTTCCAAAACGATTCAATGATCCGCTGTCTGTATCTCCACCTTTTGGTCAATGCTTCGGCGTTCGCTCCTTGCACATCTGTCGGACTTGGCTGCGGGGGTAAGGTTGTCAGTCTTTTTCCTACTAAAAAGTGTGCAGGGGTTAGAGGCAACAATTCTTCACTGTCTGGGTACAGATAGGTTAATGGACGTGAATTAATTACTGCTTCCACTTCAATGATTATTGTTTGCAGTTCTTCAAACGTCAGGCATGCTCTACCCAGTATTTTGCGAACACAGGTCTTCACAGTGCGTACCAATCGTTCCCAAAATCCTCCCCACCAGGCCGCTCTCTCAACGATGTATCTCCATGTTATTTGTTTTCCTGCGAACAAAACTTGCAAATCCTTGCTCTTCATTACTTGCCACATCTCTTTAAGATCTTTGTCAGCTCTTTTAAAAGTCTTCGCATTATCAGAATAAATTGTGTTACATATTCCTCTTCTAGCGATAAATCGCTTAAATGCCATAAAAAAAGCTTCTGTGGTCAAGTCTGAAACTAGTTCCAAATGCACAGCTCTTGTTACAGCACATGTAAATAAGGCTATGTACAGTATGTCTTCTTGTGATTAGGTTTGATATATAATGGACCAGCAAAGTCAATACCCGTTACCTCAAATGGTTGAGCTTCTGTAATTCGTTCTTTGGGTAGCGGAGCTTCGCGCTGTTGGCTCGGCTTGACTTTTGACTTGCGGCACACCAAACATCTCAGCACCACCTTCTTGCACAGTTGACGTCCGCGTAAAATCCAGCTCGTTTCTCTTACTTGCGTAAGCGTGTCTCTTACTCCAGAATGCAGTACCTCTTCGTGCGCTTTTCTCACAATCAATTCTGAGAATCTGTGGTTAGTTGGAAGAATCCATGGGTGTTTCACTTCATGCGGCAAAGCGCTCTTCTGTAAGCGTCCTCCAACTCGCAAGATTCCTGCATCGTCAAGAAAGGGGTTAAGATTTAACAGTTTAGATGTTCGTAAAAGTTCCTTTCCAGCACGCAAGTTTTCCATATCTGCAGGGAAGCTTTGATTTTGCGTGTTTAAAATCCAATATAATTGAGCATTTCTTATTTCTTCTGCACTCAATTCTCTGTTCAACTTTTCTGCATGTTTTGCATTATGAATGAATCTTTTAATCCATGAAGTTATTCTCAATACCTTTTGCAAATCACTATACTTGTTCAAATCAAACAATGGTTCTTTAATGTCGTTTTCGTTTACCTTGTTTGCTGTGACTTGATTTTGAGAAATACCTTCAGCGATCTCCGTTGGTTCTGTTGACTCCATCTCCAGCTCCGGCGCTTCGAGCTCATGTAGCCACTGCGGCCCTTGCCACCATAGGTCGGCTTCAATCATGGAATCTACAGATATCCCTCTTGTACCGAGATCTGCTGGGTTGTCCTGGCCTTTACAATGTTTCCAATTTTCTGGCATTGTCAATTTTTGGATTTCTGACACACGGTTGGCTACAAATGGTTTCCATTCTTTTGCGTTGCTCTTTATCCAATGTAGCGTTATCATGGAATCTGTCCAAAGTTTCAGATTGCTTTTATCCAACTTCAAATGTGTGATGACATACGTTCCTAGTCTTGCTCCAATCACTGCTCCTAAGAGCTCAAGTCTGGGTAAAGTAGTTGGCTTTAATGGGGCTACTCTTGTTTTTGCTGCGATTAAACTACTGCTGCAATAACCGTCTGCATTGGCTATGCGCATATACGCTGCCGCGCAATATGCATTTGGACTAGCATCGCAGAACACATGCACTTCCTTAACTTGAATGGGCTCACCTTCTGGCAGTGAATCATATCTCCTTTGCACAGATAGCTGTTGTAAAGTTGGTATCTCTGTACACCACTGTTCCCATTTTTCACTCAGATCTTCTGGAAGTTCTTCATCCCACTCGATTCCTCTTTGCCATAACTCCTGAAAAAGGCATTTTATCCTAATAGTGAATGGGGATAAAAATCCGATTGGATCAAACAGTCTAGCAGCTGATTGTAACACACCACGTTTTGAATTGACTTTCTTTGCCAAAAACTGTACCAAGTCGTCCACTTCAAATGTAAATTCATCATTGTCAGTTTTCCATGTGATTCCAAGCACTTTCAATGTTGATTGGCCTTTGATTTCTGCTTTTTCTATGAACTCTGTATGCAGCCATTTTTCTTGCAATTCTTTTGCGTTCGTTTTCCACTTGCAAAGCACCATTCCGGCGGTAGACATTATTTCCTTCGCTTTTAGCGCTAGGTTTTCCGCTGATTTCACATCTGCAGCTCCAGTAATCAAATCATCAACATAAAGACTTTCTCTCATAATGTTGACCACTTCTGGATAGATGGTTTCGTACCTTTCAAGATGATGTCTGATTGTCGCTGCCAGCAGAAAAGGGCTTGATGTCACTCCGAATGGGACTCGAGTCATTCTCAAGGTTATGAGATTGGCTTCTTCACTGTTACCTGGCTTGTCCTTAGTCCATAAAAACCCCAAAGCATCTCGATCTTGTTCATTCAATAAAATTTGTAAAAATGCCTTGGTAATATCTGCCATCAGTGCCACTTTGTGTTCACGGAATCTTAAAAGTATACTCAAAAGTTCAGGATTCAGATTTGGGCCTGCAAAGAGACATTGATTTAGAGATGGACTATTATTCTCATGAGAAGACGCATCAAACACTACACGCACTTTGGTTGTAGCTCTGTCTTCCTTCACCACAGCATGATGGGGCATATAGTAAATAGGACTTACTGTGTTGGCTGAATTTTCACTGGTCACTTCTTCAATTATTCCTTCCCGCAAGTAGTCTTGCATCACTGCGTCATACCTCTCATAAAGAGACTGTTCCTTGCTAAATTTCTTGGTCAGATTGGTGAATCTGCGTTTAGCTACAGTCCAATTTGATGCCAATTCACAGTGATTTTCCTTCCAAGGCAAACTTACTTCGTACCTGCCTCCCTTATTGATCACTGTTCTTTTAAACTTCTGAATGGCCTCATTTTCAATGACACGTGATTCCTTTTCTGGGTATATTCCTATGGACTCAGTTTCCCAAAAACAGCGCAGCTGATTGGATAGTGAAACGTCTTCGGCTACACTGACATGTAGCACGTCAATGTCCACAGGTTCTGTAGTGACTTTCAGCACTGTCGCTGTCCCTTGTAGCAACCATCCAAACTTGCTTTCTATTGCTACCAGCGTGTCACTTAAGCGCTCCATTTGTCCAGTCACAATTTTCCAGTAATAGTCCCCTCCTATGAGAATTCCAAGCTCCTCGTTCTCCATGCCTCGAATAGGCACGTCCGCCACTTGACGTCCTTTTTCTTCCAGTATCTTTCGGATGTTCTGATCTGCAATTTGCAATTTAGAAGTACAAACATGCGGGGTTTCTAGCAACTCTAGAATTACATTTTGCTCTGTTTTAATATTTCTCAGTCGTACTTGTACCTTTCTGCATTTGATCAATTTTGAAGTTGTTGATGCAAATGTGTGCAGATTGAGTGTTTCTTCACCAATAACTGGCAGATTTAATGCTCTTGATAGGTTCTCCTGTATGAAACTTCTTTGACTTCCTCCATCCAGTAGACATCTGACAAGCTGGTCTTGCATTGGCGTTTCAATCCAAACTATTGCTGTCTGCAAGAATGTTGTGCCACTATGACTTGACTGTACTGGGGATACGGACACTACTGTATCTGACAAGCCTACTTCAGGTGTATGTGAAGTTACAGTGCTTAAGGCATGTTGGAAACAAACAGTTTTGTGATGTCTTCTGCCGCAACCTTCGCATTGTATTCCTTGCGCTCTACAGTTGCGCGCGATATGTTTCGCACCTAAGCATACAAAACATCGGCCTTGTTTGCGCAGTTTGTCTCTTCTCGCTTCAACACTGTGCACGTTGCATTCTCTTGACTTATGTGTTTTTTCGTTGCAAAATAAACAGTGTGAGTCTTCTCTAGCGGACACATGAAATGTAGCTGATGTTGGAGCATAACTCTTTCTTCTCTCAAACACTCTTTTATCGCGGTCTCGTAAGGAGTCTTTTTCTAACACAGGGCCCGTTTGTCGCTGGGCTACACAGGCAGTTCGCTCTCGACTAACAACTTCCTTCTGTAAGAATTCCATTAAGTCTTTTACATTCAGAGCTTCTTCTTCTTGCAGTTGTTTCGTGAATTCGAGTGTTATTTCTTCAGGAATCATTTTCATCAAGATAGGGCAGAGTAAACAGCCGTAGGCATCTGATACCACTCCCATTGCGTCTAAGCTACGTACTTGAACTTCGCATTCATCGTATAAGTTGCGTAGCGCTACAATGTCTGTTGCTTTTCTAACTGGAGTCAAATTGAGCAATTTGTTCATATGAGCATTAATAACCAAATCTTTTCTTCCAAATCTATTCAGCAGCATTTTGATTGCATGATCATAATTTGCTTCGGTCAATGAAAAGCCTGCTACAACTTTCGCTGCATTACCATTAAGAAATGATTTGAGATAATTAAACTTATCAACTTTTCTTAAATGCTCGTTGTCGTGAATTGCACTCGTAAACTGGCTCCAAAAGTTTTGCCACTTACTTATGTCTCCACTGAAGTGTTCAATCGACAGCTTTGGTAGTTTCATCACTGGAATTCTATTCCTCTGGTTTGTCGTCTGCGAAGATGTATCGCTTTCATCTCTGATTTTTTCCAAAAACTTCTTTGTGCGCAGATAAGCCATTTTTATTTCATCCACATATTGCATGGCTCCATTTACCTCATCTTCCAACTCATCCGTTGGCGTATTTCTCTCTATTTCTAGATCCAATTCTTGCAGTGAACTTTCTCTATGACTTAATTGCTCGTTCCATTCTTCAAGAGTCTCTGGATTTGGCTCTTCTTTCCGTAATTCTTCGGCAATTCGATTAACTAACTTTGTCACTGCTGTTCTAATTGTTCCTCGCACTTTCTTCAATCTTGGAAGCTTATCCATTGTTCTCTTCTTCGGTGCTCACCTGTCCACACCTGTAGTCACTCAGGTAATCCACGTCTCAGGTAGGGAATCTTCTTCTCGTCTTTTTCCCTTCAGATCCTTCTTTTCCCTCTTCTCCCGGGTTTCGGCACCAAAAATGTGGTGGATTTAGACTGGTCAGACAGGAAATTCTCTTCATAGATTTTATTGAAGTTTCACAAGTTCGTTAGAGAACAATTGTTATAGTCCATTTGAATCAAGCGCTGAAGGCGTGACGTTTGTCTCGTGCTGAGTAATAGCAGTCTCACACACCGCTGTCTCAAGCACTTTCGCCCATTTGCGCAGGTCCGCTCAGAGGAGTCAGAGAGGTCAGAGATGTCAGAGAATGACGCGCAGGTTGAAGGCCGCTTTTATGCGCAGCTCGGGTTGCCGGGAATTGCAGTCCTGCGCGATGTCTATCAGGCAATCAGTGTCCGGGCCTGCTTAAAGCGACAACACAGTAAAAAGACACAACATATGCGTATGATATGAATGTGTGTGTGTGTGTGTGTGTGTGTGTGTGTGTGTGTGTGTGTGCGTGCGTGTGCGTGTGCATGTGTCTGTATGTGTGTGGGTGTGTGTGTGTGTGTGTGCGCGTGTGTCTGTATGAGTGTGTGTGTGTGTGTGTGTGTGCATGTGTCTGTATGTACAGTATGTGTGTGTGTGTGTGTGTGTGTGTGTGTGTGTGTGTGTGTGTGTCTGTGTGTGTGTGTGTGTGTGTGTGCATGTGTCTGTATGTGTGTGTGTATAAGTGTGCGCGTGTGCGTGTGTCTGTGTCTGAGCAAACAGGAGGGAGTGAGACTGAGTGAAAATAAAACCAGGAGCAGAACAAAAAGCTTTTGTGATATTGAAAACAAGAGAATCCAAAGTGACAAGGAGCTATGGCAATGTTGACATCCACTCCAGTGGAAGGGCTGTTTTGATTCCAGTCTGCTGACAGAAGTGAGAACACACAGCTCCTGCTGAGCATCACAGCGCTGGGTACAAACTGTCTGGGTTTGGAGTGTAGTAGGCTAGTCAGCGCACGCTCCGCACACACACACACACACACACACACACACACACACACACACACACACATGTACACACACACATACACACACACACACACACACACATATACATGCACACACACACACACACACACACACACACACACACACATATACACACACACACACACACACGCACACACGCACACACACACACACACACACACGCACGCACTGTCACGAGACAGGGCCCCAGAGATCCATACCATAGAGAGAGATCGCACAGGTAACACACAGCTATTCTATGGAATGGACGATGTGCTTTCTGCAATCACATGGGTGCCTTTTGTCCCTAGAATATTACAGCTGTTCACAGACTGGAAGACACACATGCACTCCACGCACACGCACACGCAAACACACACACACACACACACACACACACACACACACTGACAGAGAGGAGAAAACAACAGAGCAAGAGACAATAGAGTGAGAGAGAGAGAGAGAGAAAAAGAGAGAGAAACTCAACTTGCGCTGATGTCAGTAGAGGCTCACCACGTCTGTTCATTTCTCAAAGTGATACAGATCACTGCACATTATTCGTGCAAATGATCTCCCAAAAACGGACCCAACTGCTACGTAAGATGCTACCGCAATCCCATCGTCATCATACGCATTACGTGATCCTTTCACGCATTCCCCGCCACTTCCTGTGTCATCATGTAAACCCCTCCCCAAAGCTTGGTGATTGGGCGAGCAGAGAAAAGTCCTTAGCTAATCAATATGTGAGTGAGGACTTGCAGAGTATATTTTCCAGAGAGAGGCGCTCGATAGAGATACGGCCTGCCAGTACCAGACCAGGATTTGGGGTCATAGGTCATTAATTATCTCTGCTTAAGCAGCATGTAAAGTAGAGACTGTCTCACACTTGGCTTAGAGCTTAAATCGTGTGTGTGTGTGTGTGTGTGTGTGTGTGTGAGAGAGAGAGAGACAAGGAGGGGGAGATAAAGAGAGAGAAAGAGAGAGAGAGAGAGTTGATATGTGCAGACCTCGGGACCAGAACACCACCCACACACATACAGTACATAAACACACACATACATACATACTGTACACACACACACACACACACATTGATCCTCTCTGATCAATGGACACGATGCTCCCTCTTTTTATGCTCATTCTCTCCCACATCACTTTCTCTCTCTCTCTCTCTCTCTCTCTCTCTCTCTCTCTCTCTCTCTCTCTCTCTCTCTTTCTCTACCCCCTCTCTGAAACTGAAATCTACTTTTACTTTTCTAGCATACTGTAACTGTTTGGATGCAGTGTTAACAAAGCAACAGAGTAATCCAACAAGAATGTTAAAGATGAAAAGTAAATTGCAACATTCACATAGCATGAAATGTGAGTACAACCTCATTTTCAAGTTGGAAAGATTTGTATAATCTTAATGGAAACAGAATGCTATTATTTGCCATTTGTGTAAGAAATAAGAATAAAACATTGTCCCAATCTTGCCAAATATAGTATTTCAACTGCTCAACAATCTGGGTCTTCTTTACTGTGTTTTTCATTCCATGATGTACCCAATCATAGGCACGGGTGGTAGTGTTTTATATTATTAGCTATTATTTTGATATCAAGCATTTTATATGTCGTCTGCGTCCTTTTGTGTTTATAAGATCCGAAGATTACCACACCCATTCTTTTTGTTTACATTTTACACAGCGTCCCAACTTTTTTGGAAACTGGGTTGCATAAAGAGTGTAAATGCGCTCTCTCTCTCTCTCTCTCTCTCTCTCTCTACTGGTGTAGTGATAAAGAAAAGAGGTGGGTAAACTATACATTTGTGATCAAGTGGACCACGATTCGCTCACCGGTAACTCCAGAAGGAATACATATGGTTATAAGTTTCTAAAGTTTATTCAATCACAATAAATCTTACAGGCAGACTACCTATAGCTTAATTAAATAATATATAGTTCTTTATTTAACATGCATGTGTAGGAGTCCAGTCTGGATGCTACAGCCTACCTACACGTTTAAGTTAATGAAGCTAATTGACCTAATACTGTACACGTCTGTATAGCATTTGGAAAAAGGCAACGGGGAGGGGGGACTCCTCTATCATTTCATATGGTAGCTTGTCAGAGAAAACGTGCCCAGTTATTTCTCTAAGGACTTTATTATGTCTGGGATGTGAAGCTATGAGGCATCATCCACAATTAGTTGTGATGACTTTGTACCCAAGATGGTATTTTATTGGTGAGCTTATTACAAGAAATCAAACTTTATTCCAGGCTACTTCACAAATGTGGCCACCTGCGGTTAGTTAATATTGTTAGGCTATTGCCTAACATTAGCTGAACTAGCAAAGGGAGCTTGTCACTAGCCTCCAGTGGCTTAAATGCCAGAGAATGCATTACATAATGGGAAAAGGTAGAGGACACTTTGTGCTTGATATAATGCCTAATATGGTGCCTTGATGATTCAGTGTCATGAATTTACCACGCACCAAATGAGCCTCAAAAACGTGACGCTTTGTAATGTTTCTGCGGCTCGCTCTATTGGCTTGTAGGAGGGATGCTTGACGCTTCAGAAATCGCTGTATATCCATTTTCAAAATCCAGTCATTATCTAAACTCATCTACACATGTAAA
>NC_085004.1:9010930-9015930 GCF_963854185.1 Sardina pilchardus
ACACCGACCCATTAGAACTAATAAGCTAACGCACTGCAGCCGTCATGGCAATGGCACAGCCCACTCTGAGTACACACTCACTGAAGGAACAAAGCTCCCTACAATACAACAGAATTATATTTGACAATGTCTCCATTATGTCTCCATCTGTATAGCCAAAGTCATTATCGAAAGTTGGATACTGTACATGCACTTACAATATGACACTCATGTCATTGGCATGATTGGTTTCTACCAAATGAATACACAGCGCCTTAAGGCTGATCCTGTGTCAACTCGATGCCTTAACTGCGTCGTTGGCATGGTGAACCTTTTTCAGTTCAGTAGGCCTATCTCCTGTGTCTGTGTATGAAACAGTAGTTAGAGTGGTAAACTCCACAGACCACTATATATAAATATTATTTGTTTGGGTTTTTCTTGCGTAGATTTTGTATATGTAATTGAGAAACAGAAGACAGCATTCCAACAATTTTTTTTATTGTAACCAGAAAATACGTCTGAGCTTATGGTGTCTGTCAGCCAGTTAATATGTTAGCAAACTAACTTTCCACATTTTACCATAAAGTACTGCTGGCTGGTGAAGTGCTGATATCAAAACATTACTGAAGAATAGACGTTGTACATTCTGATAACTCTGCCTGTGTCGCCTTGTTGCGGCGTTAAAATGTTTTGTAGGAGCACGCACATCAGGTGACTGGGCAGGGCTTGGTGGATGGCAATGCAGAGGGCCCTGTGGGGCTACACCGTCGATTGTGGAAGCATAAATTAGGCTTAATACTATTGACACTAACACACTGCTCTTGCTCTTCTGTTCAGGTGCCATAATATGATGTAATGATCTATAATAAGTAAGTGGTGGTAAGGCAACGATGTGTCATCAGCCTCATCTTACACTCTGGTAGAAGCCCATATGGAGCCACAGCACGTGGGCCGGACATGCGATTGGGACGCTGGGACTTTAATAATGTGGTGATCAGACACCTGTACAATAACACGTTAATAACACGCTAATAAGCAACAGGTGTATAATAACGCCTTAATATCATGCTACCATATACATGTGTATAATAAGACGTTAATAACACACTAACAAGAGACAGGTGGGCGCTTACAGCTGTGGACTGTAGGGCATTAATACGGTGGTGATAGACAGGTGTATAACACGTTAATAACACGCTTATAAGAGACAGTTGAATAACAACATGTTAATAACACGCCAATAAGAGACAGGGGTTAAATAACACATTATTAAAACGCTTCTAAGAAACAGGTGTATAATAACACATTAGTAACACACTAACAAGAGATAGGTGTATAATAACACATTAATAAAACGCTAATAAGAAGCAGGTGTATAATAACACGTTAATAACACGCTAATAGGAGACAGGTGGGCACTTACAGGTGTGGACGGTGACGCTGCTGCTGGCGTTGTCTCGGCCCAGCATGTTCTCCACCACACATGAGTAGTTTCCAGCATCCTCTAGCCGCACACGACTGATCTGCATCTTAGAGCTCTTCCTGTGATGGGGGAGGGGGAGGGGGAGGGGGAGGGGGAGGGGGAGGGGAAGCAGGGTTGGGGGAGGAGAGGGGAGAACAGACATGCAAGAGAGAAGGTAGTTAGAGGCCTGGAGGGAACGAGGGAGAGTGGGTGAACGACAGAGATGGAGAAGGAGAGCTACAGGGAGAGACAGCACATGAGTGAGAAGGAGGGGAGGGGAAAGATAAAGAGACAGGGAGAGAGGGATGAGAGGGAGTTGTAGAGAAGGAGAGGACAGAGAGAGAGAGAGGGAGCGAGAGAGAGAGAGGATGAGAAAAGAAGGAATGACAGACAGGAAGAGAGAGAGGATGAGAGAAAAAGGAATGATATAGAGACAAGGAAAGAGAGACAGAAAAGAAAAAGAAGGTAGTGAGGGGGAGGAGAGGAGAGGAGAAAAAGAGAGGAAAGTGGAGCGAAAGCAAGAGAGAGAGAATGAGAGAGAGAATGTGAAAGAGAGAGAGAATGAGAGAGCAAGAGAGAGAGAGAATGAGGAAGAGAGAGAGAGAGGAGGAGAGAGAGAGTGTGTTATTCAGACACACAAAGAGACAGATGCTCTCAGCAGAAGCAGCACTCTGCCATTTTGTCACCAGCGCTCCAGTGATCTCTCCATCACTCTGGTGCGCTGTGGCCACCCGCCCTCCCGCCCGTCTGCCCACCCAGCCCTCACGTCCTCCGCACACTCTCCTCTCACTCGCCCACGTGGCTCTGCAGACACGCCTGCGGCAGGCCAGACGCGGACTATAAATAGACGCCGGCTATTTTTAGCGTCCACTCTGCTCTGGTCGCTACTACCTGCTCGGCGGAAGGGAGTCGCCCGGGCAACGACGCGTTCCGTCCAGCATCACGCTTCCTCTCTCGGGCTGCTGGCTCCGGAGTGGAGCGTTTGGCAGCGCGGCTTTGGGACGGATGCGGCCCCAGTCTGGGAGGGGTCAGGGTCCCATCTGGCTCGGGAAATCAGGAAGTGATGTGAGCGGTCACTCACAGGCGTCACGACACGGTGGGGGAGACAAGCTACAGGACACTGGTCCAACATGGGGGCAGATAGATGGATGGATGGATGGATGGATGGATGGATGGATGGATGGATGGATGGATGGATGGATGGATGGATGGATGGATGGATGGATGGATGGATGGATGGATGGATGGATGGATGGATGGATGGATGGATGGATGGATGGATGGATGGATGGATGGATGGATGGATAGATAGATAGATAGATAGATAGATAGATAGATAGATAGATACTTTATTGATCCCCAGGGGAACATTCAAGACAACACTAGCGCACTGTCAGTGTGGAGCTATGGGACGGTGGTCCAACATGGAGGGGGGGGGGGGGGGACTACAGGACGCTGGTCCAACATGGAGGGGGGGTGACTACAGGACACTGCCAGTGTGGAGCTACAGTAGGATGCTGGTCCAACATGGGACGGGAAAAAAAGACCTGACACTGGGGCTTCCTGTGGCAAACAGGAAGTGTGTGTGAAAACATTCTCACTTACAGACTAAACCCTGGGGTGGACCATGTGCTGTACCCTCACACACACACACACACACACACACACACACACAGTAGAAATGCATTACAGTAACACACTCCCTTTGCAGTGGCCAGTCTCTGTCCTCACATTACCCGACCTCATCTCTTCAGTCCGGCTCACGAGAATGGACATCCCCTCTGCCTGTGTGTGTGTGTGTGTGTGTGTGTGTGTGTGTGAAAACCCTGAGCGAGACCAGATTCACACTCGCGGTGACATGAGGCTGGGAGAAGGCAATCCTGTTAGAGAGATCCAGTTTCCCTAGAAACTGCACGTCAGCACTTTTGGCTCTGTGTGTGAGGGTGCTCTGCACCCTCACACACACACACACACACACACACACACACACACACTGTTAATCAGACACACTTAATCACACACACACACACGCACGCACACACGCACACACACACACACACTCACACACACACACACACACACACACACACACACACACACACACACACACACACACACACACACACACACACACACACATAGTGCTGATACTGCATAGCAACTGTACAGTCTCATCAGTGTAGAGTGCAGACATTGAATAGACACAGCTTACCAAAGAGATACTGTACACCAGCAGCTACAGAGCAAACATGATTACACTCCACATACACAGAGTCCAGGCCAGCATAAACACAGCACGCAACAACAGTAACAAGCCAGAATGTGTGTGTGTGTATTTATATATGTGACCAATGTGGTATCAGTACGTGGGCCTATGTGGAACCACTTCAGGCATAACATTTTCATAAAATCTTAGACGAATGCTTTGTAAGATAGTCATCAATGCTTTGTACACCAAGGTCATAGTTCTTTGAAAAACCATCAGGAAAAGGCGATCAGCTATCAAAATCTGAAGAAGCTGAAGAACCATTTCACTTCAACACACTCATGGTTCTTTATGGAACCTATAGTGATGAAAATAACCTTTTTCCTCTTCCTCTTCCTCTTTGTGACGTAGTCTGATGCACAAGACGGCACTCTAGTAGCCTGACGTAGACATACTCAATCCTATTGTGAGTCTAATACTGTTTGATTGGGACGAGATTATGGGGTGTGATTCAACCGACACGGGGGGGAAATTGGCATTGCACTCAATTGGATGGACCTAATAGAGCAATGAAATAGAATCGTGTGGGGAGAACAACCAAAACATCCTTCTTCACAGGAAATGCCTTAATGCTTTCTTCTAAACGCTTTTTATAGTCTTGTACAACAGACAAAAGACAGAAATCTAAATGTCTGTCTTCTCTATCTTCTCTAGCGACAGGCTTTATATTGTAAACAAAATCAAGCGAGAAGCATGCTCAGGCGATGTGATAGGCTAGGCACTGCTGCTCATCTGTCCATCGTTGCATAAAGCCCGCCCACACAATTTGATTGGTGCGGTTGGTTAGAAAGCCCGCCCAAACAATTTGATGGTGCGGTTGGTAATAAAGCCCACCCACACAATTTGATTGGTGAAGATGGTTATAAAGTCCATCCAGACAATTTAATTGGTGCGGTTGGTTTGAACTGCTCTGGTTCAGGCATAGCTGCTTTTCAACGGAACAAGTCCAGACCAAATTTCCCAACCCCAAATTTTGTGAGCGGGGTTTATTTCGGGCAGGCTGCCAGGCTAGCGCTCTAGATTACATGGAGGCCGACTGCATTATTTTTAAAAGTTCATTTTTCAGTGGTCAATTAAATCGCAAGGTAGACACTTAAATGTGCCCAGCAAACATGCAGTACAAAATCTAACACCTAGGCTGTTCGCAACTGAAACACTCCGTTCAAGTAGCGTAAAAATAGTCTTAAAAAACTGGTCTAATTTCTAAGAATGTACGCACCGCTATCACGTCTGATATTGCCAGTTCCATACTATAGATGATAGCTGGAGCTAAGTTCTGCAGCAGACGCTATG
>NC_085004.1:9020930-9025930 GCF_963854185.1 Sardina pilchardus
TTGTCTCCCTTATAGCTTCTGTGTATTCTATATAGGGTATCGAAGGCAAAATTAATTCACTTCTTCCCCGTACATTACGTTGCTTTCCCGTAAAGAAGTATTTTAGCATGTCTGTTGTAGGGAAGCTAACGTTCGCCCGTAATGTTTGGATAAGAAGCTGAGTGAGCCTGCACGAAAACCATGACGGAGAGTCATTCGCAAGATCAGTGAAAATGCGTGTAGCCTACGGTAGCCTACTGTTTGATATGGTAAAGCATTACCTAGAGGCAAGTACACATAATAATAATATTCAAAAACGAACGTTAACAATTTCAGAGGTTTTCGATCTATCAGACGAGTTACAGCAGGCTAACGTCACGAACTGAGTACGAGTCTGCGCAGCAGGGCCGGCCCTAGCACATTGGCTGCCCTAGGCGATACTGAGATTTTGCGCCCCCCTCGAGGGTGTCTCCCCCGAGAAAATTTTGTAAATATTGTTATGTAAATGCATAAATTCTGCGCACTTTCAGTCAGAGATTAGGGCCAGCACTATGCCTAAAACACATGTATGTCTCCAAAACATTCCTCACCTGTTAACCAGACATGCATGAAAACAATTAAAAATCACAGCCATAGGTTATTTAGAATGATGACTGTAACCGTCAGATAGGCCTCTGCTATTGAAGATTTGGAATGATTAATTTGGAATGTAATATGCTAAATAATTCTGATGTTTTCTAATCTTATTTGATTTGATGTCTTATAATTTGGTATAACTTTACTTAGTGTGATTATACACTGTAGGCCCAACGTGACATGTTGTTTAATTAGGTGCATGTCACTTTAAGACTTTAGTTTTTGGTTTAGAACGTGATTGAATGATACACGGCATGAGATGTTTGGATTTCCACGGTTTTTCTGGCCGTGTTGGTCGTGTCAATTGTATGAGTAGCCTATGAACTGTGCTGTTTGTTACAATAAACATTCAAGAGCATTAAATGGAAGACAATACTTTTTATAAGAACACGCGTCAGTCATAGGACTCCTATTAGATAAGTTTCGTTTATTGGAACCGGACCTACAATGACTTTCTCTTCAGCATTGTAGTAGCCTAACATATAGCTAACCGTTAAAACGAGGCAGATATGACATTGCAACAATGTTTACAATGTAACGTTGCAAAGATTATGCAGACTGTTACGATTGACTGACACACGCTCACACACACATCAGCCTGTCGAAATCATACGCCGGACGCGTATGATGCGTCTCTCTACATGGGTTTAGTTATTGGGCTATAATGAGACCACACTTTTGTTACAATTGAAGACGCTAGCTCCGCTTTGCAGGCTACTTTGTAATGACTTTCTGTTTCCAGCATTTCTTATTTTGTTAATCAATGTTGTTAAAAAAAAAAAAAAAAAGAAAGATGCTTTAGGGCGCCCCTCAACCAATTTGGCGCCCTAGGCGGTCGCCTAGTTGGCCTGTAGGAAGAACCGGCCCTGCTGCGCAGTACGACGGAAAGTAAACGGAATTTTGTTTCAGCCCCCTTCCATCGAGAACAACGGAGTCTGTTTGTCCATTTCTTTTAGGTCTATGGTAGAGTACCATATCTCCTACTGTATACTAAAGCACCCTAGTCAGCTTCAGCCAATCAATACTCATCACCAGAGTACTGAATACTCAGCTATACTCATCACTTGTCACTCATCACCAGAGTACTGTCCATTCAGCTACAATACTCATCACCAGAGTACTGTCCATTCAGCTACAATACTCATCACCAGAGTACTGTCCATTCAGCTACAATACTCATCACCAGAGTACTGTCCATTCAGCTACAATACTCATCACCAGAGTACTGTCCATTCAGCTACAATACTCATCACCAGAGTACTGTCCATTCAGCTACAATACTCATCACCAGAGTATTGTGGGTCTCTGTGTGTGTGTGTGTGTGTGTGTGTGTGTGTGTGTGTGTGTGTGTGTGTGTGTGTGTGTGTGTGTGTGTGTGTGCGTGTGTGCGTGTGTGCATGTGGGTCTGTGTGTGTGTGTGTGTGTGTGTGAGTGTGTGTGTGTGTGTGTTGGGCAGGAGTATCTGTAAGAAGTTGTGTGGTGAGCCCATGCACCTGCATGCACAGAGAGCTCAGAGAAATGTGTGAGATTTGAAAAGTGTGTGTGTGTGTTTGTATGTGTGTGTCTACTGGCTTGATCAAACTACAACCATCTCAGCTCTTGAGACAGATGCAGGAAAGGACCAAAGAAACAGATGACAGTGTGTGTGTGTGCGTTTATGGTTGTTGGTGTGTGAGCATGAGCATATATATGTGTGTGTGTGTGTGTGTGTGTATGTCACAAGTTCACATGGGCTGTTATATGGGCTACAGTGGGTGTGAGAGAGGAAATAGAAATGGGGTCTCTCTCTTTCAAACACGGACATACAGACACTGACACAGACGCATACAGACAGACACACACAGACAGACAGGCACACACACACACACACACACACACACACACACACACACACACACTCACAAACAGATACTCGTGACAAGAAGAGGAGAGCAGCAGTAGAATCCTCTTACACTCCGACATGCTTGACTGCCTCCTCTCCGCTCCTGCTTGGCCTATCTGACAGCCAGAGGTATGTGTGTGTGTGTGTGTGTGTGTGTGTGTGTGTGTGTGTGTGTGTGCATGGTGTGTGTGTGTGTGTGTGTGTGTGTGTGTGTGTGTGTGTGTGTGTGTGCATGGTGTGCGTGTGTGTGTGTGTGTGTATGTGTCTGTGTGTGTGTGTGTGTGTGTGTGTGTGTGTGTGTGTGCGTGGTGTGCGTGTGTGTGTGTATGTGTGTGTGTGTGTGTGTGTGTGGTGTGCGTGTGTGTGTTTATGTGTCTGTATGTGTGTGTTCTGTGTGTGTCTCTGTGTGCGGGTGTCTCTGTGTGTGTGTGTCTTTCTCTCTCTGTGTGTGTGTCTGTGTGCATGTGCACGTGCACGTGTGTCTGAACATGTGTTTGTATTAAAGTCTCAATGCTGTATACTGTAGACTTGAAAATGGCAATAGATTTTAGCTTTATATTTGCAAAAAACATACACACACACAAATAGACATACAAGTTCTCACATACCCATCCACACTTTCATTCTAATTGATCTACACAAAGGCACACACACACACACACACACACACACTGTGGGAAATAACATCATTCACACGCATTCACTTCTACTGAAGTGGGATCAGTGTTGTAATCTGAGATAATGTAAGCTCAACCACGGCACACACACACACACACACACACACACACACACACACACACACACACACACACACACACACACACACACACACACACACACACACACACACACACACACGCACACACACACACACACACACATCACCTCTTTCCAACACAAGCACCAGCCCTACAGTCCTTTAATGAGCAGAAGAACTTTCCGACGCGAGCTGGAGGAAATCTACACGGTCGTGGGATTCCGGGTCCAGTTCGGGGGAAATGTTAAGCAGCCCTGAAATCCAGAGCTCCTCTCCTCCCAATCAATACAAGCCTGTGCCAAAGAAATGCAGCCAAGCCCAGAAACACCCAGATACACAAACACAGAGACACACAGACAGACACAGTGACACACACACACACACACACACACACACACACACAGACACAGACAGACAGACAGACAGACAGACACACAGACACACAGACACACAGACACACACACACACACACACACACACACACACACACACACACCACTCCAGCAGACAGCAAGCACGTCCACAGAGGGGGACAAACCCTCAAAGGAGTAGAGGCATTTCAGAGCCGTTTTTATAGATTTCAGTGTCCCATCTTTACATGTAGCCAAGTAGCAGATCCTTTTATCCAAGGCTATTTACAGCTCACGCAAGGCTATTTACAACTCACACAAGAGTGTGTGTTCAGTCAGCTGGGGCATCCCCTGGGAACTGAGCAAAAAATAGGAAGTGACAGAAATGCTGCAGTGAAATCTTTACAGTATTTTACAACTGCTAGCAAATGTTTACCTATACTTATTGTAATATCAACATGGAATTGCTGCCAGTGGTATCTGACATAAATGACCTTTGGATCCAAAAGTCTCAAATAAAATACTGAAATTCAGTAAAAAGGCACAGAAGGGACATAAAAGTCTGTATTTTATCAGAGACAACGGCTCCCTCCCCCTGGGACACAACCACACACTCTTACTCATTTCCTCCGGGCCTCCCTTCTCCCTTTGTCTGATCCCACTCATAATTGCCCTGGTCCAACTACTCCTGCTTCTGAACCAGCTTCACCCCACCCTGGTCCAACTACTGCTGCTTCTGAACCAGCTTCACCCCTCCCTGGTCCGCTGCTGCATCTGCTCCAACTACAGTACTTCTGTGTCTGGTCCAGCTTCATCCCTCCCGGCTCCTCTTCATCTCTCATGTAACAGTTCCTCTCTCTTTACATGATCATTTTCTTCACTCCCTCTGCTCCTTTGTGTTGCTCTTCACACTGAAGAAAATCCCTAAAGTAATTTTGTACAGATTTGTAGATGTGCATGTAATAACAGTAAAATAACTCAACATCAGGCTATGTCTCCAACTGAGACTGGGATAAGCTGTAGTTGATCTCTTTTACGTAACATACTGTAAATAAGCAATTCCTCAATCTTTCAATGATCTGTTCATTCAGAAATGCACACCAATAGCTTCAGTGTAGCTTTTCAGCAGTTGTTAATGCAGAAGTAGAGGCTGCTTATGCAAGGTTTTGAACATTAGGCTTTCTATTCTGGCAAGAGTGTAAGCATTTGAGATGAAGACTATTGGGTAAGGTTGTCTGTGAAGAAAATGTAAGCATTCTAAACACATGTTCATTGACTCTGTGTATTGTGTGAAATCAAGATGATTTTTTAAGGTATGTTCCACAACAGATGGATGTTCAGTTCATGTTCAGACACATTTAGCCTGATGAGCCAGAATCAAGATGTAGAGTCTGGG
>NC_085004.1:9040930-9043430 GCF_963854185.1 Sardina pilchardus
TGCACACGCACACATGAACACTTGCACACAGCTCAAGGGATTAGCCAATCGCAAGCATGAGTCAACCAACCATTTCTGACCAATTAGAGAGAGTGGTGTTTTTTTGCTGTGTTGACAGTGGTGTGTAACAAGCAGAAAGACAGGAAGGTGTGTTTGAGAGAGAGAGAGAGCGAGAGAGAGAGAGAGAGAGAGAGAGAGAAAGAGAGAGAGTATGGTGAATGTGATGTGATGAGGCAGTAGGCCTACATGCACAGATTAGTCTTGTGGATGAACAGGTCTATGTGTGTGTGTTACAACATGTGTATGTGCTTGTGGGGTGAATTAGGAGTACATACAGTATATCAAGATGTGTGTATGAGTCTCTGTGTGTGTGTGTGTGTGTGTGTGTGTGCGTGACGTCACGTGGCACGCAACATGGCCGCTCTGAACATCTCGCCACTGCACCCGTTGTAACTGCCAGCGTTAATGTAGGGAAAATGCTCAAAATTGATATGGCTGATATAAGGCTACTACTTTATACAATGTGCTTGATAACTACGGTAAAAAGTGCGTTCAAAGACGCGCTTCAGACCGGTAGAATATACAAACAACGGTGGGCCATTCATGACCCCGTGCCCAAACGCTCAATGAATGGAACTTCTACTCACAATGTAGACTTCTCAACCATGGTCAGAACGCTGGGGCAGGATGAGTGGATAATATTCCAAAACCAGGAGAGAGAGTTTAGAAGGACACTGGATACAAAACACTTCGAGGATAAACATAGCTTCCTGTTCTCGGGTGAAACGCCGACGAAATGGATCAAACTCATCCGTATCTTGAATGGAGTCTACTTCAAAAATGGAACTTTTACAATCGTCAAGCGAAGTGGAAGGCCATTGGGAATACCATTCTTAAAGTTTACAACCCGATTACTGAAGAAAATGCCGTTAATCAACGTAAAACCGCCCGAGGCCCAAACCATGGATTCCCTCGCTGCTTGGATTGAGGCGGAGCTGCGCTTCTTGCGAGACGTTGTTCAGCCAGCGCTTGGAGCACCACGGAGTCGGGCTCAAGGACAAAACCAGGTGGGCAAAGATAAACTCGCATACTTGTGGCAAAATAGGAAGTCTAAGGCGATTCAAATTATTCTGAACAACAGCGCATACCCAAACACACCAGTCTGCGCAAGTGATGTACAATCTGTGCAAAAGTATTACATCTCCAAATGCGCGCCTGAAAGGCCCGAATGTACACTAGATGCGCCCCCATGGGCAGAGTCATTAAGCCCTGTAGAATGCAATCAGCTTAACACCACGCTGTTTACAGTCAATGAGGTAGAGAAAGTGCTACAACATCTTCCCAATAATAAAGCATGTGGACTAGACGGTGTCACTTACGAAACTTTGAAAGCGAGCAAACACGTATCGTGCCCAGCTCTGACTAATATATTTAACATCTGCCTGAAAAATGGTAAAGTCCCAGAATCATGGAAGGGGGCTCTAATTCATCGCATCCCTAAAAAGGACAATATCCCCAATGACCCATCCACCTGGAGGGACATCTCGTTGTTACCTACAGTATATAAACTATTTATGAAATGCTTCTTGTCACGAATCCTCCCGTGGCTAGAAGAGACAGGTGCACTCTCCTCAAAACAGAAAGCCTATATTAATAGGCAGGGAATGAACGAGCACGTTTTTTGCCTTAAAACCGGCATTGACGATTTTAAACACTCATCTGCGAAATTCTACACTGTGTTCTTGGATTTCCGAGACGCTTTTGGGACATTGCCACATAGCGTCATGTACTATGCCTTAGATGAAATAACATTGCCTCAGCCATATACAGACATTATCAAAGACATCTATAAGAATTCATATATTCAAGTAATCTGCGGAAACAACTTGACCGACCCAGTCCCACTGAAAATCGGTATCAAAACCGGGTGCCCATGGAGCGCCATTAATTTCATATTGGCCATCAACTCCTGGATTACATGGATGTGTCAGTGCGCGCCAGCAGGTGCGCGCTCCCCGAACCCTGTGCAAGGCTACGCGGACGACGTGCAAATGGCATCCAGAGATGAACACGTTATTCGCAACATGCTTCTGCGCACAGATCAATTCATTCAATGGTCTGGCTTGGACATTAAACATACAAAATGTGCCGCATTCTATGAGAGAAGAAGTGGTGGAAACAGATGGTATAAATCCAAATCTGACCAGCCCCCTGTCTTCTCTCTGACTAATAAACCGATACGTCTGTATGAGCGGCACGAAACATATCCCTACTTGGGACACAAATTCAATGTAGCTGGTGATTGGGAGGAACAAGTTACAGAGTTGTGTCAGGAGTACACTCAAAGACTGGCCTTGATAAACTCTGCCCCCCTCCCCATTAGGATGAAAATCGAAGCCATTAGGATCATTGCAGTAGCCAAAATCCAACACCTGTTCTCAAATATCCACATCACACAACAAACGCTGGCAGCGCTTAATAATGAAACCGTGAAGTTGGT
>NC_085004.1:9053430-9070930 GCF_963854185.1 Sardina pilchardus
TGAGCAAGTGAATGAATGAGTGAATGAGAGTGTGTGTGAGTTAATGAAGTCATGAGGGTATGAGTGATTGAGTGAGCGTACAAGTGAGAGTGAGAGAGTAGGGTAACCTCTGGCCTCAGTAGACAGTTACGAGGCAGAATATGCCCTCTCACAGCAGCTATGATGCAGGATACACTGTTATATGCAATATACTGTAGCACCCCAAAAACCCCTTTTAAAAGTGTATGAGGAGTACTCTGGGTATTCTCACAGTAGTTATGGGGCCGGATATGAAGAGTACTCTGGATACTCAGTAGTTATGGGGCCGGATATGAAGAGTACTCTGGGTATTCTCACAGTAGTTATGGGGCCGGATATGAAGAGTACTCTGGGTATTCTCACAGTGGTTATGGGGCCGGATATGAAGAGTACTCTGGATACTCTCTCAGTAGCTATGGGGTCGGATATGAAGAGTACTCTGGATACTCTCTCAGTAGCTATGGGGCCGGATATGAAGAGTACTCTGGATACTCACTCAGTAGCTATGGGGCCGGATATGAAGAGTACTGGATGTTCTCACAGTAGTTATGAGGCCGGATATGAAGAGTACTCTGGGTATTCTCACAGTAGTTATGGGGCCGGATATGAAGAGTACCCTGGATATTCCGTAGTTATGGGGCCGGATATAAAGTGGGGTGTGCAAACACATGGGTTCTTACAGCAGAGGGAGCGCCGTCAACACACTCCACCGTAAACACACATTTGCTGAAGCGCTCCAAGTCTAAAGAGGAGATGGTGATGTCTGCTGACCCTCCCACAACGCTGATGTTCTCTCTCTCCGTCTCTCTCTCTCTCTCTCTCTCTCTCTCTGTCTCACTCATGTTCAGGCTTATTGTGTCAACTACGCCTCTTTCATCACATCCTCTAGACACCAGAGATGGTTCGTCAACCGTCTGTTCCGAAAAATCTCAGATACAACTAAAAGGAATTGTAATTGAGAAAATATCCATACAAAACAAAACAATTGCTATACACTATGATTCACAAAAAAACCTTTCCAGCTCATGCTAAAGTGCCTCCACCCCTCGGACCATCTATGCCAGGTGGCAAGGGAGCAGGCTCACACACAACTTCAGATTACTAGTGGATCCTCCTGCCTTTAGCCTTTCTCTCACTTACACATACACACACACACACACACACACACACACAGGGGAGAGAGCGAGAGAGAGAGAGAGAGAGAGAGAGAGAGAGAGAGAGAGAGAGAGAGAGACTCGAAGGTCATCACATTCCCCATGGGTGCTCTATGGCAGGACAGTTTGCTGAACCATGCCAAATTACAATTGGTTACAAGCTGCCAGAGAGGCTGGTTGGTATGTCTACCTTTCCCTTTTCAAATGACAGCTTCTGAAGGATGGACTCAAGTAGTCTGTTTTGGTCACCTTGAAAATGTTGCATGGTTTCTGTACCTCCCCACCAAACATCAGTGGTCAAATAAAAGTGTGTGTGTTGTACTTGTGCCTTGTAGTGACCACCAAGTGACCATCTTGACCACAGTCACTGTCTAAATTCCTAAATTCAACGCTGCATCTCACTCGGATGCATCCCCAACGCCCTCATTTGCGTATTGAAGCCGTTACGCAAAATTTATGAATGAAACCTGACGCCTTGCGTTCGGCTTCGTCCTGTTTTTACACGGAAGCACACAAAGTCACGCGGCGACTTCTGCCGTGGTCTCGCGCCCTGGCTGCGTTTAGGAAAGGAATCCCGCTGACCGACGCACGCGACACCTGCGGCTCCTCGCCGCAACCGATCAGCACGAGACCACTTCCACTTTCCCGTCACATGGCCAAGTGTTCCGCGCTGATGGAAGGCGAACCGATATGTTGAAGATCGAGACCACGCAAGAGGTTAAGAGGGACTCTAGCGGGAGATAATCGATGGCTTCCCCTTTTGGATTTGGCTGTACGCACACACACACACACACACACACACACACATGCCTACCTTTGCCCACCTACGTCATTCCATATGACATGAACATGATCAGCAATTAACATGAACCCAGTCAGTTAAGACGAGGTGTCGGGATTCCGAACACCGACAGGTGTAGGTGATGTGACGTGGTGCAGCACAGGCGTTAAAGCATCAAGTCGAATGATCAAATTAATTCCAGCGGACATTGTATAGTGTGTGTGTGTGTGTGTGTGTGTGTGTGTGTGTGTGTGTGTGTGTGTGTGTGTGTGAGAGAGAGAGAGAGAGAGAGAGAGAGAGAGAGAGAGAGAGAGAGAGAGAGAGAGAGAGAGAGAGAGAGGGATAGAGAGAGACAGGCAGACAGACAGACAGAGAGATTTGTGAGATGTGTATGATGTGTGTGTGTGTGTGTGTGTGTGTGTGTGTGTGTGTGTGTGTGTGTGTGTGTGTGTGTGTGTGTCCATCGGGGGTATTCCTAAATGTTTATAAGGGGAACAATGCTGCAGATACGCCCAGCGTGCACGCATCCACATCTCTCGTGTGTATCTCATCCGACTGTAGGAGAAGCCCTCTCGTGCCCGGGTCGGTGAACGGGGAACATGGCCGGGTAGGCTGCGAAACTGATTAAAAATCATGATCACACACACACGCACACACACATACACATCCACATACACATACACACACACACACACACACACACACACACACACACACACACACACACACACACACACACACACACACACACACACATTTACCTTGTAGCATCACCATAGCAATGGCCTGTTAGTGGGAACCCAGGGCAGACTTACCGCAGTCCTCACACAGAATGCTCTCCACCTCCTTCTTCAGGTTCCGCTCGCTGGTGTCCACGGGCGCAAAAGACGCTCGGAATACTAACGGTTCCTCCGTAGGGTCCATGAAAAAGATATACCGGTGGTCTTTTTCCACGAGCACGCACGGAGCCTCGGAGCCGAAATCCCCCACGGTGACGAGCTGCTCGCGTTCCAGTCCGCCGCCGTTCACCGGCCACACATCCAGCACCCTGACGCTCACGCTGTACGGCTCCTGCACGGAGACGTTCTCCGGTAACGCAAGCACCTCGCCTTCGATCACCACCGCCGCCCGGTACGCCTGCTCCTGCGGGGCATCCAAGCTCGGGGCGTAGCACGCGAACGAGAACGAGAGCCCCACGAGCAGCATGGAGAAAAGCGCCAGATCAAGTCTCGTGCTCATGCCGTCTGCCGGGGCTCAGAGGCGGCCGCTCGTGGTGCTGCAGTGCTCTCGGGGCTGACGAGGGGTGGCGCGGGTGACGGAGTCGGGTGACGGTGGCTCGAGACTGTGAATGGGCTCCGGTTGAGGCGCGGGGCGGCAGAGCTCGTGCCATCTGTGTGCGAGCCGCTCTGCTCCATGCAGCCCGCGATGGGGGGAAACACGAGCCACTTAGGAACCGGAAATAGCTCCGGTCAGCGGTGATGCGCGGTTGAAAAAATGTCGTTGCTGCATTCTCCTTCAAATACCGATTCCGAAACGCCAAATTGCATTCATAAATTACGCTGCCTTACCACAACACGGGGCTACCGCAAAACGCCGCAGGTCCCCCGTTATCCAGCCAATGTCATGGCTCCGTCTGGGCGCACTGACTTTCAAACGAGCTTTTCGATATGAAACGATTCAGACTTGGCACAGAGAAAAGAAAACAGCATCGGTAAAAACCCTACCGTGTTAAGGGGTTACGTTCCGCGGTGAGCGTTATCGACGCCCAAGCGAGACGGCACGGGGCGAGCGAGCGGCCGAGGATGCTGCTCAGTACGGCGATGCAACAAGCGCGTCCCCTCCGCTCACGGTCCGCTCTGCCGCCACACACTGCCGGCTTACGTGAGCAAACATCACCTGGCCGGCCGCTGGTTGCTGTCTGTGCGAACTTCCTGCGCAAATGTCCGTGATGTGCCGTCAGAGCAACATACGACGCCTTGTAGGTCACGGAAAGGCTCCAAGAATCCACATCCGCACGAGACCAGTATCCGTCGAAGCGCGCGAATAGAGCAACTCGTGCATTCGCACCAACGTCATTAACGTACAGAACCGATACAATGCAGCGCCTTATAACTTTTGCTTGGGGAAAAAAATCAGTTTCCCGTGAGAGCGCGCTGTGATCCCCAGTAGGATTGGTAGAAATGGTCCAGGCCACGAGCTGCGATGACTAACGCTGCGAAAGTAGCTCAGTCGTCTCGAGCGCTGGACAATCAGCAATGTTTTTTTTTTCTCTTGACGTTATCCTTCTTTCGTTAAAGCACGCGGCTGCATTCCGGTCACATTCGCAGATCTGGCCCCCAAACCGACCAACCAGGCGTCGCCCGTGCGGGAGAGAAACCTTTCAACGCCCTTTCGCTCACGGTGGCGATCGCAACAGGTCCTGCGGGTATCAGATAAGGACAGGAGGACGCCGTCGGTACCGATAGAACGGTGGTGGTGTGTCATAACACTGGCAGTCGGCTGATGAATGAGACGCAGAGAGCGCGCGAGAGAGGGGACCGGGAAATAAGATTTCCTATAACTCCGCACTCGCGCTGTGTGTGTGTGAGTTACAGTCCGACGGCAGTCGCCAAGTGGATAGTGTAAATATTACCAGCATCTTTCCCTTGGCACAAATAAATGCGACGTTTGAGGCAGTGTATGGCTTTATCCGCTGCTGTCGAGCGCCCCCTGCAGGCCGAAGCTGATAATTGTCGCAGATGGTAACAAGAGGGAAGAACGACGGAGAATTTCTTGTCAGTATCACCATTAGCTGGAACCCTCCTACGAAACCTGGGTTGTTAAAGTGGCCTCATAATTACCCTCCTGACAAGTCACGTAACAGTTTTCATTTCCGGGGTTTTATGTCTTGGAGGGTGTGAGGGCGTCCTGAGGCTCCGGTGTGTGTGATGAAGGCCTCGGGAGAGGGGTGGCGCGTGTTATTAGGCAGTTTTCCACAGTCAGTGCAACAGTTCTGCCGTTTAGGGGGAGAACGTAAACGTGTGTAGTCGTTTGTTCATTCAGCACATCATCTTATCCGTCAGTCCACGGCGTTTTGGCTCGCTGCTCGGACGCGGAACTGGCCATGGTGCTGAAGCCGCTGGAATGAACTCTGCCCCTAAAAAGAGTGATTTGGCATGCAGCGCCAACCCTTGAGTTCTGTCCCGGCGTCTCATGATGCATGCGGGGTTAAATCAGCAGGAGAGGGCATACAAAAGAACACACTCTCTTTTACTAACTTCAACATTTCCGATCGCTATAGATTTTTTAGAAAAAAAAAATAATAATAAAGTAGGCCCCTACTCATTAAATAGTACTGTGCAGGAAAAACTAAAACACCCAGAAAACAATTATGATACTCCTATGGAATGAAATTGTTCTGAAAACAAAAGCGTGTGTTCATTGTGCTTGTCAGTTTGTGATAATACACGTGTAATGTGTGTGTGTTGATTGAGCGTTTCCGTGAGTGGGTTTTACTTGTAAATTGTGTTTAATACTTTAAAACACAAAATGAGAGGTGGTCCCTGGAGTGGGGTTTTATTCCTGTTGATTTACATTTCTCTTGTGTCATGTGACCACAGAAGCGCTTAAAGACGGGAGAGCAGGAATACGAAACTGAAACGCTTGTAATGCCAATTCAACTGCAGTGTCTATATTTCCCCCTTTACTCTGCGCACAGCTGCGCAAGTTAGGCGCTGCTTTGACGCACAGAAACACACCTACAATTACGACCAAATTCTCAGACTCGTTCGGTGCAGCAGTCCCTATCATTTCCAACAGCAACCTTCTGTGTCATGTGCAGATCTCGCGAGAGCATTAGCTGTTTCTACTGCGATCTGGGCTGCAGCAGGCTGAGGCACACTGCGAGAAGGTAAAGAGGGGACGCACATCATGGCGGATAGAGACAGTGGCAGTGAGCACGGAGGATTCGCCACGGGCCCCGGTGCCGGCCCGATGCACCCGTCCCGCCTCCAGCACGACACCGAGGAGCTCGCGTCCAAACGCGTTGACATCCAGAACAAGCGCTTCTACCTGGACGTCAAGCAGAACGCCAAAGGCCGCTTCCTGAAGATAGCCGAGGTCGGGGCCGGGGGAAACAAGAGCCGCCTGACTCTCTCCATGTCAGTAGCCGTGGAGTTCCGTGACTACTTAGGGGACTTCATCGAGCATTACGCCCAGCTGGGCCCCAGTAACCCGGAGATGGTGCAGGACGAGCCCAGGCGGGCCCTGAAGAGCGAGTTTCTGGTGCGGGAGAATCGGAAGTATTACATGGATCTGAAAGAGAACCAGAGGGGGCGGTTTCTGAGGATCCGTCAAACCGTGAATCGGGGGCCCGGATTGGGAACTGCACAAGGCCAGACCATCGCGCTTCCAGCCCAGGGACTCATTGAGTTCCGCGACGCGTTGGCTAAACTCATCGACGATTACGGAGTGGACGAGGAGCCTGCCGAGCTACCGGAAGGCACTTCTCTCACGGTGGACAATAAGCGCTTCTTTTTCGACGTTGGCTCGAACAAGTACGGAGTGTTCATGCGCGTCAGCGAGGTGAAGCCGACCTACCGCAACTCCATCACAGTGCCCTGCAAAGTGTGGTCCAAATTCGGCGCGACGTTCTGTAAATACGCGGACGAGATGAAGCGGATCCAAGAACGGAGTCGAGAGAGGAGGGCACGAGAGCTACTACCGGAGGGCCTGCACGGAGACGAAGGAGACGAGGATTGATGGATATAAAAAGGATTCTCAGACCAGACAGAGAGAGACCGCTGAAAAGAAATAAAAAAATAAATATATATATATATAAATATATGAAATAACGAATGACATTTAATCAAACGTTACTGTAAATGTTAAAAGCGCGAGAGAGAATTCCAAGGGATCACCCACAACCTTCACAGACTTGCAGTTACATCCCACCCATCGCCGGATACTACCCACTTACCACCCTACTACAGTAAGCCGCTGCTACCAGTAACATTGGTCTATGAACCGTTTTCTGCTCACAAAAAAATGATAATGGACCGGAGTTTGTCTCTCCCCTGTCAACAGCCAGTTTTCTACACGTACAGGCCATTGCAATGGGTTCCAAAGTGCAAATTCAAGATGTTATAGCGAAAAAAAGAAAAGAAAAAAGAATATATAGATATATATATATATACGTTTTTATGTGTGCTAACATTTGACTCCAGCACAAATTAAATAATATTTAGGAGTTTTATGAAATAAAACTTCAGCCTAGAAGTTTACACAGAGTATATGGTACGCAGATAGTCTACTAAAGCAAGACCGTGACGTCCCTGTGTGTTTGTGCACACAGTGTACAGACTTTGGAGGACGTGTTAACAAGCGTCTATCTGGAAAAAAAAAAGAAACGAGCTAAAGTAAACATGCATTTGAAGAATTAGAGGTACTTTATATTCACTTGTTTGCCATTTTGAATAGACGGCAGGCGAGCGCGTCAGGTCGCAGATGACGTCCCATCACGACCAGTGCGCGACTCCTAATATTGAATATCAGCCCCCAGCACCGTATACCCCCTTGGGAAAATGGAATGACAAAAAGTGCTAACTTAGAAATATGAAATATGATTTTGTGAATCAGATGTATTTAAATTCTGAACATGCCCACGTTTTCTGTGGGAGTATTCTTTTTTTTTCTCTCTCTCTCTCTTTTTGGGGTGGGCGGGAGGGGGGGGGGGGGGGGGGGGGGGTTACACAAGGCAGGAGCTGTCCACCAGTACGAGCTTGAGTCGTGTTCTACGAGAGAAGAATCCACGCGGGCGGCACGTGAGGCCCGCGAGGATCGTCCAAAACAACCCGGTGCCTTATCCCTGCTCCACACGTTTACATGCTCCACGCGCCCCGACGCTCTCCATCACTCGTCTTGCTTCGTCTTCGGCTCACCGCAGACGCGTTACCGCGAACACGCGACTCTTGTGGTGCTCCTGAACGGACTCGTCATTACAAGCCAAACTCAAAAAACACACACGCGACAGAAGTACTCGGCTCTCGTCTCTGTCTCGTCATCTGGAGAAGCCGACGGTGATCTGCGGAGATCAAGCTGCGCAGTGACGTAAACTTGGATAACTTCACCTGGAGGGATGAGGGATGGGGGACTGCTCGTAAAGCTCTGTGTGAAACACAAACACGGAAAAAAAGTCAAAGTTGTACGTGGTTGGTTGTTGTCCCGTTGGTGGGTGTGGATGGGGTGTTGGCGCGTGCAGGGGGGAGGAGGGGTGGTGTTTTTTTTTTTATGGTGCTACTTCCCACGCGCGCTGTGGGGATTTGCCGGTCTTGCTAAAAAAATCACTTTGCTTACCTTTTTGTTTTGTCGATGTGACGTCACTCCACACGTTGTCATATTCCAGCGCATCTTCTCAAAAGGTAACAATGCTAACATTTCAGTATCGCGTGCAATATGGTTGCCTATGTGCCAACCGTGGCATTTTCTGTGTACCGATGGAACCAGTTCTCTCTATAAGACGCATAGGACTGAATTCTCCCTTACGACGGATATGTGAAGCACTTCTTGGCACTTCTTGATATTTTTTTGTTTCAATCACGCAAAAATATACATAGAAAAGATTAACAGATGACAGACCTCTGCGTGGTTTACCGGATCCCCGGTTTGGTGAAGTCGTGCGCCACAGGTTCTGTCTTGGCGCTCGGCTGTGGAGACACGCGGAGCAGAGACGTCCATCTCTCCTTGCGAGTAGCCTAGGCACTGTGTGCGCTATGTCGTGCCTGGTCAGGCGAGTGACGCATCGGCAGAGCCGCGTCCGAGCCCGGAGTAGGCTCTCCACAGGTGGACGTTCCCATGCAGCTCGCTGCTCCGGCGTGTCTGATACATTCTCACTCTCTTGAAGTCCACAGCTACTGGCAGAATGCTTGCCGAAAAGAGAGACTTAATAAGTTATTTTAAAAACATCTTTAACGAATGTTGTGTAAAGAAAACAATTTAAAAACAACAGCAACAAATCTTTAATTTATTTTGACTCCCTCTATAAAAAATATAACCAATGTCAGAGTTGAAGAAAGCAAGATTCCTTTGAACGTTTTTAATTATTATTATTATTATGATTATTATTATTATTATTTAGCTTTGTTCTGCTACTTCTTGTCTGCAACTGTCTCTGTAGTCCTGTTTGAGATTAGGCTTTGTGTGGCATTTAGCTGTGACACAGGCACACACAATATCTTTCACACAATATCTTTCTCTCACCTTCTCCCTTACTCATGCGTACTCATGCACACACACACACTCTCTCTTTCTCTCTCTTTCTCTCTCGCTCTCTTTCTCTCTCCCCTCCCTCTCTCCCACACAACACACACACACACACACACACACACACACCATCATTGGCTGAGTGCTCTCCCTTTGGTCTGGCTAGATGACCTACTGTAATCTCAGATTCAAACTTCAGACTCGTTCTCAGAGACTTCTCTCAGATCTTGTGAGGGAACGGAGTCTAGTAGAGAGCAGATGATTAGGAGATCCAGGTCATGACCCCAGAATATACTAGGACACGAGGACAGAGCTGGCCAGGGTCTGACCCAGGTCTAGGGAGCAACCTTCCATCGCTTGCCTCCATACCTCTCAACATGTGCAATGCCTATGGTTAGCTTTTGTTAACAGGTGCAATGCCTATGGTTAGCTTTTGTCAACATGTGCTATGCCTATGGTTAGCCTTTGTCAGCTAACATGTGCAATACCCAAGGTTAGCTTTTGTTAGCTAACGTGCAATGTTTTGTTAGCTCTTAGTAGCTAAAAAGGGGAGCGTCTGTCCTCTGTCATTCAGTCCGAGGGACGTTGATACTCAGCATGCGTAGGACTTGCGTGTTAGGCTGATGTCCTTAAGTGTGTGTGTGTGTGTGTGTGTAGGCTGGTGAGAGAGATGGAGGGAGAGATATTTAGCTTCCGTTCACTGTCCCTGTGATCCTCCGATCTCTCTGGAGGTCTCTCTCGACTTGTCCAGCTCTCTTGCCGTGTGAAGCGAACAGCTCTAGGAAACGGAAACTGGAAACCATCCCTGACTCCCAGACTGCTCTGTGACTGGCTTTATCTGCAGACCGCAGTAGCAGAGGTGGAGGGGGGTGGCCCTTAGAACACACACTCGAGAGGAAAAAAAAAGACAAACACACATGAAAAACACAACATACAGTACGCTTGTACTGAAATGCCTCTTAAATGCTCAGAAACATACGCACATGTTTTACTTTCTAAGTGTGATTCTTTAAAAACAGACTAATCGTTCATCCTTAAGGTGCTGAAATGGCACTAAAACAGCTCTTTCATAGTGTGTGTGAGTGAGTGTGTGTGTGAGTGTGTGTGCGTGTGTGTGTGAGAGAGAGAGAGAACGAGCGTAAGCTACTGAAACAGTACTAAAACAGATGTCTCAGTGGGTATGCGTGTGTGTGTGTGTGTGTGTGTGTGTGTGTGTGTGTGTGTGTGTGTGTGTGTGTGTGTAAGGGGGAGAGAGAGAGAGCTACTGAAACAGCACTAAAACAGCTGTCTTAGTGCATACTGCCTGGCTTGGAGGCAATGCACAGAGGAGACCAATCAACTCTCATGTTATGATTGTTTCCTTAGCAACGACCTCTGCCCTTGGCTAGGTGGGCCTCTATAGCCAGAGGTGTCCGTGCCCTCCCGCCGTAGGATCGTGCTGAGAGGTGGTGCTTGGGCTGGGACATCTCGTAAGGCCGCACTTTTTCTTTTTAGCGTTAAGAAACTCCCCAGCTAGAGGTGCTCCCTCTGGTCCGACCTGCCATCAGAAGTCTGTGTGCACACGTGGATGCACACTTCATACTGTACCAGTGATGACCTGACCTGAGGGGAAAAAAACAAAAAAAACATCTCAAAATCATGTAAACAGCCCATCAAATCAACAGAACACCCACGAGAGCAAAAAAAAAGTATAAAAAAGATGAAACAAACAAAAAAAAAGTTAAATTTTAAAGACATATATTTTTGTGCTTGTATTTGTGTGTGTGTGTGTTTGTTTGTGTGTGTGAGTGTGAGTCATTTAGGAAGATTCCATTTCGGTTTACAAAGAAAAAATCATCCACAAAAAAAGAAAAAAATTAAAAATCGATGTGTTCTGGAAAACTGGTCCAGACCCATTCTAAAGGGGTCTAAAACTGGTCTAGACCCATTCTAAAGGGAGCCACGGACAAGTGACATACTGTCTGTTGGTGCTCAAACACACCTGTTCCACTGTTTGTGATGAGCAAATGGTTTGGTGAGGTGTGTGTGTGTGTATGTGTGAGACAGTTGAAGACACACTAACAGATTGTACAGGCCACATCTCCTCCTGCTCCCTGTGATGGGAGATGGGCAGTTCTGACATGCAGTACTTCCATGGCCTCGTCCGTGCCAGCTTTTAAAGGCAGGGGACTGGGATGTGTTGTAGCATGGGATCCATGAAAGTCAGTGATTATAACATGAGTGTGTGTGTGTGTGTGTGTGTGTGTGTGTGTGTGTGTGTGTGTGTGTGTGTGTGTGTGTTTGTGTGTGTGTTGGGCGGGAGGGGCGGGTGGTTTCAGTCTCATGAGGCAGAGGTCTACTGCACTAGGACACCTCACACATATCCTGTGCTCATTTTCTTTTTAAACCCAGACAAATGTGTTGTACTTTAAAAAAAAAATCTATCTATAAATATAAAAAAAATATATATATATAAATATATATATATATATATATAGATATATATATACATATATATGACCTGTGGTGTGTGTGTATATATGGTTTGTTACATATGATGCTCCCCTTTATGGAAAAAAAGATAACACATAGATATATCTCTCTATATAAATATAAATATATAAATACATACAGGAAAAGCATATTGCTGTTTCTTTTTTTTTTTCTTTGAATTTTGTACTTAACAGAAGCATTGAATCAAATGGATGAATACTTGCACTTTAAATGTATTAAGATAAGTAAAAAAAATCTGCATATTATTTTTGATAGGAGAATCTCACATTCAAAGAAATATGAAATTACTTTCCAGGCTTTGTGACAATTTGCTGTCGGGCAGAAATGTATCAAGCTCTTCTTACTTCCTGAAGTCTATTTTGTGTGTGTTGGAGACGGTTACCTGAACTCAACTGCATGGTGAAGCAGTAGTGAAGACTCTTCTTTTCTCTAGTTGGTTTGAAAAAAACAAAACAAACAAAACAAATAAAAAAAAATACAAACTTGTCTGATGATTAAAACAACTGTGATCAACAAACTCATGCATCTATGTTTAACTTCTCTCACTATTCTAGAGTGTTTTCTTTTCTTTTTTGCCTTTCCTTATGACATGAATATGGTGCTTCAATTGGCTTAGAATTCCTCCAAACTTTACTCTTTATCATCATAGCCATCATCACCATCACCATAACTACCATCGTCGTCGACAGGATAAGCCGTATCTTAATGTTTTTTCTCCATTCCTTGCTGTTTGTGTATACTCACCTCTTTATGAAGTTTCTGTTGTTGGTAAACAGTGTGTTTTGTACAGGTATAATGTTTTCTGAGTTGGAGAGCCTCTTTTCGTCTGAAAATGACTAATTGCAATAAAACATTCATTCCTCCCTGAGCTGCGTGGTTTCCATGGTTTCCGTCGTGTCCTGTCGTGTCTAGTAGGCGTCTCATCACTGTGAGGTCATTTGGAGAGCAGGAGCTACACAAGTTTCAGACACTTTGCCCTCTGACCTTTGCTCATCATTCCATGCATGGACTATTGATGCATGGCCTATTGATTACTTGACTTAATCAGACTTAATCATAACCAAGCGCAGCGTTTAGAGCCCCTTGCTACCAAGTCAATTAGTCAGTATGCTCAACCCATGGACCCCATTAATAATGAACCACGAGAGAGGAAACGCACTGAAGTTCCAACATCTAGAATGCCTCAACCATGAAGTCAATTAGTTGCCAAGATATTTGTGAAGACATATTACATCAAAAGTAGATGCATGGTATAACTAATGACGTACTACTGTTAATGAGTGACCATATGATTAATTGTAGGTAATGCAACTCTACTATTAAACCTTCTCTAAACATGCAAGGCTTGTTAAAAAGAGCTTTATTACCTAGAGTTTCATAAACTATATAAGAAGCACATCATTTACCGTCCTCATCTTCCAACTTCATTCAGACTCAAGTGATCTGGTGGAAACCATACTGTAGGTGTTAAGTGAGGTATGTAGCTTCCATAGGTGTTATAAGTTATGTATGTAGCTTCCATAGGTGTTTTATGTTATGTATGTAGCTACATAGGTGTTATAAGTTATGTATGTAGCTTCCATAGGTGTTATGGTAAGTTATGTATGTAGCTTCCATAGGTGTTATAAGTTATGTATATAGGTGTTATGTTATAGGTGTTATAGCTTCCATCAGACAAACAACATTTCCCCAGAACTCAAATTCAACAGAGGGTATCGGCATTGGGTTGTTCAATCTTTAAACATGGACTGGTATTTGGAACATAGTTTTGGGTTTCTATTTTATACCCTTTATAATAGTTTTTTATTTTTCTATTTTAAATTTCAATTTGATCAGAATGTATCCAGTACATTATAAATAGCTTTAGGTATAATGATGTCATTGATGTTTCCTCCATCCTATGCTGGGTATACGGTAAAGAAAACTCTGCCCAACTTCACTGTGGTAATTCAAACAAGTGTTGTTTTTTTTATATACATAATAATGATTTTGGTTGCAAGTAGATATTAAGCAAGACACACAGACATGTCTGTGTTTATGAATGCAAAAGGTGTCTGCTTTAAGGGGTTGTGTGGTGTTGTGGTCTATGAAGGCTGAAGTCACACATGCTTTCCCCCAGACAATGGCATTTGTTCACAGTGAAGGCACCACACACACTCCACATACACTCCCTGGAGTTATCTGCGATTATACTGTATATCATGACATCAGGGGCGAAACGGATCGGGTCCAGAGGGATGGACCCAGACCAGCTCGTGAACTACTGTACCACCCGCTCCCTTGGCGTCGTTCCAAACAACGCGTCAATCATATAGGCGCTCTCCGTGGTCCTGAAAAAACGCTTAATTATAAGGGCAGGTCTGGTGACGCACACTTAATCTGTAGACATGGATGTTTGTCACAAACCAACACAGCTTTGGTTAGATTGGAACAGCAAAGGAAAACATGTCAAGGAAGGCTAGTGTCACTATTACTCAATAAGAACAATATTGTCTTATCTTTAATGTGAGTCCCTATATCCTGATAAATAGCAACAATCCATTTTCCGAAAAACGACCAGTGATTTTTATAGTATCAACTGGGTTTCATTAGCCTACATTTGTGTTTAGAATCATGCAGGATAATGGTATTTGAAGGCTTGCAACATTCAGGCTATGGACACATGGTATTGATTAGGCTAATTAAGACAACGGGTAAGGTAAAATCCCTTTCACTTAAGAATTTGACTGCAGGTTAAACTGGAAATGAAATGCAGACCAATCACATTTATTTTAAAAAAGGACTTTATGAAGCACTTTTACTTGTCACCAGCAAAGGCGCTTTTCATCTGTTGTGTCCTAACATGTAACAAATAGCCATGACCAATGAAATAAAAACATTTGTTTCCAGAGTAAACGTGACAAGAAAGTGCCCAGAAAAAGAGAGCGCGCAATCACGGAGTTAGATCACTTCAGCCAAACTCCCCGTGTTAAAGCGAGATTAAACATAGACGGATAATCACAGTCTCTAGTACAACAGCGTTTGCTTGCTACCCTAAATACCGGGGAAAGTCATATCAGCACAACAGCCAGGGCGGGGAGGCGTAATACAAGAGAATAAGAAAAGCCGTTACTAAGAATGTATATAAAAAGCACTTCTAATTTCACCCCAGATCTCTCGCAATCTGCAGGGGGGAGAAAAAAAGCTCACTTCGCGTCTATGGTGCCACGTGTCCTAACCAAGCCAAGCAGCACGTGTGTCCTACGAGGGTTAGTGGCGCGAGGGGGCAGGGAAGGCGTCCGTGTCCCGGTGGAAGACTCCAGAACAGTAGTACCGTTTAACGGCCAGCGCCGTGGGCTCCAGGCTCGGATGACGCCCCGCTGTCCCTCTCTAAGGATGCTAATGATTGGTCATTTTCTCCGACGGCTACATTGATCTGGACTACTGTTAAGCTTCAAGAGGAGAGAGCGTGGGGGCAGTCCCGCTGCGTTTCCTGTTAGATATTTTTCACTTTTTAAATAACATATTACAATGTTACAGTGACAAGACGGATTCCATTGGAGAGCTAAACCGTGGGTCATTCTATGGAGGCAGAGAGGTGAGGGTATATGTAGTCCATTACAACAGCCATACAGAAGGTAGTCCATTTCAGCATTGAGCTTGTGGGAGATGCAGTCCTTTTCACAGATGATTGGTAATGTAGTCCATTCCAGTAGCCAGGCTGTAGGAGGTGTAGTCCTTAATCAGGTGGTGGTAGTCTGATCAATCACAGGAGACAGCAGCTCCTGTGGCCACCCACAGCAGAACCCTCTCCATCAACACAACAGAACCCTTCGCTCTTCCACACCGCCATACATTCTACGTTCTCTCTCTCATCTTTGTCACATGTTCATCTTCCTTTATTTCCCTCTCAGACGCTCAAACTCATACGAATATGGAGACATACATTGTCACGCAGCCTCACACACACACACCTCATCCCACTTCCATAAAATACTTTGCATTTCCTCAACCCCTCCACAGTCTTCACATACAGCGTGCATAAAACATAGAATAGGTCATTACGCAGTCCTATACATCCCATAATAGTGTCGCTCAAGCAGTACACCCTTACTGCTGGAGGACCATACTGTCCCATCATGCAGCATTCTGGCCCATAGTAACGGTGTGGTGTTGAGAATCTCAGATAGCTCAGCAACTCCTCTCTCCCCATAGAGCTGCAACTCCCCAAACAAACAAACAGACAAACAATAAATAAAAAGAATAAATAAACTATTATGGTCAGTCAAGAGTTCAGGCTCTCTCTCTCTTATTGTGAGAGTTAAAAGTCCACAGAAACTACGGACTGTGTGTGCAATTCTCTGTGTGGTTCTACATGTTACATGGGGCAGTCTTTATGTGTGTGCGTGTGTCTGTGTGTGTGCATGTGTGTATGTGTGCATGTTTGTGTATGTTTGTGTATGTATGTATACAGTATATGAGTGTGTGTTTGTATTTGAGTGTTTCTCTGTTGGGATATGTATGTTTTGTGTGTGTGTTTGTGTGGTTATGTGTGAGTCTTGGTTTGTGTTGCTTTGTCAGATGGGCTGAACTCTTGTGGGAAACCACACCCACACACCATACGCCACACCCTTTCTGATATAAACCACACTCTGGTGGCATCAGTAGGCCTACCACCAACAATTTCACATCTATGATGTCACCCAGGCGTGATGTCACTGTGACGTGGAATCGTCGTGGTTGCCGTGGTTTCTCTGCTGACGATCTGCCCCGTCCTCTCCTAGGATTTCACTTCCTGTTTTGCATTTGGCACAGAATAAGATGCTAGTGGCAACACTGCAGTTGCCAGGGCAACAGCTATAATACTTATGGTATGGCAGCACTAAGCCCACGCACCAAGGACTTAAGGAGCTATCTATGCTACATTTGTTTAGTTTTTGCTTTTTTGTGTTCTGTTTTTTTTCCCTCCACTCCTCTTTTCCACTCCTCCTCTCAAGCGCAGAGGTCAGAGAGCAAAGGTTAAAGGTCAGGTGTGAGTGAGTGGTGTGTCTGTGCGTGTGTTTTACGTCTGTCTATGTAGTACAGCATTTATGTTTGGGATTTGTTAACGACATTTGCCTTGCACTGAACATGGATGATGGATGTGTGGGTGAGTTTGTGTATGTGTGTGTGTGTGTGTGTGTGTAAAGATGTTCGATGTTCTTGCATGTGTGTGCATGAATACTATTAGTGTTTGTGTGTGTTTGTGTTTGTGTGTGTGTGTGTGTGTGTGAGTAAATGTTCTTGCATGTGTGTGTATGAATACTGTGTGTGTGTGTGTGCGTGTGTGTGTGTGTGTGTTCAGCTCCGAGGTGTCCGAGGCGTGCTCCGTCCATTGACGCCGTGTCCAGGGCTGATGTGCGGGCTGGACTGCGTCTTGCGTAGGATTCCGTCTCGCGCGGCCGCCTCTCCACTCAGCACACACACCTCCAGCCGGTCCAGATCGTCCGTCTCCAGACGCAGCTTGGCCTGCAGCAGCGACGAGTACGTCTCGTAACGACTCCTCTGTGGAGCAGAGTTACAGTCAGACACACACACACACACACACACACACACACACACACTCACTCACACTGCAGCAGCGACGAGTACGTCTCGTAACGACTCCTCTGTGGAGCAGAGTTACAGTCAGACACACACACACACACACACACACTGCAGCAGCGACGAGTACGTCTCGTAACGACTCCTCTGTGGAGCAGAGTTACAGTCAGACACACACACACACACACACACACACACACACACACACTCACTCACACTGCAGCAGCGACGAGTACGTCTCGTAACGACTCCT
>NC_085004.1:9075930-9080930 GCF_963854185.1 Sardina pilchardus
AGCGCTGTCTTAGTACATCTGGCCCTGTGTCTCTTCTGCGTGTGCTGAAACAATCAAATTATCTTCTGTGTTGTTTCATTTCACTATGTTCACATCTTTGTTTAGTGTTTACGCTATTCTGTTGACAACATTGTGGTTGGAACAGTTTCAAAATAAAAACCGGTTTCAAAATAAAAGCCCCCCAAAACAGAAAAGGAAAAGGCCCAAATAAGTAAATAACATAATGAATGCGTGAATAGTAACATTTTAAAAATGTTTGCGAATCGAATCGAATCATGACTTTAAAATCGAAAATTAAATCAAATTGAGGATTTGGAGAATCGTGACACCCCAAGTATGTGTGTGTGTGTGTGTGTGTGTGTGTGTGCGCGTCTGTGTGTATGAGTGTGTGCGTGTGTATCTTGTGTATCTGTGTGTGTGTGTGTGTGTGTGTGTGTGTGTGTGTGTGTGTGTGTGTGTGTGTGTGTGTGTGTGTGTGTGTGTGTGTACCTGTTTTAGCCTAGTGCCAGATGATGGCAGTATTGGCCTGCAGAACTTCTTCATGGAGCCGATGGCTGCAGGAAAGGCAGGAGCTGAGAAGAGTGCAGCGACCAGGTTTATCCTGAAGATCCACGCCAGCATCTCCTCTTCACTCCTACACACACACACAGGACATATAAAGAGACAGAGAAAGGAGGGAGAAGAGTAGAGAGAGAAGAAGAGAGAGAGACAGAGAGAGATAGAGAGATAATAAAAAAATATTCATCACTCATTTTTTGTGCTAATTTCTCTCATGTTATGCTTGACATGTCCAGTCCTATATTATGATAATATCTCTCATGTTGTGCTTGACGTGTTTGGTCCTATTTTATGATAATGTCTCTCATGTTGTGCTGGACGTGTTTGGTCCTATTTTATGATAATGTCTCTCATGTTGTGCTGGACGTGTTTGGCCCCATTTTATGATAATATCTCTCATGTTGTGCTGGACGTGTTTGGCCCCATTTTATGATAATATCTCTCATGTTGTGCTTGACGTGTCCAGTCATATGATAATGTCTCTCATGTTGTGCTGGACGTGTTTGGTCCTATTTTATGATAATGTCTCTCATGTTGTGCTGGACGTGTTTGGTCCTATTTTATGATAATATCTCTCATGTTGTGCTGGACGTGTTTGGTCCTATTTTATGATAATGTCTCTCATGTTGTGCTGGAGGTGTTTGGTCCTTACGCGGCCTGGAAGAGGTAGACTCTCCAGTCGGAGGTTTTGACCTTGAGGACGTTGGGCCTTTTGCTGTAGTCCGTGGCCTGAGTGGCCAGGGCATGGTGCACACGCACCGCGTTCTTCAGGTCCACCTCCGACAGGTCCTTATCTGGCTTGTACTCATCCTGACCACCAGGGGGGGACAAACACAAAGAAATAGGTCAGCTTTGGATGATGGCGTAACATGGTGAGGTGTTTCTACACGCGGTAACGTCAGCTTTTCTGTTCTTTTAGCTTGAGATCGGACGCCGCAGGTGTTCCCTGCTCAATTACTGTGCGTTCAGACCAAGAGCGACCAAAGCTGCAAAATCGCCTTAAGTACTACAGACTACAGCGACCAAAACGACCACAGCGACCAGCGTCAAAACATGGGCGACCAGAGCGACCAAAAAAAGTTAAAAACAGTTTAACTTTATGCAAATTAGCTATGACTCGTTTCGGCTGCACTGACTACCAGTCGGAATGCAGGCGTCGGCTGTCATAAACGAAAGCGAACGTTCAAATCTCTCATGTCATGAGCGACTTGGGCAACATAATTTTTTTAGCTGCTGCATTTTACCAGCGTCAAAAGCGATTTTGCAGCTTTGGTCGTTCTTGGTCTGAACGCACAGTTAGGCTTTACTTCACCATAATCATCTCCAGCCAGAACTTGGCATCTGTTTAGGCAAAGTGTACGTATAACACAGCACAAATACTTGATTAAAAAGATCCGTAGTTAAAACAAACTGTGGCCTATTTATGGATTATAACTTTAAACTCTGTCTTGGGGCACATTACCATTTTTCTCAGCTGCTTTGGCACATTTCTCAGATCAGAATCCTAATTCTCAAAACTGTTTGTTCAAACTCCATGTCATCTTCTAACTTGTGCACATCATTGAAGCAGTTTCTCACCATTTTAAATAAATAGCAATGCTTTCGTACATCCAATGATTTTGTATAAATCTCTGCTGTTTTTTTTAATTTTCAATAGCTAATGTCCTATTGATCAAAATACACTCTATTGATCCCCTTGCAAGAGCACAATTTGAATCTCCTCAGCGAGTCACTCTGGCAATCAGTAATAGTTCTACTGCATCAAACAAACTACCCTTATTTCATTGTGTCATTACATGCAAATGTATTGAATAATTACCATAGCAAGTCATAATCTGCCTAGCATATATAAATGTATGTGACCTGACAGACAGGAATGTCATGATTTATAGAAAGATGTAAAGTGGTACACAGCTCTGACCAAGGGGAGCTCTACTGTTTACAGTTTTTTCCAATCGTTAACACACAATTTTGAAAACAGGGCTCTTTTTGTCAAAACATATCACACAATTAGCCAAACACCACACCCAATCAGCAAAACATAACAGATTGTTAGCAAAATGGAATATTTCTGTCAAAACAATAAACACATTGATAAAACCTTATACTGTTCTCATATCACTAACACATTCTTTGAATGATTCTACACTGTGTCCATCTTATACACACCAACACAATAAATTCAAAACACATCTGTAAAAACCCTCTTCCGATATATGGATCTTATTCAGACATATTGTTTGAGAGCATTAGGATAATTTAGATGACAAAAATATTTTGATGAACCCATTATCAAGCAATGCACAAAACTGATGCGGCAGGCAATATTTCTTTCTTTCACTGTACCATATGTTCAGTTACAGTGACAAGTCAATCAACAGAAAATGGCAGAATTATAGTTCTTGCTACTGTAAGTGTAGAAAAATAAAAATCTGTACACAAACAAAAAGTACTGTACACTTACAGTCACTGAAGAAAAACTAAAGCAACAATACAAACAAGTAACAACAATACATAATACTCTAATCATCTCTCTGTCTAGCTGGATCAGACCATAAGCCACATCACAGGCTATGGGTGCCTCTCATTTGGGCTTTTATACGTCCTCCCTCGCTCCTCTGGCCTCGATCCTCACTGATCGACATAAAGAATGATGGGGCAAAAACACTGGGATAGTCTATCCAGTGTTAGTTATAGATCAGTGGGAACGCCCCTCGAGGATCGAGCATAACATACCTGAGTGCTGCGTTTTCAATTTTGCACATGTGTGCTTACACACCTGGTGGATGTGGTTATTCAATTTGTTCATTAGTGTGGTCATTGGCAAGCCAGGGCTTTATAATGAGAAGGAAGTACCTAACAATCTTTATCTGTGTCTAAGGTGTGAAAATGTGTTTTACGTTTTGACATTCACTGTGTGTAATGTTTCGCAAAAAGTGTGAAGCTGAATTTGTGCTTACTGTTGTACTACTCTGCGCAGGCGTTTTGCTTCTTAAGTGTTAAGTATTGTTAACTGTCTGTTAATCTTAATTTTAGTGTGTAAACGATTGGAAAAAACTGTAATGGTCATTTTCCATTTGCTGTACTGTTTTTTTTTTTTGCAGACTGTTTCTGAAGGCAGTGCATTGCCTTACTTTCTGTTCCGGTAGCGTCAAGTCAGTGGGCATGTTCGGCTTCTTTCAGTGTTGCGCAGATCTGATACTGCAGGAACGCTGAACGTGCTCCGTGTTTGTACTGGAGATAAGGCTGAACTAGTGTTAATTTTGTCACCTATTTTTAATTTAGTCGTAGTCTTAGTCATGTGACGACATGTTCTTTTTAGTCTTAGTCATATTTAGTCATTTAAATATCACTTTTATCAGTCTAGTTTTAGTCGACTAAAAGTCTCATAATTTTAGTCTCGTTTTAGTCGAAAGAAAACTCAAGGTATCTTAGTCAAGTTTTAGTCAAAACATTTGAGTCTTTTTTGTATAACAAATTACTTTTGAATAGGCTAATATTTCAGTCAAAAATAGTGACAGTCAGCTATGTGTTTCACACATCTCAATTTTCCCCCAATATCCTTTGTCCACAGCAGTCCCAAAGCAGGCCTACGAATGTTTTAATCCGCTACACTAGATGGCGCTATGCGCCTAAACGCCATAGCATACAGCCCCAAACAAATGTTAATACTTTAATGGTCGTTGACAAACATATTTAGTCTCGTCTCGTCTGACGAAATTAACACTAGGCTGAACATGCTGCATGTTTTGTGTGTGTGTATCCACTGATATGACAGTACTGGAACACAAAATAAGGCAATGCAGGGTCTATGCCTGTTGCTACAGGCTATAAGCCATTTTGTTGCTTATGCTAACAAAACAAGCGTGAAATCATTTTCATTCATAAATAGACTTGAAGACCAGGTTGAAATCGTTTTCATAAATAGACTGGTCGAGCAGGTTGAAATTGTTATCGTTCATAAGTAGACTGGTCGACCAGGTTGTTTTAACTCTGGATCTGGCCTTTACTTATCATGCCACCCCAGTCTGTGCAAACACATGTTGTATGTGAAGTGTGGTGCGTGCGTGTGTGTGTGTCTGTGTGTGTGTGTGTGTGTGTGTGTGTGTGTGTGTGTGTGTGTGTTTTGGAGTGTGTACCTTCTGCAGATACAGAATCATCCCCTTCAGCACAGCGTAGAACTTCTTCCAGCCACGGCGACCCCTAGGGGCTACACAGGGTACAGCACACAAGAGTCACGTTACTGCATGCACAAGCAATCACACACACACACACACACACACACACACACACACACACACAGTAGACATACAAACGCACACACAAACTCACTGCGTTTGCCATCCATGTCGGCATGGCTCTTGCGGGTCAGTACTCCGTGTTTGTAGGTCACTGCGTTGACCAGGAGCGGAATGGCGATGAATGGGTTGTTACCGTCGGTT
>NC_085004.1:9100930-9105930 GCF_963854185.1 Sardina pilchardus
GAAATCTCCTGAGAGAATGTGTGTTTGTCTTTGTGTTTGGGTGTGTATGTGCTTATGTGTCGTGCTTATGTGTCTTACTTATGTGTTTTGCTTGGTGTAAAACTGAATGTGTGAATAGCTCCAGTGAGAGTGTGTTGAAGATATTGCCGTTTTCTGTGTGTACAGTTGCTTAGAGTGGAACCCTCCCCCCAAATACACATACACACACACACACACACACACACACACACACACACACACACACACACACACACACACACACACACACACACAGAGAGAGAGTTGCCCTTTCACCCCATGCATCAACACTCAAAGAGAGACTCACACACTCACACACACACACACACATATGCATATGTGATCATATCATATCATAGGCCGTATGTGCTTGTGGAATACATTAGAATTTCAATCAACCGAGAAACCTCACAGTCACATTTCTTCTTCCTTCTCTACCTCCCTAGCCCTTTGTTAGCCATCCCCATTTTTACCCTAATTCTACCCCATTTCTATCCCATTTTTATCCCGTTTCTACCCCATTTCTACCCCGTTTCGTACATACTGCACATGATTATATTATACACTGAAAGGGTAAAGAAATGGGACATGCTAGCAAAGGACTACATGTACTGTATGCCCCAACACCTGGCATGCACAGTATATAATCTAGTACTATTTCCATACATGCATGCTTCTACACATAACATGCACACACACACACACACACACACACACACACACACACACACACACACTCACACACACACACCTACACAAACACACACACACACACACACACACACACACACACACACACACACACACACACACACATATACATTATAAAGCACTATGTCCCTCCTTCTCTGACACACTGTTCACTCTTCATCTCATTTCTTTTATTTCATTCTGTCTTCATCTTTTTCTTTTTAACACACACACCCACATTCTTTTCTAAGCGCACTCTCACACAGCTCTGTTTGAGCGGTTAAGTGTATTGAGGTGTTCTGTCTTCTGAAATGCATTTGGGATGTCTATACACAAGTGACCGTGTGAACACGTGCGCCTGGTTGCTAGCATGTGTGTGTGTGCGTGAGAGAGAGTGAGAATGTGTGTGTGAGAGAGACACAGAGAGATGAAAGGTAGTGGTCCCACTGCTGTGTAGTCACAGCTGCAGGAGCAGTCAACGCAATGCTCTGACACATGATTGCACTGTGTGTGTGTGTGTGTGTGTGTGTGTGTGTAGAGGTGTGTGTGTGTGTGTGTGTGTGTGTGTGTGTGTGTGTGCGTTCGTAGTCTTTGAATTTGAGTTTCAGTTCAGTTCACTTGTGCATCCATGTACTGTACATGAGTGCGAATATATGTTCCGTGCTTTATTCCTACACTCATGCTTGCATGCTTGTCTATGTGCATCTGAGTGTGTGTGTGTGTGTGTGTGTGTGCGTGTTTGCATGAGTGTGTGTGTGTGTGTGCGTGTGTGTGCGTGTGCGTGTGCGTGTGCGTGTGCGTGTGCGTGTGTGTGTGTGTGTGCGTGTGTGTGTGTGTGTGTGTGTGTGTGTGTGTGTGTGTGTGTGTGTGTGTGTGTGTGACGATTTGAAGTGAATGAACTGCTGTCAGCATAACCCCCGGGCTCTTTAGTCTTCTCCATATCCCTTAATGACACACCACCTGTCAATCAAACTCCCTCTCCATTACCACAGATAACTGCTCACCAAAGACTGGACACTTAGAGCGCAGACCCACCACAGCATGCAGACGCACAGCTCCAGAGTGTACTCTACTGAAGGCTTCATAGGAAAGACTGCAGAGTCATCAAAGCCTGAGCACAACAGACTACTCCCGACTAAGCACTCCTGCCACACTCACACTACACACTCCACAGTGGCTACACACACTGCATCTCAATCACACTCATGCTACACACTCCACAGTGGCTACACACACTGCATCTCAATCACACTCACGCTACACACTCCACAGTGGCTACACACACTGCATCTCAATCACACTCACACTACACACTCCACAGTGGCTACACACACTGCATCTCAATCACACTCACACTACACACTCCACAGTGGCTACACACACTGCATCTCAATCACAATCACACTCCTCCAGCATGGCGGCAATACTGTGTGTCCAGCCTGCTCATGGGAAGGCCTGATCATGCCCCACTGATTAGGGGTGTAGTGGTGAAATTAGAGGTGGGTAAAACCATGAATGGGTGTGTGTGTGTGTGTGTGTGTGTGTGTGTGTGTGTGTGTGTGTGTGTTTGTGTGTGTGGGTGTGTGTGTGTGTGCAGGGATGTAGTGGTAAAATTAGAGGTGGGTAAACCATACATGTATGTGTGTGTGTGTGTGTGTGTGTGTGGGTAAACCATGAATTTGAACCATGAAGGTGGACTCCGCCATGCACAGATTTTTTAAAAAAGGCATTCAGAACATGTTTGATGATGGTGGAGGTTATTATCCATTGTTTATAACAATACCAGTGTATTAAATGGTTCCCAGAGAGTTGATGAGTGTACATATTGTAAATTGCGGATAACAAAGTGTGATTTTTGAATGCTAAAAGTTGCAATTGGTGAATAAACTCTTTTGAGAGGTGGATAAACTCTATTTCTGAAATCCAGAGGTGGATAAACTGCGTTTGCTTGCGTTTAGCCTCGACTACAACACTGCTCCTGATTCTATGTTTATGTGTCAGGGGACTGGAATAACCTCGGGCTGAATCGGAGAGCTCTAGCATCACTGCTAATTCAGACTGATTCCGACTTCCCCTTGTGATTCCACTCTATTTTGAGCGTAGCGACTTTGTGCTTGATAATTCATTTGCACGGGCTCATTCTTACATAAGTCGGGGAGTGGCAGTGCACACGCCAATGGGAGCCTACACACACACACACACACACACACACACACACACACACACACACACACACACACACACACACACACACACACACACACACACACACACACACACACACACACACACACACACACTGTGCTGTACTGTACATCTGCACTTTACAAGCACATGCCAAATGAAAAATGTAAATGACACTCCATTCTGTCAATATGGTACTTGCAGTTAGCGTTAGATTAGGCTGAATTTACATTATTACATAGAGTACATGAGTGTCCATGAGTGTAAGACTGCCATAGCATAACAAGAAGGATTAAAGAGGGAATGACATTGATGTGACATTAGAGTGACTTTGTAAATGAGGCACATTGTATTAAAGCTTACATTGCTCCACTCAGATGAGTCAGATTATAAATAAGTGTAATGAAAGTAAAGTGTTGCCCCCAGTAAGAACCCCACAAAAAAACTATTTCTGCAATCCCAAGTGAGAGCCACGTTACCTAGAGCCCTCTAGAGGAACAGCAGTAAAATAAAATAATATAAATAATACAATAAGATGAACGGATGAATGAAAACTCACACAGTAGTCTGAGTGTCTTTGTCTTGCGTGCCACTGCATTGTGTTCCTGCCACTGCATTAATACTCTAACCTGATCATGTCAACAGAAGCTCTGCACCCTTCCGTGGCTCAAGGTCAGGCCAATAAACACACCCCTGCCCCTCAGTGGATCAGTGGGGTCTTATCCTCTCCAGCCCATGGACAGGGTGGCTCTTGGCTGCTATTGGGCAGAGGTACCAGCAGATACCAACCCATAGGACAGTTCCTGGTGCTGATTGTTCAGATACAAAAGCCGTTCCTGGTCATTGCTGACTGACTGAAAGAAATAGTTCCTGCGCATCAGCTGATAACAGGAAAGAATGGTCCAGGCCTCCAAATGCCCTCCAGAGATATGGGCCTCAATGCTTATTCACTAAAAGAGCAGTTCTAAGCTTTTTACTGCTCAACAGAATGAGCAATTCTAAGGTCCTACTAGTCGACAGAAAGAACAGTTCTTAGGCCTTAATAAAACAAAGCAGATAGAGAGAGACGTGTAAACGCTTCACTGGTAGAGAGAGGGAGCCGTGTAAATGCTTCACTAGTAGAGAGAGAGAGCCGTGTAAATGCTTCACTAGTAGAGAGAGAGAGCCGTGTAAATGCTTCACTAGTAGAGAGAGAGAGCCGTGTAAATGCTTCACTAGTAGAGAGAGTCGTGTAAACGCTTCACTAGTAGAGAGAGTCGTGTAAACGCTTCACTAGTAGAGAGAGTCGTGTAAACGCTTCACTAGTAGAGAGAGTCGTGTAAACGCTTCACTGGTAGAGAGAGTCGTGTAAACGCTTCACTGGTAGAGAGAGTCGTGTAACCGCTTCACTGGTAGAGAGAGCCGTGTAAATGCTTCACTGGTAGAGAGAGTCGTGTAAATGCTTCACTAGTCGATAGAGGGAGCCGTGTAAACACTTCACTAGTAGAGAGAGAGAGACGTGTAAATGCTTCACTAGTAGAGAGAGCTGTGTAAATGCTTCACTGGTAGAGAGAGCCGTGTAAATGCTTCACTAGTCGATAGAGGGAGCCGTGTAAACGCTTCACTAGTAGAGAGAGAGAGACGTGTAAATGCTTCATTAGTAGAGAGAGCTGTGTAAATGCTTCACTGGTAGAGAGAGCCGTGTAAACGCTTCACTAGTCGATAGAGGGAGCCGTGTAAACGCTTCACTAGTAGAGAGAGAGAGCCGTGTAAATGCTTCACTAGTAGAGAGAGCCGTGTAAATGCTTCACTAGTCGATAGAGGGAGCCGTGTAAACGCTTCACTAGTAGAGAGAGGGAGCCGTGTAAATGCTTCACTAGTAGAGAGAGCCGTGTAAACGCTTCACTAGTCGATAGAGGGAGCCGTGTAAACGCTTCACTAGTAGAGAGAGGGAGCCGTGTAAATGCTTCACTAGTAGAGAGAGCCGTGTAAATGCTTCACTAGTCGATAGAGGGAGCCGTGTAAACGCTTCACTAGTAGAGAGAGAGAGCCGTGTAAATGCTTCACTAGTAGAGAGAGCCGTGTAAATGCTTCACTAGTCGATAGAGGGAGTCGTGTAAATGCTTCAC
>NC_085004.1:9110930-9115863 GCF_963854185.1 Sardina pilchardus
GAGACGTGGCGTCTTCTTAACATGTCAACGCTGTTTAATAGAGACGAAGACCACCCCTTGAGCGAGTGCAGGGGCATCCATCCGTGAAAATGGGAAGCCCTTAAATCACCTCGTTCTGTCAAAGCCTTGGCTTTCAAGGTCAAACGTCGCATTGCGTTGCGTCATAGCATCACTTACAACTACTTCACCCAGATCACAAAAGGGGGGACTAATGTCGGTGTGATGTCGTGTATGGATTTCCGTGTTTCTGCATCGATGGGGCAAAACAAAGTAACCAGTGCGCTTGTTGAATGCGCCGCGGCTCTTGGACTGAGAAAAAAATGGTCCCGTCGACCGTTTACGCATCCCGCCTCCTATGTCTCGCGCGCTCCTGTCTGCTTGTCTGACGCCTGGAGTTCAACTGAATTAATTGCCGGAGCGGGAGCTTGGCTCGGCACGCTCGAGCTAACAATAGACCGCTAAATAAACATTAAGGAGAAGGTGCTCGTTTTGCCCCAGCTTGGTCTTCATTGGCCTGCCTCCTCTTATGGTCGTTAACGGCGTCAGATTGTCCTGGGCGCGGGAGATACATCTTGTAATTGAGATGAAAGCGGCTCGCGGGAGAGAGCGAGACTCCCCGACGCGCAGCCTCGCACCTGTGCCAACCTGCTCGTCTTGGTAGAAACACCAGATTGTCAGAGGAAGGTGTTTAGCCCTGACAGCTTCCTTCTTCTGTTTTCCTTTTTCTTTCACACACACACACACACACACACACACACACACACACACACACACACACACACACACACACACACACACACACACACACACACACACACACACACACACACACACAGGGAGTCCTTGTGTTTAGCGCGAGCTCACACACATACAGAGCAGGCTGAAGCTTTCGCCGCAGCCATATTCCCCCAGCCTCCCGGTGCAGTAACCATGACAACAGGGTGGCTGGGAGACACTGTTCTCTCTCTCTCGGCTCGCGCTTTCTTCTATCCAAAATAGACCCCGCTAGCACGTCAATAGCGAGCTGCCCTGAAAAAAAAAACAGTTTTCCTCCACTAAGGTCCCTATACACAAACAGGCCAACAAACCCCTCAATGAGACGGGTCGGAACACGCGGCAGCCTCCGTGTGTATTCCTGGCTCTGGGTGTCCGAAAACTGCCGGTACAGCAAACATCACACACGCACCCCTTCTCTATTGATCTACTAATGACAAGGACATTGTGCTTTGGCCGAGACGGAAATTATTTAATTCCAGCTTCGGAGAGTGATGGACTGTTTTATGACGGCAATAAAGGGATTTTGAACAGCTGCATGAAATGTGAACAGATTGATTTAAACCGTTACCGTTTTAAGACGATTACGACCTCACGAGCAAAACGCATAAAGCTCTGCACTCACCGGCTCCACCGACTCCGAGTTGGGAAGAGGCAGTTGTGTGGTGCGTTGTTGTATATCCCTCAACCGTCGCCCATCCACGCCAAACAATCCACCGCGTTCCTCTCTTTTTCGGGTGCACGCTCACAGCCAGGCGCATGCAGACATATGTACACTCCCGTGCAGGCGAGGCAGCACGCGACTTCCAACACACAGACTGCTTGCTTCGGTCTTCCAGCCGGCGCACAGCGGCGGTCCTGACTGCGCGTGGATTTGTCGGGGGGTCGGTGTGTGTGTGAGTGTGTGTAAGTGTGTGCGGTGTGTTTGTGAGCGTGTGTGTATGTATATGCGTGTGTGTGTGAGCGCGCGAGATGGGACGTTAAACGGTAACTGTCGTGCTTTACTGTCCCTCTACTGAAGCTACTGTCCGTCTTGTTCGAATAGTCGACCCAATTCAAATGATTTTTGATTTCGCCTTGCCCATTCGTGATTAGATTGTTGTGGCGGACGAGTTATCAAGTCAGGCCGATCTCCCCCTCCCCAAGCCCCGCTGTCAGGCAGTGAAATGTCACATGCTCACATGACATTATAAAACACATTGTGGATTATTGATTACGCCTCTGAAAAGGGAAAACTAGCTGGAGCCACATCACCAGACATGCTATCCTGCATTCAGAGCCACGGGGGAGCTGTGTGAACCTGCACTTTACCCTAACCTGTAGCAGCTAGCAGGAGGTGTGTGTGTGTGTGTGTGTGTGTGTGTGTGTGTGTGTGTGAGTGCAGTGAATTTTGACCTCCATATGTAAACATGCCCTTTCTGAACTGGACTGTGGCTGTAGCAAATAGAGATTGCAATAACTTTCAGTTATTGGGACAGGAATTAGACACACACAAGGGCGGATGTTCTCTCTCTCTCTCTCTCTCTCTCTCTCTCTCTCTCTCCCCCACACCACACACACACACACACACACACACACACACACACACACACACACACACACACACACACACACACACACACACACACACAGACACAGGCGTACATTAAAGCATATTCCCTGTTGTAGATGAGGCTGGGATGAGGGGTGTGTGAGAGGAGCAGGAGCAGGAGTGCTAAGTGGCAGGTGTGGGGCCCTCATGGCTGAAGGGACTCCATCAGCAGACCTGCCAATCCTGATCACTTATTTATCAGCCATACTCCTCTCTCTCTGTCTTTCTCCTCTCTCTTTTCTCTCTCTATCCTCTCTATCTCTCGTTCTTTCTCTCTGTTTATCTGTCTGTATGTCTAATTCTCATTCTCATGCTCCTCTGTTATATAGTCCCTCTCTCCATCTCCGATGCCCTGACCAGCCCTACAGCTAATCCCTTTTCCATCTCCCTCTCTCTCTCTCTCCCTCTCTCTCTCGCTCTCTCTCTCTCTCTCTCTCTCTCTCCCTCTCTCTCTCTGTCCCCCGGCATTCTGGCTGGCCAGCTGGAGGAATCTGATGGACGGTCCGTGTTGGGAATCCCAGAGCACGGTGGAATTCCCAGATGGGTGGATAGAGGGATGATGGAGGGCTGTACTGATGGATGGATGAATGATTGGGGGAGGGGAGGAGGGAGGGTCTGGGGGGACTGTGTGACAATGGCAGACTGAGGGAAAGGGAGTGAGATAGAAAGAGTGGATAATGGAAGAAGAAGAAGATGTGGAAAGAGAGAGACAGAGAGAGAGAGAGAGAGAGAGGAGGGGCTGAATGGTGTTGATAAGGAGAGAGAAACAGCCTGATGGTGTGGACATGCGACCATAGCATCAGAATGGAGGTGTGTATGATAAAAAGAAAAAAGGACCTGACAAAAATACCAATTGTGTTTTAATTAATAAATGTGCAACTGGGAATACTTGAAAAACTCAGTATGACTTTAATGCAGGTATATGTGTGTATATCTGTGTGTCCAGGTGTCAGGGCTGTGCAGGAACACTGAGAATAGATGTATACTATATATACTGTAGCTGTGACTGGGGCATCATGACAACACTGATGTCTCTCAGCGCTTAGGCAAGGAGATGGATGGATATGAAGGACAGGGTCAGTATCTAAGGATACCGAGAGAGAGAGAGAGAGAGAGAGAGAGAGAGAGAGAGAGAGAGAGAGAGAGAGAGAGAGAGAGAGACAGAGGGAGAGAGAGAGAGAGAGAGAAGGACAGGGAGAGTAGTGATGGAGCTGGTTGCAGGGCTGGTTAGCGAGGACACTTAAAAGGAAGGGGGCAGGGCTAGGCCCAAGGGAATCATGTTTGAAGAGATGCTTGGCATGAAGTGACTAACAAATAGTGTTTGTGTGTGCGTATGTGTGTCTATGTGTGTATGTGTGTGTGTGGGGAGGTTGGGGGTGAAAGTGAGGAAAGTGATAGAGGAGGGGTGGTGGTTATGGTTATCACTGGCCACAGGCAAGCATAAGAGACAGACACACAAAGCAAAAAGGGGTGTGTGTATGTGTGTGTGCGTGTGTGAGAGGTTGTGTGTACAATGTTGATAACTGCAGGCTGTGGGGCAGTGGAGCAGTGTGTGTGTGTGTGTGTGTGTGTGTGTTCCCAATGAATGGGGGTCTGGTTGAGTGACTGGGTTACTGATGGTCAGTAATGTTTACTGAAGAGAGGAGAAGAAACAGGGTGAAAGGTGGGGAGAACCGGGGAGAGAGAAGATGCAAGAAGAGGAGGAGAAAGTTAGACAAGGAGAGAGAGAGAGAAAAGGAGAGGAGGAGAGAGGATGAAAAGAAGGAAGAAGAGGATGGTAGAGGAGAAGAGAGGAGAGGAGAGGTGTGACACAGGAGGAGGGGAAGGGTGTTCTTTGTCTGAGCCACACCAGTTCAGACCAGCAGGGCCATACAGCAGCAACCAGCAAAGTACACACACACACACACACACACACACACACACACACACACACACACACACACACACACACACACAGACACACTAACATGCAAGAAACACAAGCACACACACACACACACACACACACACACACACACACACACACACACGTACAGTGAGTAATGAACCATATAATCCAAATGAACAATATAGTCTTACTGAAAGAGCCAAGGGAGAACATATGTCTGTGTGTGTGTGTGTGTGTGTGTGTGTGTGTGTGTGTGTATGTGTGTATGTGTATGTGTGTATGTGTATGTGTATGTGTATGTGTATGTGTATGTGTATGTGTATGTGTATGTGTATGTGTATGTGTTTATTCATTTTTGTGTGGGACCATATGTGTAGTGTGTGTGTGTGTGTGTGTGTGTGTGTGTGTGTGTGTGTGTGTGTGTGTGTGTGTGTGTGTGTGTTCACACTGGTGTGCATGCATTTCTGTATGTATTCATGCATGTGGAGACATATGTGCATGTGTGTGTATGTGTGTGTGTGTGTGTGTGTGTGTGTGTGTGTGTGTGTGTCTGCAAACTGCTGACTAGGCCAGTTGGAGGAAACAGAAATTCACACATGTGAATCGATCACACTTGCCTTGGAAAGCCCCTGTGTGTGCGCACATACTGAGTGGACTTGTTTGTTTGTTTGTTTTTTTTT
>NC_085004.1:9116063-9118563 GCF_963854185.1 Sardina pilchardus
TAAATCAGCACTGACACACACACACACACGGAAGGTGGAAAGAAAGAGCAATGGAAGGCCAGCTCAGCTTAAAGGAGGATAGAGAGAGGGAGGGATCAGAAAATGAGAGAGAGAGAGAGAGAGAGAGAATATCCTAGATCAGTGGATGAGATTGAAGTGATGTACTGTAGTGCCCTACAGATATAGAAGACAGAGGGAACGCCCCATTCAGTACTACAGATATGCAGGACAGAGGGAACGCTCCATTCAGTACTATAGATATGGAGGACAGAGGGAACACTGCATTCAGTACTACAGATATGGAGGACAGAGGGAACGCCCCATTCAGTCATTAAACTACAGATATAGAGGACAGAGGGAACACCCCATTCCGTACTATAGATATGGAGGACAGAGGGAACGCCCCATTCAGTACTATAAATATGGAGGACAGAGGGAACGCCCCATTCAGTACTATAGATATGGAGGACAGAGGGAACGCCCCATTCAGTACTACAGATATAGAGAGGACAGAGGGAACGCCCCATTCAGTACTATAGAGAGGACAGAGGGAACACCCCATTCAGTACTACAGATATGGAGGACAGAGGGAACACCCCATTAAGCCCATTCAGTTATTAAACTACAGAAGAGTACAGAGGGAAGGAACATGCGAGAGGGTCAGAAAACAAGGGGGGGGCTAAGAATCCAAAAGACAGAGAGTCAGAGGGAAAGGGGGAGAGAGAGAAATTCAGAGGAGGTGATGGAAGAAAAAGAGAGAGGAAAGCCGAGAGAAAGAGAGAGGAAGAGAGGGAAAGAGAGTGGAAGAGAGAGAAAAGGGAAGAGAAATGGAGAGAGAGAGAAAGAGACTGGAAGAGAGGAAGAGAGAGACAATGAAAGCCTAAGGGGGAGGAGGAGGGATGGAACAGCTGATGGGGAGGAATACTAATGAAAATTAGCATGATGACCACACCCAACACACACATGAGTGGACACACACACACACACACACACACACACATGTGCGCACACTCACACACTCTCACACACCCGTACGCACACTCACACTCATACGTATGCACACTTACACAAAAACAGACAGCTACACACGCAAAACGCATGTCATATACGAACACCTTTTGTCATGTGCTCTCTCTAAAAAAAACAAACCAGTAGGAATCTCAGTGCTCTCACTCACTGTGTGTGTGTGTGTGTGTGTGTGTGTGTGTGTGTGGGTGGGTGTGCATCTGCATGTGTGTTTGAGAGTGTGTGTGTGTGTGTGTGTGTGTGTGTGTGTGTGTGTGCGCGCCTGTGTGTGTGTGTGTGTGTGAGAGAGAGAGAGAGGTCAGATAGTGAGGGGGAAGCAGGGGGACTTTTGAACGGTGACCTTGCCAGCTGGTGGCATGGAGTTTCGGTCTCTCTTACACGCAAACAAACACATACGTTAAGACACACACACACACACACACACACATTCTGTAAATCCCCCTCTATAGGGTAAACAGGCTGTGGTGTTGGAACAGTGTGTTGGTGTGTGTGTGTGTGTGTGTGTGTGTGTGTGTGTGTGTGTGTGTGTGTGTGTGTGTGTGTGTGTGTTGGGGACCGGGTGTGGAGGTGTAACCCCCGAGAGAAATGGGTTAAATTCCCTCCCTATCATCCAACTATCACTCTCCACAACACACATGAGAAACACACATACACACATAAACATTCTCAGAAGCACATGTAAACATGTACACACACACACACACACACACACACACACACACACACACACACACACACACACACACACACACACACACACACACACACACACACACACACACTTAAGAGCCAAAGGAAAGGGGAACTGGCTGGATAGAACAGAGACATCAGAGACAAGTTTAATATTTCTATCACATTGTGTTCTCTCTTTCACCTTTTCAGTCTCTCTCTCACACACACACATACACACATGCACACACACACACTAAATGGCACAGCCACAGAAAAGACACACACACATACACAGACACACTCACTAAACGACTCAGCCACAGAGAACACACACACACACACACACACACACACACACACACACACACACACACACACACACACACACACTAAATGACACAGCCACAGAGAAGAGAGATTGAGCTGATGATGTCATAAATCCAGTGCACAGGTGCATATTGGGAATATAATCTTATTCTGTTGAGGCCAGATAAGACTGCATATGCTCCTAGATGGATGTTTGAGTGTATGTGTGTGTGTGTGTGTGTGTGTGTGTGTGTGACAGTTTCCATTGTCATACTCATCCTGCATGTCAGCAACATCTCAGTATTCCTGCTCCAGGCTTGTGTATTCAGAAGCCCAGGATTGAATATACGGTCTGTGTGTGTGTGTGTGTGTGTGTGTGTGTGTGTGCGTATGTGATTGAATAGGATTGAATATACGGTCTGCAACTCAGGCCACAGGTTGTTGATGTTTCCGCTCGACAGCCAATCAAATTACACCTCTCTCCTCTCCTTCCCCA
>NC_085004.1:9121063-9128563 GCF_963854185.1 Sardina pilchardus
TCGTGCGACAAGTGACTGATTTTGCTTTGCAGGGTCACATATGTGATGGGCCTACTGCAACATCACAGTACTCATTTGGACAATTAGGCCTACTCACACCTGCACTCATATGGACATTAGGAGTGTCATGGATGATGGTGCTGATGACATCATAAGGCTTTATAGTAATGAAGATGTGGTTAATGCCACACCAGATGATCTCCTGAAATAAGAGACACTTGATCTTGATCTAAAAAAGATTATTTTTCATCCTTGTAGCTTGTTTTAGCTTGGACGGTTGCCTTGCATTGTGGAACAACAGTAGCTCAAATGCTTCAGCATATACAGGCTCTGTTCGAGACAGGAAAGATTTCCCGAATAATGGTCAGTTTTGAAGGCAGTTTGGATGTACACTTCAAGCTGCCTTCTACCCATAATTCTTCATGGCAACGTCTGAAACAGCTGTGAAAACAAAACAAACATGGCTGCCATTATCGGAAAATGACTGCTGAATCTGTTGAAATGTCAATTGTGTGACATTATTTAGCTTAGAATTGTACAAAGTAGATGAGAAATAAACTATTTACTATCTGATTATACCATTGTTGTACCCACTAATAACGTCTGGTCTGATATATTTTTGGCGCCAGTGAAAGTAATGTATACCGTTAGCCTACTAGCTTACGTGAGCTAATTTAGTTTAACGTCAGGCTTTTGCTACCGTCTAACCCATGGCTCTGGTCATACCGTAGTGTTAAAGAGCTAAAGAGTGCTACGCTATTTTTAAAAGACGTATTGAATCTAAAGTCATGTCTAGTGAGAGAGCTCTCTATTTAGGGAGGGAGGCAGTTGGCAGCTGCCTTCCGTTTCTAACAGAGCCACATACCTTGTAAGGTTTAAGAAAGACGTTCTTTGGAAAACCGGCTCTCCTCTCATCTCTTGTCATAATGCTTTTAGTGAAATTCTACCTCTTCTCCTCTTCTCTTAGATAGTTGTTCTGAACTCTGGGATTTTACCCACAAAGCACTCTGAGATTACCCAGTAATGAGATGCACAGAAAACAGGCTATGTGTTACTTTCATTATTAATTCATACCCGGCGATGGAATTACTTTGCGGTGTGTGTGTGTGTGTGTGTGTGTGTGTGTGTGTTGGTTTCATGTCAGAGCAGAGATGATTTGATTTGGGCCACAAAGACAGGTTAAATGTTAAGCGTATTGATCATCAGAGGATTGTTGACCAATGTCACACTGTTGTTTTGTTTCCCTGGGAGCCCCATGTTGCCATAGCAATAGAGCCAGAAATGTAGTCCTCCTCAACTTCTAGAATGACTGAGAGAACTTTTAGGAAAGTGCTCTATTGGTCTCCTTGACGACAGTGCTGCGCCCCCCGAGGATTAGCTTTCTGATTGGTTGAAGGAGACTCCGACATCATCACAGAAAGCCCCATTTTGAACCTGTCTAAAGCATTTCAAGCAACATAAATGGAGACATCACACATTTTCATAAAACACTGAACAGTCCCTTGGCACTGGTGGGATTTGTTTTTGGAAAGTTCATTTTTTATTTTCATTTATTTCTGTAGAGGTACCTGACAGTGGTTGGGGTCAGTGGAACATTATTTTATTATTTAGTCAACACCAGGGGGCGCTGTCTGTATGACAACTTGACAGCAGAGGACCGGGAAGGACAAAGAGGACTTTGGAGAACAGAGGGAGGAATAAAGGAGAAGAACGGAGAGGAGGAGGAGAGAATGGAGGGAGAGAAATAGATGAGAAGAATGGAGGAGGAGAGAATGGAGGGAGAGGAATAGAGGAGAAGGACAGAGGAGGAGACAATATAGGAGAAGAACAGAGAGAAGGAAGGAATAGGCAGGAGAGGAGGAGAGAAACCTCCATGTATTTCTATAGAGCTTTATTATTTAATTTCACACGTCATCACATTTGCATTCCTCTCATTCATATTTGATTGGACTTGGGATCTGTGTTGATACAACATTTAAGCACACAGTTGTAGACACACATACAAATCAGCATATGACACACACTCACACACACACACACACACACACACACACACACAAAATGAGTTAGGGAGCTTGCATACGCACAGAAAATAGGGGAAAGTGTTTTCACAAGTCATTACACATCTTATAAAACCAGACTCGAGAGGCCTCAGAGCTGCAGCTGTGTGTGTTTGTGTGTGCGCGTGTGTGTTTGTGTGTGCGCGTGTGTGTGTGTGTGTGTGTGTGTGTGTGTGTCTGTGTGTGTGTGTGTGTGTGTGTGTGTGTGTGTGTGTTAAAGCCTAACCATAACTGAGTTTTATATAGCTATATATAATTTCATAAAGTATCAGTTTGACATTCAACTTGCATGTGTGTAAACATGAAAGAGCAAATGGAAAGATTTATCCATTAATCATACTGTGATCTCTCTCTCTCTCTCACACACACACACACACACACACACACACACACATACACACACACACACACACACACACATACACACACACACACACACACACACACACACACACAAACACACACACACACACACACACACACACACACACACACACACACACACACTCACAGAAAGACACACACACAGAGATTTACACAGAGTGTAAACGTAGTCATGCACACTCACACTCGTTTACACTAAACACATAAACAGACTGGCCAAGGCTCCCCCATAAACAAACTCCTCCTCCACACACATGCAAACTCTGCACTACACATGCAATCAAATGAGAAAATCAGTTTAAGCATAGCCCTTTTATTTCATCTTACTTTTATTTACTCAAACACACACACACACACACACACACACACACACACACACACACACACACACACACACACACAACACACACACACACACACACACACACACACACACACACACACACACACACACACACACACGCACACAAATTCCCTAATTTTAATAAACTACAGTAGCCTCACCATGAATCAAAATAAAAAACTGTATTTTTATATTTTGAAAAGACTGAAAATACTCTTGAAAGGGAGCATGAAATCACTTTGCAATCCTGTCCATCTCAACATTCTGATCACCAGTCTACTAAATCAGCTCCAGGCAGAGGCTGCGTTCATGCTTTTGCACTTTTGTGAAGTCACCACATCTCCAAAAGCACTGGTTTTCTTGAACATATTTGGCAGTATTTTTAAACTAGAAAAACACTCAGAGTGTGCAGACCTCCGCCTGTATTGTTCCTTTTGCTAGTCGCTGGCTTATTAGCTTCTGCTTGCTCCACGGGTCACTTGTTTTCACTGTCCACACCAAAAAACTTCTCCGACACGTTATCTGTGCCTCTCCTTCTGTTGTGGGTGATGAGCTTCTGACACCATGCACTGTTCCTCTGACTTTATATTTATGGACACAATGATCAGGATGCAAATAGAGATAAGTTACATGTATTATTTCTTTTTCCTTGGTTGTCATACATTTGAACCTAAACTATTCAGATCGCCACCACGTGGCCATACCATGCCATTACACCGCCAAGCGAAAACACATAACCGCCTCCTGAAACCAGACGGTGATACGTATCACTCACATTTTTAATTGTTTCATCCTTGGGTCATTTCAGACCTTTCCTGATTTTCAGTAATGGAAATCCATCCATTACATTTTGAGTTATCTTGCTAATAAGCAGACAAACAAACAGACACACATACAGTACATACAAACAAACCCTGATGAAAACATAACCTCCTTGGCGCAGGTAACTACAAAAATACACACCTACAAATATCACAACCACAATCACCAGACTAAGCTCAGTCTTCTAAGATGACTGACTCTGTACACATTTGGATAGTCCTTCAACCAATCAAACCAACAATCCGGGTGCACCAGGTGAATAAGCTAGTTTGTGATTGGTTCCAGCAAACATGGACAGGAAGCAGGAGAGATACATGTGCAGGTTTCTAGACAGAGCTGCAGGGCGAAATCCAATCACTGGCAGATCTGGGTTTGACCGGGTTTACCCAGACTACACCTGTAAAGTGTGTGGAGCTATTTTCTTCAACCGAATAAAAATACAAATTATAAAATACTGCTGTATTTGACATAATCATAAGTGTCATACTGTAAATGCCCATCCCTATACACACACACACACACACACACACACACACACACACACACACACACACACACACACACACACTGTGTCCTATCTACAGTATATGACATCCACTGGAATCTGATATCGTCCTTTGTCTTCCAGCTGACACACTTCCATGACCTGGAAAGCGGGAAAAGGAGGATGATCACAAACAAATGCTTATATCTCTTTTACTGTAAATAGGTCATCCCAACACACACACACACACACACACACACACACACACACACACACACACACACACACACACACACACACACACACACACACACACACACACACACACACACACACACACACACACAGACTGAAAGGGAAGTGTCAATAGAAGAAAACTCAGGCAGGGAAATTGTAAACTTTCCCCAAGGATAAAGAGGAAAAGCTGAAAGCGCTGACATGAACTGACTGCGACCTTCAGCATGGAACAAACAGCAAAGCTTATCAGCACACACATACACACACACACACACACACACATACACACACACACACACACCCTACACACACAGACAGACAGGCAGACAGACACACACACACACACACACACACACACACACACACACACACTATACAGATACACACACACACACACACACACACACACCCTACACAGACACAAACACACAGACACAGACACACACACACACACACTATACAGATACACACACACACACACACACACACACACACACACACACACACCCTACACAGACACAAACACACAGACACAGACACACACACACACACACACTATACAGATACACACACACACACACACACACACACACGCACAGTGGCTGAGAGTGTCATTGCTGTTGTCCAAAAATAGCTGTTTAAATTGCTGTTGTCACCAGTGGGGAGGTGAGGAGTCTCAGCGTGATCAAATAGAGCTGAGCTCCTGACTGCTGAGGCCCTGTGAAACTGCACTACCTGTTCATACACACACACACACACACACACACACACACACACACACACACACACACACACACACACACACACACACACACACACACTGACTGCTGAGGCCCTGTGAAACTGCACTACCTGTTCATACACACACACACACACACACACACACACTGACTGCTGAGACCCTGTGGAACTACTCTTCCTGTTCATACACATACTGTACACACACACACACACACACACACACACACACACACACACACACACACACTGACTGCTGAGACCTGTTCATGTGGATCACTGAGCTCCTCAACAACACGCTCGCTCTGCCTGCCTCTCTCTCTCTCTCTCTCTCTCTCTCTCTCTCTCATATCTCTCTCTCTGCCTCTCTCTCATCACTCTGTCTCTTGTCTCACTCTTTCACTCTCTCTTTTCTTTTTCTCGACTGATCTGTCTCTTCCTCTCTCAAAACATTGAAGCTCCATTGAGACACATTAAATACATGAAGACATATTACTGTAAATGTCCAAAATACACATGCTGTATATGCACATAGAGATGTGCTCACACAAGGCCGGAGGAAACATCACTATTTTACTAACTACATGCCATCCAACTAGCTAAAATCCACCTCCGTCATATACTATGTTCTGAGCGTCTGTATTTCAGCTTGGATGCAACGTGACAGTTCGTTTACAACTTCATAACTTCACCTTGTTTCGCAGAGTGATTTATTATTAGCTATGAAAAGTCTGAGTTGAATGTCGTGGGATATTTCAACTCATGGAACAAATCTCGGTCAATCAGAAAGAAATAAACAGCTCCACAGAACCCAATTATTGTATAATTTACAACACTCCTCAACCAGTCAGTCTGCCGTTTCATAAGCGTGATCGCGAGGCTGCGAGACGTTCTGTTCGTCAGTGCAGCGGCCCACCGGCCTGATTTGCAAGGGTGTTTTTTTCTGCTCACAGATGCTACGTGGAATCGAAACGGCCGCCATTCAACCGGAAAAAAGACATATAACCATTCCAATGACTCTGAAGCTGTTCAGTTAAGGTAAGTTAAGCTAGAAAAAGCTGCCTAGTTCCCCCTTTAAGTGATGTTGCCCCCTCACGTTGAGAAGTGAGGCCACAAAAACGTGCTGCCAATCAGCAGGTGCTGGTATCTTGAAAATGAATTGAAAAATGACGGCGAGTTTCCGTTGTTTTGAAACTGTTGGAATATATTAGTCAGATGAATGTGAGGAGGAAGGAGGAAGTGTTTCAAGGCGATATTAAGCACGCTGGACACACATATACTATGTTTGTAGTTTGTTGTCTCACACACACACACACACACACACACACACACCACACAGTCATGCACGTGAATGCACACCCATGTCCTTATCATACTGGCTCTTACAGCTGATGATAACATTCCCAGGTAATGTCCCAGATTGTGGGCAGGATGTAGAGAGGCAGTGTGACTGTGCTGCTCCACATAAACAACTAGCACATCTACTGACTACTCCTCCTGCTCCTACTCCTGATACTCCACATAAACAACTAACAACATCTACTGACTACTCCTGCTACTCCTGCTCCTACTCCTGATACTCCACATACACAACTAACAACATCTACTGACTACTCCTGCTACTCCTGATACTACTCCTGATACTCCACATACACAACTAACACATCTACTGACTACTCCTGCTACTCCTGCTACTCCTGCTACTACTCCTGATACTCCACATACACAACTAACACATCTACTGACTACTCCTGCTGCTCCTGCTCCTACTCCTGATACTCCACATAAACAAGCTGAGCTCTAACACAACTACTGACTACTCCTGCTACTCCTACAGCTACTCCTGCACATTAGTCATTTCCTACCCCGCAGACTTCACTCTGTGTGTGTGTGTGTGTGTGTGTGTGTGTGTGTGTGTGTGTGTGTGTCTGCATGTGTGTCAGTGCATGATTGAGGATAGTATCAGCAGGTGATACACAATCATTAGTCGTTAATGGGTCAGAAATAGAAATCAAGAAACCGTTTCTCTCTGACTGGAGTCCCATTCTCAGTCTGTGTGTGTCTCTGTGTGTGTGTGTGTGTGTGTTGTGCTGTGAGTTTGAGCTGTGGTCAGCGCTGTACCTGCACCACTGGACTTCTGAAGGAAGGTGCTCGGCACCAGGACACTGCTGCGTCAAGACTGTGACCAGGTGCATGATGGGAAACCCCAGAGTGCCGTTACTGCAGGTGCATTTACATTCATGCATTTACCTGATACTTGATTTACCTGATACCTCCAGCGCAGCATACATATGAGCAAAAGCATGCCAGCTGCAGTATGACTAGAGGCCTGTGTGCAATAACCTCCACTGTACCTTCATACACACACACACACACACACACACACACTACACCTTCACACAGGGTGCTAAGCACACCCAGGCGTGTGTGTG
>NC_085004.1:9141063-9146063 GCF_963854185.1 Sardina pilchardus
CCAAGTGCCAGGTTGACTGTGTCGTCCATAGACCTATTGGCTCTGATTGGCTCTCAAATTGCAATGGTCTACAGTACGTGGTTGCTCAGAATGGGAGAGTAGTATGGTTGCAAGTTGTATGTGCTTTCTCCTTGTTTTGTAGAATATCTATGTATGCATATCTATATATAAAAAAATTTGACAGGGGCTGGATATGGGCACAGACATAGAAAAAAGAAAAGATATCCACACAATGTCTTGTACAGTATGCTCCTGGTTTAATGGCAGGTTAGGTATTGTACATCATCTCTCTTCTTGTTTCCCGTATGTTTCTACATCATTATACTCCAGGCAGTACTAAGCCTCCTCCCTCCTCATGCCCCCCATCCCTCTCTCTTTTCATCACGCACACCAGCACTCAATTCCACACACAGAGTCACCATGCCCTCTGCTGGTTGCATCAAGTAATTGCAACCCATATTCTGAACTGCACCTCCATCCTCATATCAGTAATGTCAACAGCATTCCTAGCCTGGGTGTACCCTGCATGAACTTCCGGGGAATTTGAATTTCGCCCGGCAGCTCAGGCTGGAAACCAGCAGATATATATCCTCTGTTTACTGCCAGAAACTTTGGCTCCAATCAGAAACGGCCAGACTCTAGTCCTGGCACGCTATTGGCCGGTGATCTGAAGATAACGAAACTTAAGCTACGCGAAGTGCAGTAGAAACAAAGCGCAGCCTCCCCAGACTAATGTTCAATTTTAACAGATTGAGCTTAATATGGTGAAAACCAGACTACAGCATTCCCTCTCCTGGTCAAATTAGAATTTTTGGTAACACTTTACTTGACGGGTTCATTCATAACACATTCATAACAGCTGTCATGAACTGCACATGAAGCATTCATGACTGATTCATGAAGCATGACTCAACATTCATAACAACACTTTCATGAATGTGGAAGACAAAATGACAAAAACTTGTCAAAATAAAAGTCCAACAATCTAGTAATCCATATGGGTATTATGAATTCATTCCAGCGTTTGTAAACATCTCATGAATATTTTATGAAGTCTATACTTCAAATGTCACTTTACTATACGAGTTTAAAGTATTCATCATACTGGGAAGTAAACTACTGACCATCTGTGGACCTCTGAATGGTTGGACATTCCTGTTTGTTTTATATATCTATACAGTCATTGTTGTAGACAAGTAGGCCTATGCATTCTTCAGAGGTTATTATCATAAAATCAACAAACAGACAAACAAAAAACTAAATTCTCCTGGACACTGGACTTCCCAGTTGACTAAGATATGACATGATCAGGTTGGCTAAACAAAAAAGACAGCAATGCTGCTTTGCGATTGTTGGACTTTTATTTTGACAAGTTTTTGACGTTTTGTCTTCCACATTCATGAAAGGGTTGGTATGAATGTTGAGTCATGTTTTATGAAACAGTCATGAATGCTTCATGTGCAGTTCATGACAGCTGTTATGAATGTGTTATGAACGAACCCGTCAAGTAAAGTGTTACCGAATTTTTAAAATATGAACATATCTGTGTTTCTGTCATGTTCCTCTACACTCCTATCATATCTTTTGTGTTTACTGTAAATGTGTTCTGATGAAGATTATGAGTGTGAATGTGGTGTGTGTTGGCAGGAAACAGAAAGAGAGTGACCTGGCTTTTGGGCCGTGATGGAGACGTCCTCGCGTGTGTGATCGGGGACTCGGACGCGGAGACATCACCCAAACATCTCCTCTCACAGCTCCGGCAGAACGGAAGCATTCGAATGAAACAACACAACAGGTATGCTTCAATGCTCTCTCTCTCTCTCTCTCTCTCTCTCTCTCTCTCTCTCTCTCTCTCTCTCTCTCTCTCTCTCACACACACACACATACACTCACATAGACACACACACACACACACACACACACACATAGACACACACACACACAGACACAGACACAGACACAGACAGAGACACAGACACAGACACAGACACAGACACAGACACAGACACAGACACAGACACATATCTTGATTATATTCATTTGCTGTCTCTGCAGTGAACCACTCAAGAACAACCAAGTGGATCAAAACGGCGTACAGCTGGTTCTCAAGGTGAGTGTGTGTGTGTGCGTGTGTGTGCGTGTGCCGTACATGCACTGTGGTCTCTGGGCCAAGACTGTTTCTGAATGTGTGTGTGTGTGTGTGTGTGTGTGTGTGTGTGTGTGTGTGTGTTTGAGTGTTTGCTTGCTGTTGTCTGGTTTTGTTTGATTGATAGATGGATGGATAGGTAGATCACATACATAGACACATGCTGGCATTAATCCCGAGGGAAATGTTTATGTCTGAACATGTGAATGAAATGTACCCATTCATTCATTTAGTAATACCTTTATGTATCAATATGTGTGTGTGTGTGTGTGTGTGAGAGAGAGAGAGTGTGCGTACGTGAGTCCATGTGTGTGTGTGTGTGTGTGTGTGTGTGTGTGTGTGTGTGTGTGTGTGTGTGTGTGTGTGTGTGTGTGTGTGTGTGTGTGAGAGGAGGAGGTAGCTACATGTGAAAGTGAAGACAATGAAAGCCAGGTTGTTAACAGTGTAGTAGAGCATGTAACTGATGTGCAGTTATCCCTACAACATATGCCCCTATGACTACTATGTGTGTGTGTGTGTGTGTGTGTGTGTGTGTGTGTGTGTGTGTGTGTGTGTGTGTGTGTGTGTGTGTGAGTTCAAAGAGCACATGCACTCGTGTGCGTGTGGTCTTGTGGTCTGGACTGTGAATGTTTCTGCATGTGTATGTTTTTGAATGTGCGTTTGGTAGTTTGCCTGTTTTATTTTCTGTGTGCATCTGTGTGTGTGTGTGTGTGTGTGTGAGTGAGTGTTTGTGTGTGAGTGAGTGAGTGAGAGTGTGTGTGTGTGTATGTGTGTGTGTGTGTGTGTGTGTGTGTGTGTGTGTGTGTGTGTGTGTGTGTGTGTGTGTGAGTGTCTGGACTGGTCTCGCTCCCCTGAGCAGACGGGTTTAGGGGAATTAAACGCCATCAGATGGCCTGAGGACGAGTGTGCCAGGGAGAGAGAGAGAGAGAGAGGGAGAGAGAGAGGGAGGGAGGGAGGGAGGGAGGGAGAGGGAGAGAGGGGGGCAGAGAGGGATGGAGGGAGGGGGCATTGAGGGAGAGAGAGAGAGGGAGGGGGCAGAGAGAGAAAGAGGGAGAGATGGAGAGATTGAGAGAGAGGGAGGGAAGGGGACACAGATGGCAGGAAGAGAGCAGAAAGAATTGCCTGCGGTCAGGATGGGGGGATGAGAAGAGAGGAGTGAAAGAGGAGAGGAGAGGTCCGAGCCACCGCACAACCCAGTAGAGCCAAAAGGTCTCACCGTTCCCATGGCAACTGCAAGCTGCCTCCATGACATCACAGGGCCATGCCAGAGAAAGAGAGAGAGAAATAAAGAAAGGGAAAACGAGAGAGAGAGAGAGAGAGAGAGAGAGAGTATGAGTCCTCAGGCCTACTGCCTTGCCTGTAGCAAAATGTAGACACATCTACACCTGTGTCTCTCATATTACATGAGTCTGTTTCTCACACACACACACACACACACACACACACACACACAGTGACACAGACACACACACAGACACACGCTGCACACACACACACACACAGTGACACACACACACACACATAGCCAGGGTGGCTGATCGATGCTGTTTTAATTACAGACACCTGAGACGCTGTGTGAAGTGGGCGGCGTGGTGCCCGTCCCTGAGGGCCCACGGCGGGCGTGCGGAGCGCCAGGCCTCGCCAACTGCATGCAGGACAGCAAGGACGACTCGGACGACTCGGGCACCGTGGAGGACGACCTGAAGGACCCCTCGGAGGAGGAGGAGAACTCGGGCAGCGCCTCGGACGACCTCAGCGACTCGGGCGTCTTTTTGAAATCCCACTCCAGCAGAGACCCTGGCCTGTCAATCATCAGCCGCAAACCCCGCCCCCAGGATGCTCAGCCAATCGTGAAAGAGAGGCTGTCGGTCAAAGAGAAGTCTGCCCCTCAGGAGACTCAGGGAGGAGACAAAGGTAAGAACAATCTCAAGATGTCCAAAGTAATACTTCTACAGTATCTTATTTATGTCAAAAATACTTGTGTGTGGACAAACACAGAGTGAGGCTTTCTGCTGCTGTTATCTAGTGCCATCTAGTGGACATTCCCTGTAACGATACACCGTGTAAAGAGGAATTTAGAGACTTGCTCCCCCTGCTGGCCACTACAGCAAATCATTTCATTCATGTGAATTCACACAATACAAATAAATAATAAAAAAGACCAGTCACGAGAGAGTGTGTATGAGACAAACAACAAGAGAACAACACAGACAGGATGCACACGAGAGAGAGAGAGAGAGAGAGAGAGAGAGAGAGAGAGAGAGAGAGAGAGAGGGAGCAGTAGAAAGAAAGGACAAAAATAAAGGATAGTTAAAAATCAAAACAAAGACAGCAGGACTGTAAGAGTGGATAGCAGCATGGAGAGTAGCGATGGGTTGTGAAAACATGCTGATCGAAGCAGCAAACTTTTACATCTCGGCATATGTGTGTGTGAGTGAGAAACGCAGGATAGGAGAGTAGGACTGTCTGTATGTCAATGAGGTGTTCACTTGGACGTGTGTGTGTGTGTGTGTGTGTGTGTGTGTGTATTGGCGGGGGGGCTGGGGTGACTGCCTGCGTGCGTTGCATGTATCTCTGGGGCATAAGTTGCGTTTCCATGGTGACAACACAACCGTGGTGGATTGAGAGTGGCTCGTGGGGGAAGGATGTGGGGGGGGGGGGGGCATAGAGAGGGCCGGAGGCAGAGGGTGTGTGTGTGTGTGGAGGGGGGGGGGGGGGGGGGGGGGGGGTGGAGGACGGAGAGATAGAGTGGTGGAGAGGAGAGACAGATGGGGAGAGGTAGAGCAGCAGTGAGACAGGAAGACTGAGAGAGAGAGAGACAGAAAAGGAAAAAAGAGAGGGAAGAGCGAGAGAG
>NC_085004.1:9153563-9156063 GCF_963854185.1 Sardina pilchardus
ACTATGGTGGGGACGCAGAACACTGGGCAACTCATTCCACAAACTAACCACTGAGGGGAAGAGTCCTAATTTGACCTGCACACTCAGTTGTTTAACTCAGTTAGGTCCACAGACTAAAATACAGCCTGTTGTCAGGCTCTGAGTTCAGCTAGTAGTTTAACCCTCATGTTGTCATTAGGGTCAATTTGACCCCAAGCAATGTTCAACATCATAAACTACTGTATATGGTTAACTTTTTTTGTTTTGCTTCAAGTTTCATGACTTTTCCTCATTTGAAGGGTACAACAGAGTAAACATGAAATTCGCACAAAAATATGTTTCCAATGCCTTGTAAAAAAAATCGTTACGTTGGTGTTCTTGGGGTCAATTTGACTCCATTTTTATGAAACATGAGATAAATGAAAATGTGACACATTATGGATATTATTATTGTAATAGTATGAGAACATGTAGTTATTATCATTATTACAAGTACATTTTACATATAAGTTATTTTGGCAGGTCTGAAAAAGTCAAAAAAGTCAGCCTTTGGGCTGTTGACACTGGATGGGCAATATTGCTAGCCAGGGTTCTAGGGTTCATAAAGGGGTGTGTGGGGTGGGTGGGATTGTTTTGTAGGGCTTTTGATGGTGGTTATTACACTCTTGTTAAGTACCTAATTTTTTTGAGAGCTTTTTTAGCTGGGGTCAAATTGACCCCAAGGATGACGAACGTCAGTAAGATTTGAGGACAACATAGGGGTTAACACAAATTGGTCAACATTGACATGCATGGATGTGATTCAAGACCTGATGCTGTTGGTAATTAGCAATGTGAGATGTTAGCATAGCTTAGTACCGGGTTTCTCACGATGACCTCACTTTTACCCATTTGCCAGAGCGGGTTTTTCTCCAAAGTGAGGACACCGAAAAAAACACTCCCATAAAATGAAGTTGATAATCATGACTGGTTCTTATGATGCTTTTGTCCAAATCGACTTACAATGACATCAAGAAATATGATATTACCATTACTGTAAAGATATCATGAATCACACCATCTATTCATATAGAATTCATATAAACATCATACTATGGTAACATCAGACATGTTCAAACAAGAGAATGATCATGAATGACCATTAATGTTAAAATGACGCTGGACTCTTACAGCTAGTACTATTAGTGACTATGACATTGTCCATGATGTTGGATATTCATGGACTCTACCAGAGTGCATGGTCCAGTGATCATCTGAAACCGTTCACGGAAAGTACACGTACATGTACACTACACACACACACACACACACACACACACACACACACACACACACACACACACACACACACACACACACATACACACACACACAAATGCATGCTCAAACACACACACACACACACACACACACACACACACACACACACACACACACACACACACACACACACACACACATACACACACACACACACACACAAATGCATGCTCAAACACACACACACACACACACACACACACACACACACACACACACACACACACACACCCTGGTGGTCCCCTGTAACAGTTCAAGAAAAGCTTGAGCCATCATATTTCAGCTTGTTTATAAATCATTGCTGAGGTCACCTTTCTAATGAGGACATGAGTGGCTAATCTAGAGCATAGTTTAAGAGCTCACAACATGTTTAACCTTTTTTTGCTACAACGTACTGTAGCACTCACAGACAGATTATGTGATTTGTGAATCCAAATGATTGATTTTTATTTGTGCTGCTCAATGTTACAATAACTGTTAACACCGCCAGCTGTTGACAGTAATTAAAAAAGCATGTTCCACTGAGATTGATTGGGTTCAGACCCTTTACTACAACTGATGTGTGTATTCTCTTTAAAAACAAGCTGTGCTCAAGCTATGGCATTTGCTCTTGACCAATATCATTTAGGTTGGTAACCCTATTTAGGAGACCTGCATGGGAGATGCCAAAAGAGGGAGAAAAGGAGAAAAGGGAGGAAGAGGAGGGAAAGAGAAGAGGGTGAAAAGGAGAAGAGGGAGAAGGGGAGGGAGAAGAGGGGGAAGAGAGGGAAGAGGAGGGAGAGGAGGAAGAGGAGGAAGAGGAGAAGAAGAGGGAGAGAAGGGAGACGGGGGAGGTGGTGACGAGTCTCTGCCTGAACTGCAGGGGTCCCCACTGACATCTCACGTGAAAGGGGAGCAACAGCACGCAGTACTGTAATGCAGTGCACTTATACCACACACCACACATACACACACACACACACACACACACACACACACGACAGTAATCAGCTGGAGCAAATGAATGACAAATTTCGCGATCCCCCTCAAAACCGACCGCTACTTTAGTAAACAGTTCAACGTGTACTGTCTTTTCGTACACATACTGTATGTACTACACTTGTTTTGAGATCAGGCTGCACACACACACACACACACACACACACACACACACACACAACCGTGAACACACACACACACACACACACACACACACACACAC
>NC_085004.1:9171063-9173563 GCF_963854185.1 Sardina pilchardus
AGAGGGAGAGAACATGGAAAGAGGTGTATGGGCGTGGACAGGAAACACACTTCTGTGACACACATCCAGTAACGGTCCATTCCCCACAGAAACCTCCACATGACACATACCCAACACACACACACACACACACACACACACACACACACACACACACACACACACACACACACATACACACACACAAACACACACACACACACACACGCCTTAGGGTGTGTGTGTCCACTCTCTGATCACTACGACTGAGTGGCCTCAGCCAGATGTATTTGTGTGTGTGTGTGTGTGTGTGTGTGTGTGTGTGTGTGTGTCCTGTGTTACTAGAGAGCTGTTCTCTGGCAGTGTAAATGTATTACATATTAGCCCGCGGAGGTGCATAGTCAGTCAGTCAGTCAGTCAGTCAGTGGATTGGGCTGAATAGGCGCTGGTCAAGGAATCATTTCCTTGTGTGTGTTCCATGATCAGACACACTAGTGCTTACACAGGGATTAATGTTTCTCTGAAAGCAAACGCTTGATCCAAAAAATGTTGCAACATCAGTGACAGATATCAGAACCCTGGAGAATTGTACATTACTGGTACATTGACATCCACTTTTGTTTAGATGATCATACTTCGTTTAGATGATCAAACACCAACTTTATCTTAAAATATTTAAATATTTGGGATGAATATATGTAGCCTGGAGACCAGACAATTCTTAGAGCATATTTGAATTCGCTCTGGCAGATCCACATGGCCTCCCTCCCATTCAGTACTGATGATGTGTAAGTGTGTGCATTTTTTTTAAAAAAAATGAGTGAATGCTGAGCCCAGGTCAGTGCCATCACAATGACCATGCGTTAGTGTTTATAAACAAGATTATCAAAATGCTTGATTACATTGTCAATATAACCATTAACTCAGTAAACATTTTCTTACAGTATGCAAACAGTGAGTTTTTGATGAGAAAATGCTACTCTTTTTCTGTGCGGCATGTACTGTAACAATTTCAGCTGTACAAACACATGACTGTGTGTGTGTGATTGTGGGGGATTGTTGCCAGATGATGTCATAATGACCGGTGATACGTTCGACCGGCGTCGTGTCACACAGAGCAGGTTGTTTGCTCCACGCCCCTTTTTTGGGGAAACAAGCCCTCAGAACAAGCCTGAAACAAGCCAAAGTGAACGGGTGTTGTTCACGGTCACTGATCTATAACGAATAACGTATTATTTATAGATCAGTGTTCGCGGTAGACAGACATGCCGAGAAGTTGCTGTGTGGTTGGGTGTACCAACTTCAAAGCTAAGAACCCCTAACATTAGGCTACACCAAAAATAAATCAGACCAACGAAAACGGAAATCTAGGCTAACACTTGGCTAACACTAGCAGCTAGGCTATCGGCTATGACAGAATTATCATATGTTGGAATTATCTAACGAACATACTTTACATCCAAGCCTGTCAGTCAACTACACAACATTACAATTAAAATAAGAGGCCACAAATACAGGAAAACAATTTAGTTATTTAACTGGAGATTCAATGAGATAAGAGTATGTCCGGGTATGACACTGGCCACTGCTACTGCTAGCAGGCTACTCGGGAGACCGAAGGGACATGTTTTTACTTTGATTGAATTAAGCTTTTGAACGTATTTTTCACGGTCAACGACCGGCAAAGTGGTAATATATTGAGTGGTCCTATTGATTCGTTGTGTTTTCTGTTATCATTTACTCCTACGTTTTCAGTACGAATTACGTTTATTGAGCCTAATTTGCATTGGAGTTAATGGGAGACGTAGTTTGTTTCCCCCAAAAAGGGGCGGGAACGTTCGTCGCGAGTCAAGTTCCCGGATGTGCCGGTCTAACGTATAGCGTAGCTTTTGATTCCAGGGACACTGAAACACCGTGGCACATGAGCCTTGGTGGGCCCGTAGCCCCACGAGACATTAATGGAAAATATGTGTTAATCAGGGCCCCCCAAAAACTGCAAAAAAATAATAAATTAATAAAAATTACACCCAAGATGACCATTTTTTTTAATGGTATATTGGTCTTTAGGGCTCACATTAACCTAGCTCATACATGTGTATGATTACCCTGCCAGACTCTGGGTGAGCCAGGTTTTCCTGCATCCCGTCCATGGAGAGCCATACAATAAAATAAGGTATGTACAAATGTAGTAACTGTGCACCCATGGGCCTGTAGATGGTGGGGTTGAGCGAAGGGTTACCTGTAGAGGATGATGATGCTGAAATGTACTTTCTACTGACATAAAGGTATGACTGTCACATACTCTCTCTGTCACACACACAAACACACACACACACACACACACACACACACACACACACACACACACACACACACACACACACATTAACACACACCCACCCACCCACCCATACACACATTATCAGACACACATTATCAGACACACACACACACACACACACACACAGGCGCGCCTGTAGGTGTACGGCCATACACACTGTGCCTACCATCACAACTCAAC
>NC_085004.1:9181063-9183563 GCF_963854185.1 Sardina pilchardus
TGAAGTTCGTTTTTGGTTCCCGGAGAGCCCTTCCTCTCCAACTCCTCCCCATCTGCAGTCATGAATGTTCCTTAGTGTACAAGTTTTGTCCAACCAGTGTGCAGGGCCTTCAGAGTTCTGAGCCACTATTGGCCTGGAGTTTGATTGGCAGTTCTTTGGGTCTGGGGTGGGCAGTTCTACTGGAACCATCGGAACGGCGCCCCGGTTGGCAGCATTACCTGACCAAAGAGAAGAGGAGGACAAAGGGCAAAGGTCAAGCATTTGGATTAAAAGGTCGTGGTAGAGGTCAACTGAAGGTCATGCAGCACAGAGGCTTACTGGCACCGTTAACAATGGGAGAGGCTCAGACGTCACTTAACAAGGTCAGCTACAAAGGGAGAGTCCATATCACCACTGGAACAATGACATCTAACGCAGGTTTTGGTTGCCAAGGGTTATCAGTCTCCCTTGGTATGCTAGATAAGTTAACTATCGTGATTTAGGAATTATGGTCCGACTTGTAACGAACATTTTGAAAGACATCCTCTGTGCCATCACCTGTGCTGCCTTAACTTCTACAACTTGAACTCCTCCCAACATGAACCTGCCACACTTAATGCACTCTACAAAGGACCCCTTGATGTTTCATAATAAAAGTCCTCTACTGGAGAGTTCTTAGTGGAAACCATATGTAATGTTTCAGGTCATCAGCCTAATGCTACACACACTTTTTTATTACTATATACACACACTTCTCAGTGAAGCCACACAGCCTGATCCTTTCTGCAATGAATACCACATACCTAGTCTGGCTATCAGCAGACTAAGCTCTATCTTTTAAGAGTGACCATTAGTCTGAGGAGTCTGCGCTGTATTTCAAATACACAGTTCAAATGACTCTGTATGCATTTGGACCTTCAACCAATCAGAGCAACAATCCAGGTGCACCTAGTGGATAAGCTAGTTTGTGATTGGTTCCAGCAAATGTGGACAGGAAGCAGGAGAGATAAATGTGCAGGTCTCCAGCTTGAGCTGCAGGACAGGCCAAGCCCAAGGCTGGACACGGATAGGCTGCAGCCACAGAGGAGTTACCACGCCAACAGTGTCTATAGGGACTACTGCTCACTCTAAGAATGCATCAACCAATCAAGGTTAAGTACTTAGCAGACAGAGTGTGGTCGAACGAGATTTACTTGTTTACATGTGGATAATGTTAAATGTGTCAGGTGCAAGTTTGACACAAATGCAATGTGTTCACACAAGTATATCTGTCAGGTTACAGCCGGATAACTCTCCAGTGGTTAGCTTTGTGTGGACAGGGCTAAAGCGTGTGTGATTGATTTTCCCTGCTGCAGGTTCAAGGTAAAACCCTAGTGAGGACCATTATCATCTCCTGTTGAGGAAGGCTCTTGTTCAGATTGGCTGAATGCTTCAACAATATTAATGTGTGAAAACAGATTGTTCTTACGTCTTTACAATCGGCACAAAATCTTATACACCTGAGGTGTTCAACCAGGCCTATAGCTCAGACACCTCCCAGATAAGGTCGGCACAACTGCTTGGGATCAATTTACGTCATTCAACTGCGACTACTTCTCTATGAACAAGTGGAACTCAATTCTACTTTTACAACTTGATTAAAGGAATAGTTTCCTGTGTGGCTTTCTTGTCTTTCCCGTGTTTGAGATGATGAAAATATCTAATCTAATAAAGTAGTGCTCTCCTCTCCAGCTCCTCCTCCGACCGGTTCTTGGTTCTTTTCTGAAATTTCTGAATCATCGAGGAACTATTTGACTGAATCTCTCTTTGGACATAATTTTCAGGCATGCATGCGTTGGAGAAGATCCGCCTGACTTATCTGGCGTTTGCCCAGTCTAGGACTGGCGCTCGGGGCAGGGAGGGCAAGGCGGGCAGCCTGGAGTGGCATGAGTCTTCGTCTCTGCCTGCTGCTGAGCTTCACTACGGGCATCACAGGTGACCTTGAACCTCAGTCCAAGGTCACACACACACTTGTTGGTTTGGGATGCTTAGCTTAGTGCTACTAAGTCTATACTCGCTCTCTGAAATTCAGCTGTATTTCAGTGTATTATAAATGTGTTATAAATGGATTTCTATGTTATATTCCACATTTAAGTTATGTTTTGATATTGTGTCTTTGGTTGTCCATTCATATTCAGTGGATCTGTCTTCACATTGTGTGGCTCTGTCTGCCAAGGCTATAACGAGACACAAATAACATTACACTTCTGAGTTAACATCTCACACACTCCCCTGGCACACACACTCACACACACATACAGTCATACCTTTAAACAAACACAGACCCAACAAACACAAATAGCCTATTAAAAAGATCACAAAACCCCATACAAGCACACAGACAAAAACACTCGTCTGGGCCTCTGATATTGCTGTCACCTGTGTGTGTGTGTGTGTGTGTGTGTGTGTGTGTGTGTGTGTGTGTGTGTGTGTGTGTGTGTGTGTGTGTGTACTACCAGTTAGCACCTGGCGAGTTTCTACT
>NC_085004.1:9188563-9196063 GCF_963854185.1 Sardina pilchardus
CGACAGGCTCCCCGCCACAGAGTCCGTCGCCGTGGACGCGGCCACGCTCTCCAGGTCGCCGGGGACCACGCCCGTGACGGCGCCCAGGGGCATGGCGGCGGTGTCTGAGGCCGCGGCGCCCCCCAGGGGCATCAGCATGCCAGCGCGCCGCAGCAGCTCGGCCGCCTGCGCCAGGTGCAGCCCGCTGGGCGAGTCCAGCAGGCCCGAGAGCAGAGCCCCCCGGTCCAGTTTCACGCTCCCCGCCGGCACCCTGCCCTGGCCGGGCTCCGCCGACGGCTTGCCCGCCTGGCTGCCGCTGTGGCTGTGGCTGTTGCCGTTGCTGGCGCTGTTAGCGTTGGAGGCTAGCGTGAGCGTGCGCGAGCGCTTCAGGCTCTTGCTCAGGGGCTCGCTCAGGATGCCGCTGCGGCTCCGCCTCTCCACCAGCGAGGCCGGGGACGACGGGGACACGTCCACTGCAGTCTGGGGTCCTTGGGCTGACCCCACACTACCAGACATGGTCCAGCGCGCGCGAGAGAGAGAGAGAGCAGAGAGGGGGGAAAAGAAGAGAGAGAAAACGAAAATAGAAAATATACCGGACGAGACAGAGAGAGAGAGGGGATGCTGGAGGCCTCTTTAGAGACAACAACAGAGGAAGGGGGTGGTGGTGGTGGTGGTGGTGGTGGTGGTGGTGGTGGTGGCGGGGGGGGAGAGGGGTACCTGCAGAGACCAGAGATCAGCCTAGACCCCCTACAGCCTCACCCCAATCCTCATCACTGAAACACAGAGAGGGAAACAAAGAAAGACAGGTGGAGTCATTATTCAACAATTATTTTTAATTAATAATTTTGTAATTTTGGGGGTAAAGGCTAATAAAGTTATGAGAAAATTTGTTAAAGGAGTTCTTGATATTATGTCCATTTCATGCGTCATTATGATGACGATATTGAAAAATTATACTACACAGGGATGTGTCATTATAATAATGATTATGTTACAATTAAGTTAATGTATCTGTATCCGACTCCATCTGACACTGCCCAATTAAACACATATTAATTGTTGTCAGTATAGGAAATGATTCACATTTTTGCATATGACCAAAAAATAATATTAGCTCTTAAAAGCTTTAAATGTTTTACCATGTTGTAAGTCGCTTTGGTTAAAAAGTATCAGCTAAATGTAATGTAATGTAATTAGCACATTAAAATCCTTAACAACACTATGACTTCATATCACGTCAGTTCCTAGATCCATACTGTAAACAGACAAACAGACAGGCAGACAGGCAGGCAGGCAGGCAGACAGACAGACAGACAACAGTTGGAGTAGACTGTTGGCCTCCCCTGACCTTCGACCTCTGATCTGCCTCTGATCATGCACATCAATGTGTCCCTGTATGTGGTTGAGCGTATGAGTGATCTCTGTGTAACGACGATGTGTGTGTGTGTGTGTGTGTGTGTGTGTGTGTGTGTGTGTGTGTGTGTGTGTGTGTGTGTGTGTGTGTGTGTGTGTGTGTATGTGTGTGTAAAAGCATGTGTAGAGTGTTAGAGTATTTGTTATTTTTTCTATGGTGCTGTCTGTATTACTGTGTTCTTAATCTATGTATGTATCTTTGTGCATGTGTGTTGCTGTGGTTGTGAGTCTGTGAGTCTGTGTGTGTGTGTGTGTGTGTGTGCGCGCCCCTGGACCCCCTGCATGAAGCCAAGCCAGAAGCAGAGGCATTCTCATGAGCGTTCCGCTGAGCTGTGACAGACAGACAGCCTGGGGTGTGTGTGTGTGTGCGTGTGTGTGTGTGTGTGTGTGTGTGTGTGTGTGTGTGTGTGTGTGTGTGTGTGTGTGTGTGTGTGTGCGCGTGTGCATGTGTGCGTGCTGTGACCGTCAGACAGGCAAGAACACGTTCCACCGGAGCCTGAACGCGAGACCCAGCAGCCGTGGGCTCGGCTGCACAGATCCCGTGCTAAGCCGAGTGAGAAATCACACACACACACACACACACACACACACACACACACACACACACACACACACACACACACACACACCTTTCCCAAATGCACACCTTCGAGCACGCAAGCACTTCAAACAACATTTGTGTCAGTGGCCCAATTACAGACTGATCATCGTGACAACACGCGACTCTACTGGCCCGCCGCGGCAGAGAGCGAGATCTCCCTGGGTTCTCCCTGGCGCCAAATAATCATACAATGTACTGACACTCAGTCAAACTAAAAAAAAAAAAACATGAAATGTCAAATCCATAATCGCAAGACGCAATGACAAAACAATTCAACGATGCATCACCAAGTAGCCAACATGTGGTCATGGTATGGATAGCCATCGGTCAGTTCAACCACGTCTGGAATAAAGAGCTGATAGTGTTTTAGCATAAGTAGTCTGACGATAAAGCTCTCGTTCAGGTGTGTGTGTGTGTGTGTGTGTGTGTGTGTGTGTGTGTATGTGTGTGTGTGTGTGTGTGTGTGTGTGTGTGTGAACGAGATCCTGCCGTTCGCGCGCACAGTCCGGCTCCTGCCCGCGAGGGAACGCGAGTGATTGACAGCTCTGCAATTAAAGCAGCGCTCTCCGGCTCGTGAGATGAGCACATATGCAACATGTGGCCATGTAATTCCATACGCTCCGGTCCAGACGTTTCCCCCCGACGCGGCGAGACATAAAGTTCATCCACAAATCCCATTACGAAAGCACGAGCGCTGTGTCCAGCCTGGTATTGCGGCAGGGGGTCGCGGATATCTTCCGCACGAGAACAACGCATTGCACTGTGGGGACAATAGCGTACCGAAGGTCAATAACGAAGCCACTGAACAATAGTCGGGCTCGAGCCACGGTATCATTGGCATATGAAACATTAGTGCGATCAGCTGATCAAACAAAGTCATAGCACGCTCGCGCACTCACTCACTCACTCTCTCTCTCTCTCTCCCTCTCTCTCTCTCACCTCGCGCACAGAACGAGGGGACGGCGTGCGAGTAAACATGCATCCCCCTCACCGTCGGGTTTCTGTCCTCACCTCACACCGCTCCCGCACACGGCAGATTTCCATCAATCAAAACACAAAATGCACGCGGGGCAGGTGCCAAAAGTTTTCTCGCAGCAGCTCGTCCAGATTAAATGACCAATTATTTAAATTAGGCGATACAGTTTTGCCACAATCTCCTGCTGTCCAAATATGTAATATTCTGCATGTTAATCGCCGACTGAATATTATTTCACACACAAAAGAACAGGATACTTTTCACATCGGCACAACGCGACTACACACCAGCACCAATGTCATTATCTGTTTACGGTTACAACACCGACGCCTCGAGAATGACGACGGACGACGAGAAAAAACAACAAATAAACAAACGAACTAAACACCAAAAGACGCGTGCATTTTGGCCGTTTTCTATTCGAGTTCCACCGCTCGTGTCTCTACCTGTGTGTCGGTAAACCACGGGCTCAAGACTCGCCGTCACATTTGAAAGTAAAACAAAAATCCCTTTTGTCTCCACTCACTCGCCTGCGACCGGCGTGGCTATGGTGACAGCAGTCGGAATGCGCGAGCTAGTCTCGGTGGAGAAAGAATCGGCCATTCTCTCCTTTTTTTAAACTACTCAACTTCGTCGTCGGGAAGATGTCATTCCAACTTTGAACAGTCCTCAACAAAGTATGATTCCCCCTCCCTTTCAATACATCTGCATATTAGCAAACACGGGCCCTTTTCGCTCGCACCTACCAACACACTGGCGAGCCGAGGGGAGGGCAGCTCCGTCCGAGCGGTCCGGTCTTGCTCCCGCTGCGGAGATTCAGCTCAAAAAAAGAGGCGAAAGAACCGAACCGAACTGATTCCACGGCGAGGGAGAGTCTCGAGCATTCCGCCGAAGCGAGCTCGCCCGTGAGACAGAACCGCAAGGCGCTGTTAAAATGCACTTTGTCCGAAAACGAGCGCGTGGGCTCCTCCAACCTTTCGCTGCTCGCTATCCCACCTCCACATCCCCGCTCGCCGAAGAGAACATGCAAACACATTTCATAGATTTTTGGAGCTTCACACAAAAACCGAAGTGGACTTTCCGCCGTCGTGAGACGCGGACAAATGACGCACGACAGGTCACGGATCAGCGTTCTAACATCACCAGGGGGTCTGATCCTGCCCGTTCCCCATCGGCTACATGTATATGTGCAGTTTAATTGAGTCCGGCATGGATATGAGATCTCTTAGTATGGATAGGTTAGAGACAGCCCATTGTTGACACTATTCTGGGCGGCAGTTGGCTGGTCGGTGACGCGGGCATTCTCTATGGCAGACACATGAAGTCATATCTCTTTAAGGCTAAACTTTCCCTCATGCACATTCATGCTTTCCAAGAACTTTGATTTACTCCTTCATTCTTACCTGAATGAGCGGCTGACGCGGCATGAGACGCGGCAAGACGCGGGCGGAAAATAAATCTTGCCTGGCGAACAAGACAAGTGACACCAATGTCAAGATTGACTTTTCAAAAGATGAAGGTATATTTCATCAATGACATGATTTACCTCATTAATTATGGATGATATGCCATAGAATACGCACGCAGCCGTAAATAACTCGAATTGAAATGGCCAGGTAGAATGATAGCCTGCAGCATCTGATGTCCGCAAAAATCTCCAAATAAACATCTGCATTATTAACTAATTGCAACAGTGAAATTAATAGTTAATTAGCACCGTTAATAATGTACTGATGACATGTGAATCACAGCCATTCAGCTTACCATGTGTCAGTGATTCGCTGGCTGCAGTCTGCGTTTGGCTAAATTCATGGTCATTGGCCCTATAGTTCAGATTGTCACTAATTAGCATCTGTGTCTCATTAATTGTATGGACAGTAGACTACAGTGATTTCTGCAAAAGGTAGACCACATAGACAGCGCGTGCAGCTGGCCTGTAACATCTCGGTGTGGCAGCAGTGGCAGCAGCTCGAGCTCAGGTCCGGGGGTAGACACGTCCGCACGGTCGCTGGCCCGCCTGGTCCGTTGGTCGGTCGCGGCCACTCTTCCTCGCGGACGCAGAGAGTCCACTCCGCCTCTTGCGAGCGTCCTGTCTGTCTGGCGCGCGGCCAACTGAAGTGTGGGGAAGTGACACCGCCAGGGCGGCAGAAATTCTCCTCCGTCTCGGGCTCCTTCCCAATCGCAGGCGCGCGGACATTGGCTGGAAAGTGGAGCAGCTCGTCAGGGAGAATCAATGCGAATCGATCGCGCGGCGCGAGGAGAATGCGGGTTTGGGGCGCGAGAGAGAGCCGTGTCGGTCGTGCGGCGGAGGCTTTTCGGTCCACTAATAACAGCCCAGCTCTACGGCTGAAGGCCTACGCGCTTAACGAGTGTGTGTGTGTGTGTGTGTGTGTGTGTGTGTGTGTGTGTGTGTGTGTGTGTGTGTGTGAACACAAAGGTCCATTTTAATTTGAACATTCTAATTCTAACGCAAGCGCAGGCCTGTTCGTCTGGGCTCTCCAGACTTAGACTACATTTCATTGTATTCAGATGATTTATTTATTTTCATTCAGGTAGCCTACCAAATACTTGTTTTTTTTTTGTTTTTTTTGGGGGGGGGGGGGGGGGGGGGGACTCATTATTCATTTCCATGCACACAAAGTACGAAGGGGCCCGGAGAGTCTCGCTAATACCCTGATTTCACAGCCTTCACCGGATCCGCTGTGGTTAAGCCCTCGAGCGCCGTGTTGTTTATGCAGCACGCGACGGCCCCAGCTCTCTCGGCGTTGCAGCTCCGTTCCGCCGCGGTGGCTGGGCGCCTGGCCCCCCTTATCTCGCGCGTCGTCCGCACACAGGCCGCTCCCGACCGTCGTGACCCAGGCCGCATTCTTGTCCCCCCCCCCCCCCCCCTCTTGGACCTTGCCTCTACAGCACACGCACACACACTCTCCCAAACACACATGCAGATGTGCTTCCTCTGAGGTGATAAGAAGCATCAATAAGCACCAATAACAGTTTCAGACTAAAATCACTAGTCACCTCCTTAGCGGTGTACAACATTGCTATCTGCAGTCCCGGTGAGGTCACACACACACACACACACACACACACACACACAGAGAGAGAGAGAGAAATCGGACAGAAAACAGACTCTTTACTTCCCTTAGAAGTCCTGTGCCAATGACTAACCCTCACTCAGCCCTTGAACACACTCGCAAATCTCCACTTAAAGACCAAAGCCATACCTACTGTGTTCTCTAAGTAAGGAGCCATGTCTACTGTATGTTCTCTAAGTAAGGAACCATACCTACTGTGTGTTCTACCTATTGTGTGTTCTCTAAGGAAGGAACATACCTACTGCGTGTTCTCTAGGGAACCATACCTACTGCGTGCTCTCTAAGGAGCCATACCTACTGTGTGTTCTACCAACTGTGTGTTCTCTAAGGAAGGAACCATACCTACTGCGTGTTCTCTAAGAAACCATACATACTGTGAGTTCTCTAAGGTACCATACCTACAGTGTGTTCTCTAAGGAGCCACACATATTGTACTGTATGTTTTCTATGGAGCTATACCTTCTTTATGTTCTCTAAGTGAGGAACCATACCTACTGTATGTTCTCTAAGTAAGGAACCATACCTACTGTATGTTCTCTAAGAAAGGAACCTTACCTACTGTATGTTCTCTAAGTAAGGAACCAGTGTACTCAACTAACACAGCTAGGCTGTATAAAATCCAAAGCTTCGGGAGTCCTTTTCAAGAAGAACTTTTGAGAGATCTCCCCAAGGAGAAAAACTGAGCACCGCTTTAGGGTTTGTGTGTGTGTGTGTGTGTGTGTGTGTGTGTGTGCGGCGGACCAGAGGCAGATCCACTCTGGGCTGTGTGGCTATCAGTGTTTTAGAGTGCTGTTGCCTGTGGTGAGCAGCCTTCAGTCCTGCATGCAACACTGCTGAGCTCACTCACCCAGGAGGACGCGGCTTTCACCGAGCACGCTACGGCGCGCCACGCCGCTCACAACACACACACACACACACACTCACTCCACGGCCTGCTCACACACACACACTCGCCTCCACGGCCTGCTTCACTGGCTCCTCTCTTAATAAGTGTGGATCTATATATATATATTTGCCAGTGTGTGTGTGTGTGTGTGTGTGTGTGTGTGGTTTCAGTCAGGCTTCGCATCTGTCTCTCATGTTTTCTCTCCTGCGGCAAGAGAACGACTCGGGGCTCATGTGTGCGTGTGTGTGAGGGAGAGAGACAGTGTGTGTGTGTGTGTGTGTGTGTGTGTGTGTGTGTGTGTGTGTGTGCTGCGCGTGTGTGGCGGGGGTGTTGGATTAGCGTCACATGGTCTGGTCCAGCAGTCCAGACACATGACCCCCTTCACCACAGGAGAGCATAAAGCCCACTTGAAAGACGACAGAAAGAGAAAGAGAGAGAGAGAAAGAGAGAGAGAGAGAGAGACGGAGAGACAGAGAGGGGACTCAGAAAGAGACAGAGGGAAGAAGGGGAGGGGAGGGGAAGAAAGGAAAAAAAGAGGGGATAAAAGGAG
>NC_085004.1:9198563-9218563 GCF_963854185.1 Sardina pilchardus
CATCCTTCTTCTTGATGATCAGAGGGCCCACATTATCACCAGTCTCCTCGTTGTGTTTGGCGTGTGCGCCATCACAATAGGGAAACTGCAGAGAAAAGTACACCAGCAAACACACACACACAGACACACAGACACACACACACACACACACACAAACACACACAGAACAATAAGAAACACACATTACAATCATATCAGCACCATTATGGCATATGACATACTGTATCTACCAGATATCAATGGTGATCATAAATCAGATCATGTGTGTTACATAAAGTACGCAGCGCGACAAGAAAAAAAAGAGAACTCCATTATTTTTAACGGAGCAAAGCCCACTAGAAACGTCTGCCGCGCAGCAGCCGCACAGGGGTGTTACAAAACGATCCTAAAATCCCGCGTGTCAAGCCCACACCACTGAACGGTGTGTTCGGTGGGCGCCCGCCTTTACACTCACGCTTACGACGGCGGATTATCGGGTTGGTGTGTCCCGCCCTTTACAGTCAGAGACACAACACACTTCTGAAACACCACTGATCCACCATGACTCTGGGCTGCCTAGACAGGCCCTTTGTCTAACCATAGTGACCATGGTCACACGTTCTGTTGTTACAACTGAGCTTAAACAACGCAGTGTCTACAGACACCATCAACTCCATAAAGTAAAACCACGACTAAGAAACATAATGGTAATAATAATAATAATAATAATAATATGATTAATGTAGGCTGATGATTCAGTATTCTTGTAAATGAATCACTTTGGATAAAAGCATCAAGCAGGTAAACATAATCATACACGTTGAGAAAAGCCATAGTTTTAAGAGAACAATAATGTGAAGCTTCAAGCTAACATACAGAAGTAATGAAACTATACTGCGGCTCATTTTTTAAAGGCATTTTTATTTTGTGTTAGTTTGTGTATTTTATGGATTGCACTGTTGCATACCCTTTAACCTTATTACAGATGAACTGTCAGTGTTTAACAACCATTGATGATTGCATTGATCTAGCGCATAAACCTAACCTCAATCCAGGTTTTATGCAATTTCATGTCAATAGGCTATCATTAGTTTTTGTTGCTCAATGTGGTTAACTGTGCAATTACACTGGCTTTGAGATGTTCAAATGTGGCTTAATTACAAGTTGCCTGATCGGGAATTTCCACCACTTTAAGCTGCTGTACAGTGTGTGGAAATCATGTAAATTCCCTGCACTTCACTTTAGGACAAGTCAGTGAATATAACGTTTATTCTCCCATTGTGAGTTAATATTCAATGAATACAATCAAAAAACGTTATGTAGAAGTCATAGTGTCTTCATGACAAGGTTTTCTAAATTGACATTTATATGTCTGTGGTTGTGACATATCTTTTATGTCAGTTATAGACATTGAGATGTCTATAACTGAATCAGTTCAGTCAGCCAAATGTAATGTAATGTAATGTACAACATTGAAATGTCTATGGCTGACATCATTTGACAAGGGCATTTACACACATGTGGCTCATAGCATGCATGGATCTGAATTCCAAAATAGAATCACAAAATTAGGATCTGATTGTAGGTAATAGTATATTTTCTGGTCCTAGACTGAAAGACAACGTCAATGAAAATCTCCACTGAAAAAAGCTAAGACTTGGCTTAAACCATGAATGACAAACTAGTCCTATGTGTAAGCTACAAATGGGAATCTGAGTTTGTTTCTTGTGTGTGTGTGTGTTTTGCATATGTGGATACCTTCTTAGATCTCCAGCAGCGGCAGTAGACGGCTTTGGAGCCGATGTCCTCCATGTCGAAGCTGTGCACCACCTTGGGGCTGTCCTTGTTCTGGGTCAGATTCACCTTCCCCTTGGAGCAGCTGCGGCCGCCACTAAAGTACCTGCTCACCAGGTAGGTGCCCACCACCGCGGCCACTGCAACAGGGACGATGGTGGTCAGCTGGTCTGTAAACGCACACACAGAGGCTCTTCTATTAGCCTTCTATTAGGCCCAATTCACACCAAAGATCCGCGACGAGACGAAACCGTTGCAGAAGGAGTAACAGCGGTGTGAATTGATGTTGGCACGTCTTTGGCAGTTGTTGCAAGCCATCGCAAAGCATTCACCATGTCTAGTCGCAGTTGCAAGGTTTCAGAACGTTGCAGTTCATCTCGTTGCAAATCTTTGGTTTGAACCCTCCTTTGCAAGCACACTGAATTACCCCATGTGTATGGAACACGATGAATAAATGAACTCGACTTAACTTGACTTTGTATATTCTATCCTGTTGTTTTACTTTTGGATGTCTACACCAGTACAGTACTTTCCTGTGTATTAGCCGCATTGTGTATAAGCTGCAGTAGAGTGTTTTATGCAAGTTAAAAGAAACAAAAACATCAATACCATATCAATACCATATTAACTGCCCCCCTGTATTAACATAGCTGAAGACATTTTGCAACGTCGATGTATAAGCCGCGGCTAACAGTTGGGACATTTCGGGAGTTCTCACTGATGGCGAGGCACTCTGGTGGTGTACCCTATGAGGTGTGCCGTGGGATTCTGAGGAACCCGGTGTATGTTTACGGTTACGTGGCTTATGATTTATGTATACAGGCTCATGAGATAGGCTATAGCAGTGGCTCTCAAACCTTTTCTGTCGTCCCCACTTTGGAAATGCACGGGGTTTCAAGCCCCACCTGACCCATCAAATTGGCAAAACGGTAGGCCTAATGTTTTAAAAAATAAAATGGTTCCACGTTGCACTTCCTGTCTTGGTCCGCTGTTATCAGATGCTATTTTAATTCATATGTGGTCTGTTTATGACTCCTGTGTTTGTGCATGGCTCTTTTGAATCCATGATCTTGTCAAAAAAAAACACTAAAGGTATTATTATAGATAAAAAAAAACCCATGCCCCCGCCCCCCGCTGACCTGTCTCTATTCCCCACTAGTAGTCCCCACACTTTGAGAACCACGGGGCTATAGGGCTGTTTTTAAAGGCATAAATGACACAGCTTCTTGATTAAATAACTCAGTCAGCATCACGTGAGCATATCCCTATAGCAGTGGTCTCAGCTTGGAACTCTAGAAAAAAATGTGGGCATAAGAATGAGCACCTCTGTGACAGCTTACAATGTGTGTGTGTGTGTGTGTGTGTGTGTGTGTGTGTGTGTGTGTGTGTGTGTGTGTGTGTGTGTGTGTGTGTGTGTGTGACATAACACATAACATTACGGTAGACCTACTTTCAAATCTGTAACCATAAGTCGGTGTGCCTGCTGCTTTAGTTTGATCTCTGGCATGCTTTGCCCCCCAAAAGGTTGAGAACCTCTGATCGATGACAATGAAAAAAGCCTTGTTCTCTTGTGTTTTTTCTTCACACCAGTCACCGTTGCACAAAGACAGCAGTAGCTTCAATATCATTATGAACAGTCCATGTCCATTATGTAGGCTATTATGGGTTCTGTGTGTGGAACGCAATCTAATCTTCGCAGCACAGCCACAGCCTAATCTGAGAAGGTATGTTGATAAGTAACGTGCAATTGGGTCAGACGGAACTCCTTAAACAGCCAATGGATCTATGTTCCATTTCACGCACCACAACCTTAACCAAACGTGATATTTCCAGGAATTGCATTTCCAGAGACACTCCTGTTGACTCTGTCTAGCGCAGCCTCAAATGACCTTTGTGTATGAAACCGGATACAGGGATTCCTCACACTATCCATACCCTCCACGCGGGTTCGCTGCTGCGCACTGGATAATGCAATAGCCTGTGCGTGAAACACTCATCTCCTTTCGTCTTATTCTGCAGTTTAAGGTTAAACGAAATGTGTAAGTGCCATTTCAAGACAGGAATACCCGGAATACCCCAGTCTGACTATACCAATTCGCGCGAGAGCTATCCCATGCGTCGTCCGCGAGAAATCCGGGTTACCGCTGATCTGGGTTAACGGGAGTAGCTCATCCTATAGCGTAACCATGGCGACAAGGGTCTAGTCAGGTGCGCAACACGAGTTTCCTAAAACGAGCGCTCTCTCTCCTGGCACAGTAGCCTACAATCCGCCTATGGTGGTCAGGCCGCGGATATTTTCTGTGTCGCCTCCGGCCAGTCCCGGAGCTTTATGGCTTAAGAATCACGCAGATGTATGGCAGCTATAGGCTGTGTGAAGGAATAGCCTAGGATGCAGCAACACCGTCCAAAACTCCAATACAGACATCAGTGTTTTGTTGCGCCGAGACAAAGTTTTCAACACCATTCACACTTTCGCTCTGGCAAGCGCCATATTCTCCATAGGTCATTTTGTTATGCAGAGGAAAGTGGAACCCTTTAGTGGATATATGTCCGACATTCAGGATAATTATGCTGTTGTTGAAGTGTACAAAGGCCACTGCAGGCCAACAATATTTTTTTATTATTAGCCTATTATTCCGCCCAAATGCGTCAGGGTCACCAAATAGGAGTTGGTCATTCATGGCTGCCCTCTGGAGAATATAAACAGTAACACGAACTAGACTCCTGCAGTTAACTTGATATCAAGCTGGGTAATTTAAATAGCCTACTTGGAAATTCCTACCTTTCGAAACTCTGAATCCTGTGGTGCCCGCAGGTGAGGGTAGGTTAGGGAGAGGCGGAAAAGGCGGCGATGCCATCCTGGTTTGCTTTACAACAAAATTAGAAATTAGTTCACAGCAAGGTCAGTAAACGACAGGTCTGAACCTTGTCCTTATCCAGCTTGTGGTGACGGGACCCGACTCAGCAGCGTCACAGGTGAACTGACCAATAGGGACAGAAGCTTGGACGGATCGCGTTGAGCGCATTGTGCCTTCAAGGAACTTAGAGCCGTTCGAATAAAGTCCGAAGTGATGATCCAACCAACCACTGAACATAACGCGAAGTAGAATTTGTGCCAGCATTTGTAAGTGTAGGCTACTTAAATCAGAACTTAGGCAAAGTCCTGCTTACTTAGAGCCATACTCAGCCGCCCCATCAGAGAAAAATTCAGAGAATAAAATACTGATAGACCTATCAAGATGCCGAATAAGGGACTTTCCCGTAGGCTACCTGAATGAATGGTGACAGCCTTCCCAACAGGTGTAACGGTGTTCTACTCTTTGAACTAGTGTACCGTGAGATGCGCGGTGGAATTGTGGGAACCCAATGCGTTACAAGCTCACGAAATTGGTTTAATGGCTACTTTTAAATGCATCCATAACCACGCTTCTTAAAACGGTTGTAGGGAGGCCTAGTCATCATAAAGTGCGTGATCTATTACGCATGCTCAATCAATATCGAGCATATCGCTGAAGGCTCAGTACAATGAAGGCTGCAGATGAAATGACAAATGAGCATAACTTAAGAATTACCTGTTATGCACTATAATAATATAAGACATTGCCCACATTAAGTAGTAACCATACACTGGTTTGCTTTGGCCAATCATAGGTTGAAAACCTCTGCTCTATGCTATCAGAAACTGCATTATAAGCATTTTACCAGACAATTAAGTGCACATTTGAACAGACTTCACACGCAACTGCGTAGTAAAAGCACAATGGACTGAGAAGTTAGCCATGCAATGCCAATAGTGGCAGATATGGTCAGGAATGTCAATGCCATTGACTTCAGATCAAAATTCAGTGAAGGGTCCCACAACTGTTTTTGTTTTGATGTTTCCGTTTTTGAGACACCAAACAGTGCCACCCACTGTCCGATCACAAGTTCTCAAGTGGACAAATTAACAATACAACTTTCAGAGTAGTCCAAGTAGTAGCATGAATGTTTTAGACAAGTAGGCTACTAATTTCCACATTAAAGGGCACTGACATACTGACAATATATATAGTATGGCATTTCAGGGGCAAAACATGACCTTGATTTCCATTACATTTGACTGACACCTTTTAACCGAAGCAACAATGCAATAATGTAATCCTTCAAAAAATCAAAACTTCACATTAAAAGATGAATCTTCTCACCAAAATTCCGCCAATTCCACCGAAATATTATGGTGTTGGCATCATAGGCCTCTGAATCAGAATTACACCACGTAAAAAAATACACACTCGCCATATCTGAACACACTCATCATAAGTAACCAAAGCATCTAAGGACAGTCAGATGCCAAAACTCACACTTGTCATATTACCCAAGCGAACATCCACTCATGAGCAGTAACCCAAGCATCTGAACACACACTCCTCATAAGTAACCTAAGCGAACACACATCAAAAGTAACCCAAACATCTGAAGACAGTGAGACTTTAGTAATCATTTTATTACACAGTTTTTAATCAACACACAAAGCCCGATGGAGCTTTCCGGTAATTAAATATACAGAGTTGTGTATGTGTGTGTGCATATGTATGTATGTATGTATGTATGTATGCATGTGTAAATGTGTGTTTGGAGGTGGTCCTCTGCTGGAGGGGTGGGGGTTGGGGGAGCAGGGGGCAGGGGCGAGGGGAGGGGGGCCAGCGCGCACCCCCACAGCCGCATGTTAGCTTCTAAAACAAAAACACAACCTAAGGCTCAAGAGCCAACCAGAGAACACAAGGACTCAACTAAAGAGGGGCTTAAATAAACTGGTCCACATCTCGCCTGTTTGTGTGTGTGTATGACTGTGTGTGCATGTTTGTGCATGTGTGTGAGTGAGTGAGAGGGAGAGTATGTGTGTGTATATGTGAGGGTAAGGGGAAGGAAAAGGTTGTGGGGGGAGGGGGGAGGGAAATGGAGGAGAGACAGTCATGGTTATGGCGAATGGAAAAACAAATATTTATATATTTATAGAATTCAAGTCCTTTAGAATGATCCAAAAGATCAGCGGTCTTTCCCCCATTAATGGTCTGCTATGATTTTATTTAAAAGAATTCCTTAAAGATTTTATACAAAATACAAGCCAGCATACCCCTCCACTGACCCAGATAGGAGGAAGAAATAAAAAAAAAAAGACTAAACCAGAAGAAAGGAAAAAAGAACACCCCCCTCCCAGCCGCAAGTACAAGCGCGAGCCGTGGAAAGGATGAGAACGTGAAGGTCCATTATATCGTGAACGCCCCTGCATCAACCCCTCCCCTCACCATCCCCCAACTCACCCGGCCCTCCTCCCAGGCCACCAGGCTCCAGCAACTGCTTGTTTACTTATTTTTAAAAATCGTATTTATTTTTTTATTTTTTTTTATTATTATTTACCTTTTCTTTCAGAATGACGAATGTAGGAATGCTTATGGAAAAAAACAAAACAAAAAAAACAAAACAAAAAACAAAACAAAAAACGCAACGCTGCGCCAGCTAGTTCTGACTGAACCTCGGAGGGGGCGGGACAAGTCGCCATGGCGACAAAGGTGAGAGCAAGACATGGAGCGTGCATGTTGTGGGGTGGGAGGGGGGTGAAGGAGGGAAAGATGGTGGGATGAGAGATGGAAAAGAAGAGAGAGTGGATAGAGAAGTAGAGAGAGAGGGATGGGGTCACGTGGTCGGGGCGGAGAGAGTATGTACACACCATGTCTGCTGGGCAAGGTCAAAGGTCAAGGAGTTTGGGGAAGGGGAAGGGACGTGGCCAGGAGCAAAGCACTCCAATGGAATTTGAGACCTGTTTTTTTGTTTGCTTTTGCTTTTTTTTTTCTCTTAATCTTTCGAGTGTCGCCGTGGTTACGGAGACAAGAGAGGTGGCGTGGGCTGTTTGTTTATTCATTTGTTTGTTTGTTTGCTGTTCCCGCCGTGAATCCGAGCTCCAGAACTACATTGCATACTTTTGTGTCCATTCCCGAGCTATTCTGTTGTACCTGCAGGGGGAGAAGAGTCAAGGTCAGAACACTACACACACACCAGCACACATCTCTGCCAATCAAACAAATATTACCAACCAAATCAATTACCACTACACTTAACATTTCTAAACCTCCCAAAAGCTCCCGACTAAACTATACTAGCACCCAACCCAGGAGAAGTAGTCAAGTCCAAGTTCAGATCAAATCAAGTTCAGGGATGTGCACAGGGTACCCCCAGGATCCTCCAACGTAAACTCAACACTTTGAAACCCTTTTTTCCGAGCATGAATTATCATTAAGATGTCCTTATAGACACTTACCATGTTTACTCTAGTTGTATATGCTAACAAGATATGCATACTTGTTTTGGGGGGGGGGGGTAAAAAAAAAAAATCAGAGAACATTTTTTCAGGCCAACATTATACAAATAACATAGGGTAGATTAGGCTTGCTATTGTTGATTTGAAATGTTTTACTTCACGCTAGTTAATTTGTTTAACTAACCATGTCGTGAAAACAGTCTTCACATTACATAATAAACTGTCCCCTGCAGGATGGAATATTTCAGATGAGGAATAAAAGACTACAACATGGGAAGTCATTGCTTTGGTCTTGGAATGGCACAAGTCAGTTTTGGAGCAATCTATAGTGTTCAAACTTCATGTATTCATCACAGGAACTCTTTATAGCCCATAGTCCGGAGTTGAATACTGTAGCCCATGTCTATTTGTTCACATGCAAAAAAGGCAACATCAGGTTAGAGGTTTAATACCGATACCTCACAACCTTAGAAGAAACCATGCTGCTATATTGCTATGCTAATTTCCTAATTTTGAATATTTATGTCTACATCCCACCTGTGACGCTACAGACGCACCTGCGCTTACGCTATTTCACTTTAGAATGGCGTAAATGTGGGATGAGAACCGTGTACACAAAGTTTAAAAATAAAAGTGATAATTAGTTTATCTTCTGAAGAGACACATATTTTTCCCTTGAGATCTACAATATCGTGGTCTCTACGAAAGTTAATTTGATTCTACCAAATTCATCATTAATTCTACCAAAGGAAAACTTCAGACATTGTAAATGAAATTCAAGACTTCGTAAACGAAATTCAATACTTTTAAAGGAATAGTTCGGAATTTTGGACATGGGACCTCATTTCCAACTTAGTTGGGGTGATATAGGTCGGTGAAGACCATTTTCAGTGAATTTCTGCCCTTCCTTGAGTTGCGGCGTTCATCTCGTGCTAACCTGGTGCCGAGATAACGCAAGTCAACGGTAACATCCAGCCTGCCACTGAAAACACTCCACAGAACACCCGAAACAAATAATTTATAACTTCAGACTATCGATGCACATGCCTGTGTTGATAGAACAATGTTAGAAATAAAACTAACCTTGCATCGCATTGCAATAGCCTACTTTGTTCCCTGTATGGCAGTGGCGGATTGATATGGAGAAACTAGTCCCTCAAAATGTAATAAATCATTCATTGAGTTGCAAGGTTAGTTTTATTTCTAAAATTATTCTATCAACACGGACATGTATATCGATAGTCTGGCGTTTTAATTGACTTGTCTCGGGTGTGCGGTGGAGTGAGTAAGACTGTTGTTGATGTCAGACTGATGTTACCATTCAAATGCGTTAGCTCAGAACCAGCGTTAGCAAAGGGGGACGCTGCAACTGAAGGAAGGGGCTAAACGCGATAAAAACGGTCTCCACCAACCTATATCACCTCGGTAAAGTCGGAAATGAGGTCCCATGTCCAAAATTCCGAACTATTCCTTTAAGGCCTTAATTTGACAACATAAAATGTATGACTTTTTTCAGTACTTTTAAGACTTTTAAGAGTGCATCTGAAGGGGAGGCCTTGTTGCCGTTCTCCACAGTTTGACCAAGGCGTCCGCAGATCAATATCATAACTCATCTGTCACATGTGGCCTTGTGAGGCTACAGTTTGAACAGTGATGTCTACTGGCGACTGCAAACCTAAGCGATTGCACACACATCACAACCCAGCTTTGAAAGCTAGCTAGAGTACTGAGAGCATGCCTCACGGGAGTAGAGACATTTCTTAGAGAATTCACTCTTGTACGTGTGTTCTATGTGCACATGTGTGGGGAGCAATAGCACTCATCCTCGTCTTAAAGTAGCTGTGTCGTCTCTGGTATGTAGCCTGTAGAGAGATCATGGTGACATGGCCTCATTAGATTCCTGAAAACCACTGCTGGTTGCTTTGACATGCATGTTAAGTGTGACATGATATGGATAAAGACCAATAGGACAATTATTTGCCATTAACTTTATGATGTTACCATATGCCATTAACATCTAAACACGCACAGTTTAAGAAGGTCTTTATGCTACATCACAGAAGACCTGATCATAACACACTGACTGTTACACTTATGGCACCATAGCCAGCTTCACTGTCAAAGGGCCACATTTTAAGTCACTGAAATGTTGCCTGACAGTAATTCAGCACAAGGCATTATGGAAATGCTGTAGCTTGTCGCCGCAACATTGATCTACGTGCTATAGGCTCATCTTTACATACGTTGTGTATGCCTGTCTCAGTCCATTTGCATTACCTGTGTACACTCACATTCCCCTGCAGGTCTACAAAATGGCATGTGTGTGTACGTGTATGTGCGTGCGCACATGCATACTTGGGTGTGTGTGTGTGTGTGTCTGTGTGCGTGTATACTCACTTTTCCCTGTCAGTCTTGTAGATGCGGGCGATCTCGGGTACGAGAGGATCATCTGGGTTTGGGTCACACAGCAGAGAGCAGATAGACAGGAGAACTGTGGAGGGAAGTGTGGAGTTAAAATTCATGGAAGCACACACACACACACACACACACAGTGTGTGAGCCCGCAAACATGGAGAGAACTGAGATGCCGACACATATGGCAAATGCGCGTGTGAACACACACTTTTCTTTTTAACTAAACCCACTGAAATGCTTACTGCAAAAGTGCTACAACAAAGTGATGACTGTTAAAAGGGCAGAAGTTATATTTAACTTAACACCAAGTTAACTAGAACACTACAAATAGATAACCTAATAATTATTTTTACTTTGACCACCTTGCGCATTTAGAAGCCTAACTTTCAGTTTGTGCCTCGCATGAGCCGCGTTTCAACCAGGGCTCCAAGTTAACGATGTAAACCCCGATGTTTTAACTCATTATGCAGAAATGGTTAGCATATTTCAAGGTAATACTACAAAATCCAAGCTAACGTAATGCAAATATAATACTAAAATACAACTTGGAACTAGGCCTACTAGGGTTATGCCAATGGACGAGATCATCGTCCATTGTGATGGTTGACAGACATCACGATGGAAAGCAACCATCGTGATGCCACGCCCCCACATGCCAGGCACTTATTTCTGCTGTAGGCCCACACTAGGTTGAAATATAGAAAATAAAAACCTTTCCCTGGAAATGAAATTGAGCCTAGAACTGATGCACATGTAGGGTGCATAGGAGGCTGTCAGCCAAACAGTGCAAAAAAAAAAAAAGTCCTCCTTGCAACGTCAACATGTTATTGTCTTTTTTTAGGCTACATGTCTGGCAGTGTAGCCTACATGGAATGTAAAACATGTAGCCTAATAATGTATAAGAGTGAAATAGTCCAAATTAATTATTATGGTTACGACTAGGACATTCTAGCTCTAATTTATTGCGAGGCTACAGCACTGAAGCGCCAAATGAGTCATTCTCCACCGTGTTAAAATAAACCATTTATTTCGTTATCGTTATCAGAAGTTAGCCTACGTCTTTCACTGTAAAGCTTGTATTTCACGCATTTGCCTTTAGCAAAAGCCCCAGCAGCAGTGGAGGGGCAATCAGGATTCATTGTTGTAAAAGTTGTTTAGGCCTACTTCAACCGTTATTCACTTCGACTTGACCGCGCGATCACAGCTTTACTTTCACTTTCCGCTGCCCTCATAGTCGGCAAGCCGGTAGCCTAATAACATGGGTAGTGGGCTAGTTAAGATTTTAGATGAGTGACCGCGATATAATCTTAAGTAGCTTTTTTTGCGAGGCCCAGCGAAAGCTGGCAATGTGTGATATAGCTACCGCTGGTTGGTGTACAAGCAGGTGTTCAGATTGGCTATCTATCGGTCTTTTACAAGGATTTTCTTGGAGTAGATCTTCCACACTGTAGCCTAGTCAGTGTGTGTCTGTCCACTTTCATCAGGCCATATATAGCCTATATAATATTTATGTGCTTTAATACATTCAATTCTGTACAGACACATGGTAATAACCCATAGATAGGCCTGCGCCTTATCGGCCAGAATTCTGTTATCGGCCGGATATTATTTTCATTTTTTCACTTATCGGCCAATAATATATCAGCTGCCGATATATGGTGCATCCCTACACTAGATCAGTCAATGATGACCATAAGACATAACAAGCGAGCAGTAGAACTCTTAACTTGAAGTCAGTGCAAAGAGCTGACGACTGGAGGGTCAGGTGTAGCCTCCCTGTTAGCCATGCCTTTAATGTGACAACTGGAACTAAGATCCCAATCCACGATTAAATGGATCATTCTTTTTGGTGTGCTTTTGACAAGTTGTGGTCTGAAGTACCCTAGTCTCCAAGCAGGCATCAGGCTTTAATATTTTCTCCTTTTTTGTGTTATGCCTTTAATCCAAACAGTGAGGAGAGCGACAGGAAGCAAGTGAGAGACACATGAGGTGGGATCAAGAAGTGACCCAGATCGGACCGAACCTGGGTTCCCATGGGCACGTGGACCCGAATGTGGCATGAGCACTGTAGCCAGTTCCGCCACAGTGCCTCCCTAATCCCCCCCACCAGAACTCAGTCAGTCTCGTCTTTATTCAACTGGAGAGAAATTCTGCATCGAGCCATTCACTTTGTCAAGGCCCAGACCAAAGTCATTTGGTGAAAGAGCAAGGTAGATTGGGGTGGCGTCTGCATAATCATGACAAGCAACCTTGTACTGTGGAAAGATCTGGCGAGGAGGAAGCGTGTGCAGGATCAAAAGAGGCCCAAGAAATGGATGCGGGTGGAGCCTCATGAGGCATGGCTGTTTTCTCTGATACATACGTGTCGACGGACACTAAGTAATTCCTGTCCCATAGGTATCACTTCAACAGTATCCACCTTATTCCTTAACCCGGAAATATGTATCGTTGCGATGGTTACGATACTGTTTTCAACTTCCGTTCATTCTGTTAAAGGGATATTCCGCCATTTGTGGAAATACGCTCATTTTCCACCTTCCCTCGAGCAAAACAATCGATATTTACGTTGTTCCCGTTCATCCAGCCATTCTGTGAGTCTGGCGATACAACTTTTAGCTTCAGCCTAGCATAGATCATTGAATCGGATTAGACCATTAGCTTCTCGCCTGCTAGCTTCATGTTTAAAAGTGACTAATATTTCTGGTAATTTTCCCATTTAAAACGTGTGTCCTCTCAAGTTAGAAAGTGCAATAAGACCAACTGAAAATGAACCCTGCCGTTTTTCTAGGCTGATTTGACATGGAACTACATTCTCATCTGGCGTAATAATCAAGGCAACTTGCAGCTACTGGCACTACTACTGCTTGATGTCTATGGGGACTATTTTCAGATGCTGCGTACGATATCACTGCGCCTATGGTACGTTTGCAAGTTGCCTTGATTATTACGCCAGATGAGAGTGTAGTTCCATGTCAAATCAGCCTAGAAAAACGCCAGGTTTCATTTTCAGTTGGTCTTATTGCCCTTTCTAACTTGAGAGGAGACACGTTTTAAATGGGAAAATTATCAGAAATCTTAGTCACTTTTAAACATGAAGCTAGCAGGCGAGAAGCTAATGGTCTAATCCGATTCAGTGATCTATGCTAGGCTGAAGCTAAAAGTTGTATCGCCAGACTCACAGAATGGCTGGATGAACGGGAACAAGGTAAATATCGATTGTTTTGCTCGAGGGGAGGTGGAAAATGAGCGTATTTCCAAAAATGGCGGAATATCCCTTTAACATGTGCGTTCTCCGTAGCTAACTAGATTATGCCTCAACTTAGATTTCTTTCGAAATGTTGACAATTCTGCCCTCAGCATGTATATACTACATCATATATAACCGATATAAAATAGAAAAGTTTACTTTTATATGCGTTATGATATGTCAAGCACCGTAAACAGTCACGTTAAAACATAACAGATACAATGCAGCTTCGCCGGAAATAGAAAACCATTTCGGTGTCATGGCGACCCCCATTGAAAGCTGCGGAATATCGTGGATACGGACACTTCCTGAGTCCACAGCTTCCTAATCTGTAACGCACCACTGCACACCTTAACTGGGCAAATTACAGAACTATGATGTTGACGAGCCTGGCCGGAGGTGGTCATAGAAGCCATTTATATTTAAATAACTATTGATTTAGTAAAAAACTAATTTCTCAATAAGTCTGCCTATAAAGGTAAGGTCCGAAATAGGCCTGTATAGTTGGTAAATATAGATGAGACCACTCTTAAGATCTTTCACAATCTTAATGCTGTGAAACCGCCGGAGATAAGAGAAGCATTTGCAATATCCAAAAGGTCAGATAACAAGCAGTGGAAAACACTTGTAGAGAAGTGTGTATGGTCATCAATGGCCAAATCCAGACAAGGCCACTACATCGCGTCTGTGTGGCGAAGTAGATATTGACAAGCCACTGCTGGAGTGTGTGTGTGTGTGTGTGTGTGTGTGTGTGTGGCGAAGTAGATATTGTGGAGCCACTGCATGGCATTGTGGGGCTAATGAATTGCTTACTCTGATATCTTCATGTTTGGGATTGAAAAAAGAAGCTCTCATGACATGTTTTAGATTACGAACTCTTCACCTGACTACAGAGAGAGTGTAGCTTCTTTCAAGCTAGGAACAAATGTACAAATGCCATATTGACACGACATAAATCCTCTTAGGAAGCATAGGAGTGTTCAAGTGTGTGTGGAGAAAAAAAGAGAAAAAACGAGGTGCATTTGACCAAGGCCTGAATATGCTCAAGCACGAAAACCTGCGCTGATCCTGCACGCTCCACATTCTTCAGCTCAACCAGAAATACATGTTCCTGCCACGACGCCTCCTGCGTCTTCCACAGGTACGAGTGCACCAGTAGGTATGTAAGCATGCACTAGTCATGCAGGAGAGTCCGTGTTCCCTGCCTCTGAAGTGTGTGTGTGTGTGTGTGTGTGTTACCTTTGGAGATAGTGAGGGCGGGGGACCACTGCGACCTCAGAATGTCGAGACAGATGCTTCCGTTGCTGTTGATGTTCGGGTGGTAGATTCTTGTGGTGAACGCAACCTGCCGGCGCATCAGAGCGAAGAATAACATGTGGTGAAAAAGAAAGAAAAAAGGCAAAAAAAGAAGAAAAAGTGAGTTGGGGGAAACATCAACGATGGCTGAGAGAAAGCGTACAGACTACTTCACAAAACTCTGCAAACATCAATGTTATGACATTCATAACGCTAATGGTAAGCTGTCCTGTTGCATAATACAATATGCAAATGAAAATTTGAGTTGAAGATTTGCCAGCAAAAGGTCATACACAAAGCAGTCATTCATGCCTTAAAACTATTCCATCCCACTGCATCAGACTTAAGGTCTTGAATGAGGGAGAGGAGATCTTCAGCAGCGCTACAGAACCGCTCAGATAGCTCAAGTACCAGCAGACACAGACACACAGACACACAGACACACAGACACACAGACACACAGACACACACACACACACACACACACACACGTCAACTGTGGTATGACAACACCTGGGGGCAAAAGGAAGAGCAACACAATACAGGAAATGGAACTATAGCGGCACCACCTTTGGACCGCAAAACAAACAAACAAACAAACAAAAAAAACTCCCGAAACAAGAGCACCCTGATCCATCTAACAGAACTACAATTGTCATAACTTGTAAAAACAGAAAATAAATAAATAAATAAATAAATAAATACTAAAAAAAATGATATTCTGAAACTGCCCAAAAGCTTGGTGTGCCGCTGTGTGTTGTGTGGAGTCTTGTGTTGAGTGTGGTGCTTAAATGTGATTTAGGTTGCATAATGTACAGTGAGCACAAGAAAACTCAATGCCATTACTTAACTCAAAAGAATGATTAACTGCCTGCACCCTACACAGCCTCGACTCTTAAAGGTGAAGTCAGGGATTGTATGCGATTTTAAGCCCATAGAATTGGTTGGTCACATTCAGTAATCGTCTCCTCACAACCGCTAGCTGCCCATTCCCTGACTACACTTCCCAGAATGCATCTGCCCTTCACAATTATGTCCCTTTGCAAAAGTTCCACAAAACTACACTTCCTTGGCAGCAGTCTAGACTCAATTACCCAAAGTACCCAGCGCCTCACCTTTGGCGGTTTGAAGGGGTAGTCTGTGGGGAAGTGAATAGTGAGGAAAAACACTCCACCCTGGTAAGGACTGTCATTCTGTTCAGAACAGAAACACATAGTTATTTATAAACACCACAACAACAACAACAAATAGGCTTTACTCCATGCACATGAACAGGTAAGACAGAGGTACTTACAGGTCCCATTATTGTGGCCTGCCAATGGAACACTGGGGAGAAAAATGAGGTGATTAGATGTATCGGTCTGGGGTTCAACAGAAATGAGATGAAGTCCCTGACTACTCGCCCATCTTAGAGATGCGTACTACTGTACAGCACCAAACTCCCTTTCATTTGCTCATCCCCTCAAACATGCAAAATACAAATACAGGCCTAATAACCCTTTTAAGCACACTAAGATTTATGCTCTTGCTAGTGCCACTCACATGTCCTGTCATAAATAACTCTGCTTTAAAATAAATCTTTGTTGAAAAAAAAAAAACCTCTATCTCTCTGTTAAAATAAATGCATCTGTGGAACAATACAGATTTCCAGGATGGAACTGCCTGAAAACAATACGTTTTACTGTTAGTCACTGCTTTTGCACTAGCGGGACGGAAGCGGTGTGTTCACCTGACACAAACACACCTTTCAGGTTACAACGGGTCACTCTGTCATTTAGACAAACACCTGGGTAAGCTAAGGCAGTGGTAAACCTCAAAACAAAACAACCCTATGTGCAACCCTTCATTCCCCTAGAAAATCATGGGGCTATACTTTTTAGAGGTTCACCACTAACCTTGAGCCAACGTACCCAGGTTTGGCACTAAAACACCTACTTAGAAAATACCCCCAGGTGCTTAGCAGGAAGTAGCAACATTTCCTTGTACGGCTCAGGTATTGTGATGTTGCAGGTCCCTATGCCACCAACACCCCACCATTTTTGGCAGTAGGGGCCCCTCTGTCACAATGATAACTGTGTGTATCGCCATGGCGACAGTCAGGGGGGGTTGGGGGGGCCTCTGAACATTCTTTTAGAGCTCCCGCCCTGGTGTTGCACAGCGACAGATGAAACAGGAAGACAAAAGGAACAGGGCTTGTTGATTCAGATTATCAATTATTGATTAGACCTGTCTAATGATAAACCATTAAGCATAGGCCCTAAAGTCAGCCCTAAATGCTGTTGTGACTCTAATGCAAATGAGATGCACCTAGTTCTCAAACACGTTTGCAATGCAAATAAACACAGAGCGAAATGTCAACAAAACATCTATAAATAGTTATGAAAATGCCTAAAATGGCACCAATATTTACACCACTTACTGCCAACACCAAAACATATCTCATAAGCAGAGATGAAAGTCAAATGAAATGCATACCTCTTCACACAAAGCACTACAGAACGTTCCTGTAACTACGCCATATAGTGCATATGTTTGCATCAGATTCATCCTGTAGGCCCAGACATAAAGACCTTCCCTAAAATGACTTTTCAACGCACACAAGCATGTTTCACTTACAGAGCTTACCTATGAAACACGTTCAGTAGGCAAACCTTTGGGTTTTATTGGATTATTGTTGTCTGCTTTAGCCTAGTCATTCAACGATTATTTGTCCCAGGTGGGAAAAAGTAGAATGATTGGTTTTAACCAAATACATGTATCAGTAATTATGAGAAAACATTTTACCACTGTAGCAATAAGCTGTTATCCTTTGACGTGGGTGTGATATTTGCATGTGTTAACCTCTAGAAGCGTCATACACAGCCATTGCTTACACATCCATCGCTTTCTGGATTTGAAATAAGCCCTCAACCTGAGTAGTCATTTACTTGATAGATGAAATCTAGCGCTTACATCCATATTTTCTTTTAGCTTCAGGTCATGTACAGTACATTTACTCATGACATGATGAGTTCTGCTCATCCTGAATGTAATACACGTGCAAAACAAAGCAAAACTAACAACGCACACAACAAATAATGCCTAATCACAAACTGGTGAACCACATTAACTAACTGGGCATGAGTGCCCTCAATGGGTGGTCAAGTCAATAATTATAACAGGCCATTTTAGTTTTGCAATATGAAAGCACTTTCTATAAGCTCATGTTCAACACTGCAGGTGGATGGTCAACTGACCAAACAATGAACTGTCCTGGGGTGTTTCCTAAAACCATAGCTGCTAAACTGTTAGCGACTTAGTTGGTTGGCAATGGAAAATTGCATTGCCAACAAAGTTGCTAACTAAGGAACTATGGCTATGGTGGGAAACACGTCGCAGATATTTAAAACTTAGAGTGATCTATTTCTGACCGATTAAAAAAGCCCTTCCACACCAATCTGGTGTAGTTTTATCTGACATGGTGACAGAGGGAATGCTTGTGATCTCATTTGGACAGAGGGATGTTCTGTGTTAACAGTTTGGTTTGATTGACATGCAAATTGATTGACAGCCATGGTTGACTGACACCTACTGTCATCTCCTACTGGTCCAGCTGAGCATTGGGCGGGAGGATCACGAGCCAAGTCATTCAACTCCTGTAAGCACAAAATAATATTAGACATGCGTAAAAAAAGGAGAAACAGAGGAACGCTAAAACAGGTTTTACAACACTAATCAAACCCATTGGGCATGCTTTCAAAATCCCAAATGGAGGAAATTATTGATGACTTGATGCAAAACACTGCCCAAGAATGTGGTGGAATCCAGATTAATTTGACACATCAGATTGTGCCTTCACTACACCATTTTAAAGAGCAGCTTTGGGTGGGATATATAAATGCAATGTAGCAATCTGTCATGAGGATACAAAAAGCCTGTCTCACTCATGACATGGAGGCTTGCGCTACACTAACCTTAACGTTATGTTTCCACTGACAGTCCAAGTGGAGCTATGCAGTTGTAAACAGGCCTGAACTAATCAACATGTCGTTTGGGGATCTGGGTTCTCTTCAAGCGAATACATGATAAAGCAAACTCCTAATTGTAACATGCATGCTTTGCAAGAACTTCAGTATTTCGTTGATCTAATGACTATTTAGCTAAGAATGCTAACAAGCATGTTAAATCAGCCCTCGTTACAGAAGTGAAAGTCAAACGCTACGCAGTCTTGGGTGGATAACTGCATACAACGAGAGCAAATACAAATGTCTAGTTATTTCATTGCATGATCTGAGTATCTTCAGATGGAGACCAACAAGTCATCCAACTGCATAGCGTAAAATGGTTGTAAGCTTGCTCTGTCTACTTGTTAACGGTTGCGTGCTGTGATATAAGTTCAGACTAACGTCATAGACGTGTGCTCAGTTAGCTACAGATTGCTAGTCAGGTCTATGCCCGGCTATGTTGTCTCAACTGTTTGTGCTACAGAAAATCAAAACGTTGAGAAAAATACTCGATACGTTCTTATATTAGCACTATGGTTGGAGTAATAACTGGCAGCAACTTCAGTTGCATCACTGATTTACATTGGTTTTCGGCTTGAACGCTAACATTAGCGAACGACACACGTTACTTAGCCAACAAGCTATCGTTAGGGCCCTTAGTGGCTAACATAAATCAGCTATCGTTATCAAGAAACATCTCATTACCAACTTACTACATCGTTAGCTAAATTGGCTACATTTAACACCATGCTAGCGTATAAATATCAAGGAGGACTGACATTAACCTGCTAAACATTTAGCTAGTTAGCCGCCATCCAAGTTCAACGCATAGCTGTTTGCGAGCTTGTTCAGTAGCGTTAGCAAACTATCGCTATCCTAGCTGTCGACAGACAACAGCCGTTTGGCATCAATGGTATAACGTTATAACGTTAACATCTAGTATAATGAATTCTATATAGCCGTTTTCGCTAAATAAATGTAATCCTATAAC
>NC_085004.1:9223563-9226063 GCF_963854185.1 Sardina pilchardus
ATGGTGACGGCGACAAAGGTGCATCCTCTGTGAATGGATAGAGATTCTGCCTGCATGGTGATATTGTTCCTGTTCAAACATTGGGATTGCTACCCCTTGTTCTACATTAAAGAGAGGAAGGGAGGCGGCAGTGTTTGTAAGGCATCCCACAGAGTAGCCTTCATCCCCAGAGTAGTGGTCATCTCCTAACTTGTCATTCAAATAGAAGAGCATCACATCAGGCCACTCTCTCCCCATATAGCCTACATGGTACAGGTGTTTTTGGACCAGTTTGTGTTTGTGTGTTCATTTGGGTGCTTTCTTTTATCCCAACCTTCTACATGGTGACATATCTGCAAACATTAGGAATCTGGAATAGTCTCCTGGTATTTAAAGTAGGAGAAATCATCACAGTAATACGTTTTAAATTGGATGGTTTTCGAGTGATTATTGTACCAGGGTGACATAACTGATTGTGTTCCAGGTCACCAACAATGGCTGGCACAGCTAGGAACAAGAGCAGGAACAACAACATGTGGGGAATGGGGAAAGCCTGGAAGTCAGAACATAGGTGTCAAGGCTTAGTACCAAAGCCTACCTCCATCCTAGCTCTCTGAACTGGCAAAGGGGGAGTAAACCAGATTTATGTTAAGGTTCACTGGCTTTATCTCAAGGGCATCTGCTGTGGATTTTAAGAGCAATGTCTAACTGAAGCATCTCACACAGAGAGAGAGAGAGAGAGAGAGAGAGAGAGTAGGAGAGAGAGAGAGAGAATGAGAGAGCTAACCCAACTGTGTAGCAGCTAGGACTGCCTCTTCCTGCAGTGCATGCATAAAGCTGAGGTGAGCTGCAATATCCCTGCTGAACAGCAACACATTAGCCCGCCTCATAGACTGATTAATGCCATGCAATTTTGCCAAAAGCTCTCCAGACTAGTGCTCCTTTCCAAATCCACATTTACTGGACAGAGCAGAGCACTATTATCAGCAGAACCGAACACGTGCACTCGTCTATGAGCCAAAGCCTGGCCCTCTGGATTACTGGTGATAGGTAGATAGATTGTAGACGGATTGAAAACATGAGCGGCTATGTCAAAGGAATATGCCGTATTATGTCTGTTGTTTTGAAAGTATACGTTACACATTAGCCAACTGTATCAGTGTCAGTTTGTATTCAGACACAGGCACACACACACACACACACACACACACACACACACAGGCACACAGACATAGACAGATACACACACACACACACACACACACACACACACACAAACAGACAGACAGATACACACACACACAAACACACACACGTACTGTACACACACACACACACACACACACACACACACGCACGCACATACACACATAGGTAGGTTAAGTGTGGAGAGTTGTAGGTTAAGTGGAGGGCAAATGGGGCATAGGGAATACTGTAGGTACAAAGCTGTTGGCTTCATTCTTTTGTCGGCCACTCTGGAGTAGAGTTTCAGTCACCTCAAAGCTGCACTGCTTTCACTGGTGCGGAGGTCGTTGTTTAGTAGTGCTGCTCTTTGAAGCGTGAGGTAAGTCTTGAAGTGAATGTATGTAGTGATGTTGATTTACTACTTTGATTTAGGCGTGCGTTTGGTGGTGTTCATACCGTTACTGTAGAATTTGAATGGTCTTGGTAGGGCTGCGTAATTATCGCAATGGTAATCACAATATGAACCAGTGCAATTACCCAATTGCAAAAGCTACAAATCATGCTGTTATTTTGCCATATTTTTGTGTTTTATATTCATTTCAGCCTTGTGGACCTGTGAAGATCGCCTTCAAAAAAAGCTGCCATCTTTGCGATCTGGTATCTTGCGAATTTTCCTTTGGGAAAATATCATGGGGGTTTCGATTGATCGCACCTGTTAAACTCTCACAGGGATGAAGAAGTCGGAAACGCAGACGTTTTGCTCAACATGCTTTTGTCCTTTGCCTTCGAGTGTCTACTGTCAGCTTCGGTGTGTTAAAACGGCAAGCTTATATTTGTGCTATACCCCAGAGCTAATTTGCAATACAACTTGCCATACTGTAGGCAGTTAGCTTCAACTAACACCCAGATCTCCTTATATGGGCAAAGATGACAGCTTTGGTTCCTTTTTGTTGGCGAACTTCAGAGGTCTATTAACACCTGGATCTCCTTATATGGGCAAAGATGGCCGCTTTGGTTCTTTTTTGGAGGCGGACTTCAGAGGTCTATTGACTATGCCACTTCTGGTTGGTGGGGTGCGTAGTGTGTGAGGGGCACAGACGTTCTGATAGGTGAGCTTCACATTTGGTGGGAGGTTCTTCTTGTGCTCACCAATCAGGGGTGACGGCAATTAAAGAGACATTTGGAATATTGTACTCCATCAATTCATTGACATTCAAAAGTCATATCGTAACTTGCAATTGCAACATCTGTCCAAAAAATCGTGATTATATTGGATTAGATATTTTCATCAAATGGTGCCTTCCTAGGTCTGGGTTTAGAAGGGTATGGAAATGGA
>NC_085004.1:9231063-9233563 GCF_963854185.1 Sardina pilchardus
GATGGAGGGAGGAGTGTTGAGGAGGGAGAGCAGAGATCTGGGTCATAGCATGTGCTGCTCTCACACGCATGTGCTCTTCTGCACGCGTGCACACACACTCCTCCTTCTCTCTCTCTCTTTTGGCTCCTTCTTTCTATCTCATTCCCTCTCTGCTCTTTCTCTCTTTCTCTCTTTCTGCACGCACCCCCTCTCTCTTTCTACTCTTCTCTCTCTCTGTTCCTTTCCCTCCATCTCTCTCATTCCTTCACTAATTTTCACTATTCTCCATCCTTTCTCTACATTGTGTGTTCTCTTTGTTTTTCTTCCTCACTCACTCTCTCCATCTTTTTGTCATTTACTGTGTCTCCATTCCTCCCTTCCTCTTCTCCATGTCTCTTTATCTTTCTCTCCTGCACTTTTCTTCTTCTTGTGCGTGTGTGTGTGTTTGGCCTTCTCCTCTTCCTCTGGTACGTGTATGTGTATTTGGTCTCCTTGTCCTCTGGTACGTGTGTGTGTGTGTGACTGTGTGTGTGTGTGTGGTTGGTCTCCTCTTCCTCTGGTACATGTGTGTGTGTGTGTGTGTGTGTGTGTGTGTGTGTGTGTGTGTGTGTGTGTGTGTGTGTGTGTGTGTGTTTGGTCTCCTCTTCCTCTGGTACATGTGTGTGTGTGTGTGTGTGTGTGTGTTTGGTCTCCTCTTCCTCTGGTACATGTGTGTGGTTGGTCACCTCTTCCTCTGGTACGGACAGGAAGTTGACCAGTTCAGCAGAGGTGGACATCCCGGGTTCAGAAAGTAAAAGTCTTGCCAAGTATTTGATCCAACCATTCAGTAAACCAGCTCATCCTAATTAGCAGCCAGCTAGATCAGATCATTAGTGATATCACCTGTGTTAAGTGCACAGGTAGAGAGAATATATGGCAGGACTTTTCCTCTGTGGACCCAGGATGTCTAGCAGCAGGGGACAGGACCATACCAGGCCCCACCCCAGTACAGGGTCTTGTGTTATGCTTTGTCAAAGATCATTAAGGGCGGAGCAAGATACTTCATGAGAAGCCACTTCCTGGAACCCGAATCGCAAGAGGGAGGGGGGGCAAAATCCCCCTTTATGCAGAGCTGTTCCATTGAAATCTATGGACATGACACGCATGACACACCCCCTTTATGCAGAGGAAGTGATCCCCGTTTTGCGCCCATAGACATGAACTATGACGACGTATCTTGCTCCGCCGTAAGGATCTTTGGCTTTGTGTTTTGTGTGAGTTCCTCAGTGAGATGCCTCGAGAGAGTTCACAGCAAACCAGGTAGTGGAATCTGATGGATCCTGCGGAACACAGTGGCATGTTCTGACAAGGGACAGAAATGGAGCTAAAAAACTGATGAATGGGAGTGACATACACCCACCCACACACATACAAATGCAAAAAGAGTAAATACAAGTGTGTGTGTGTGTGTGTGTCTGTGTGTGTGTGTTTCAATGTGTGTGTGTGTTTCCACAGTAACAAAGGATAGTAACAAACAACCCACTTAAATCTTGAGATTGCAGGCAGCCATCTGTCGTAGTGAAAGCTTGGAACCGTCTTGTGTGTGTGTGTGTATATGTGTGTGTTGTGTGTGTGTGTGTGTGTGTGTGTGTGTGTGTGTGTGTGTGTGTGTGTGTGTGTGTGTGTGTGTGTGTGTGTGTGTGTGTGTGTGTGTGTTGTATCTATCAGTGGGAACTCCCAGCAGTTGTACGGCCATCTTTAGATTATAGATAACATTGGCCTTCACAGATTTCTCCCACTCCTCTGACCACTCCTCTCCTCTCCTGGTTTCTCCTCTTCATCTCTCTCCTCTCTTCTCCAGCCCTCTCCTCTCCTCTCCTCTCCTCCCTCTCTTATTATCTCTGGTCTTCTCTTCTCTTCTCCTGTCCTAGTGTGCTCTCTCCTTTCCACCTTCTCTCCCTCTCTCCTTCTCTCCTCTCTTATCCTCTCTCCTCAGCTCTCTCCCTCTCTCCTTCTCTCCTCTCTCCACCTGCTCTCCTCCTCCTCCTCCATTGTGAGGACAGAGAGGCTGGGTGGGTGAGTATTGAGTTATGAAGCAGAGGGAATATCCTCTCTTTTGCATCTTCCCTGGACAGTTGGAGGTGCTTTAAGGATGCAGCAGTGTAAAAGTTCACACTCCTCTTCCCTCCTTTACCCCTCCTCTCTCATCAACATTCTTTCTTTTTTATTCATCATCTCCCTCTCTTTCCCACCTCCATCACTCCTTCACTTCTCTCCTCTTTCTTCAACTCTTCTCCTCTTTTCATCTCTTTGTTTCTCCTGTCCTCTCTCTCTTTCTCTTCTCTTCTCCTCTCTCTCCTCCTCTCTTCATTGGAGTCTTCTGTCCTACTTTCTCTCCTTTGCATCACGTGATGCTCTGCAGTACTTAGGCTCACTCTGTGCTGTGCTTTGCTGTGTGTGTGTGTGTGTGTGTGTGTGTGTGTGTGTGTGTGTGTGTGTGTGTGTGTGTGTGTGTGTGTGTTTGTGTGTGTGTGATTGCGCT
>NC_085004.1:9243563-9251063 GCF_963854185.1 Sardina pilchardus
TTTCGTTTCATTCGCCATTCTCTATTTCCCCATCTCTCTTGTCTCCTTTCTCTCCCCTTTTCTTTCTTCACTTCTTTTCGACTCTTCCAGATTATTCCGGTAAACATTTCTATCCCCCCCCCCCCCCTTCTCTTCTGTCTAGTTTTTGATGTGTTATCAGAAAGTGAATAATACATTAGGGTTCATGTCCTGGCACAATAGATAAGAAACCATCAAAAGTTCATATATCTTTTCCTCCCACCCCTTTCCCTCCCTCCTCTTCACTCTTTTTCTTCCTATTGTTCTTCCTATTTGCATCTCTCCTCCTTTCACTGTCCCTCTCCTCCCTCTCTCTCTTCTCCTCTCACTGTCCCTCTCCTCCCTCTCTCTCTTCTCCTCCTCACTGTCTCTCTCCTCCCTCTCTCTCTTCTCCTCCTCTCACTGTCCCTCTCCTCTCCCTCTCTCTCTTCTCTTCCTCCCACTGTCTCTTTTCCTCTTCTCTCTCCCCTCCTCATCCTCTCTCTCTTCTCTTCTTCTCATGGTCTCTCTCTCATCTTCTCTCTCTTCTCTTCCTCTCACTGTCTCTCTTCCTCCTCTCTCTCCCCTTCTCAATGTCTCTCCTCCTCTCTCTCTCCTCCTCCCTCTGTCTCTCTTCTCCTCCTCTCTCTTCTCCTCCTCTCTCTGTCTCTCTCCCTGTCTCTCCATCATTCTCTCTCTCCGCCCCCCACCTCTCTGCAGCCGTTCCATTCCCCCTCAGCCACAGGTTGACCATGCGGGAGGTGTTTGACGGGGACGGCCGGCCGCGTGTGGACCTGCTGAAGGCGCACCTGACCAAAGAGGGCCGTCTGGAGGAGGCCGTGGCCCTGCGCATCATCAACGAGGGAGCCGCCATCCTGCGTCAGGAGAAGACCATCCTGGACATCGAGGCGCCCGTCACAGGTCAGCCTGTGTGTGTGTGTGTGTGTGTGTGTGTGTGTGTGTGTGTGTGAACTGGAGAGATGTGATGGGGACACACCAGAGGAGGAGGAAAAGGATGTGGAGGAAGAGGAGGAAGAGGAGGAGGAGGACAGGAGAGATGTGATGGGAGTGCAGTGGAGAGAGGAGGAGAATGAGGTGGAGGAGGTGAAGGTGGAGGAGGACAGGAGGAGGTGGAGGAAGAGGAGGAGGAGGACAGGAGAGATGTGCTGGGAGTGCAGAGGAGGAGGAGGAGAGAGGAGAATAGTGGATAGAGGAGAGCCAGAGAAACAGATCAATACATGCACACTGACTTTGGAGGAGAATGCTTTGTTTGCACATTATCACTTGAAACAAAGCAACGTATGTGTGTGTGTGTGTGTGTGTGTGTGTGTGTGTGTGTGCGACTGTGCGTGCGGGTGTGTTTGTGTTTCATTTGAGATGTGCACACCACATAGTCAAAATGCAAATGTTTCCTCTAAATGTGTCATCACACAACTCATATCCCACATGCAGGCTTAGAAAACAGACACGCGCGCACACACACACACACACACACACACACACACACACACACGCAAACACGCACGCACGCACGCACGCACGCACGCACACACACACACACACACACACACACACACACACACACACACACACACACACACACACACACACACACACACACGCACACACACTTGCTTTCTCTCTCTCTCTCACACACACACACACACACACAAAACATAGATACTTTACTACATACATACTGTATGGCAGGTAAGCATACGAATGAAAACATCTACACAATAGCTACACACAAACAAGAACATACAATACACACCCTTACACACACACACACAGTCCTGTTTTATAGTGCAATATGTGCAATATGACCAACAGTCCAAAATACACACACATATAGACAGACACGCGCACACACACACGCACACGCACACACACACACTCGCTTTCTCTCTCTCACACTCCCCCCCCCCCCAACACACACACACACACACACAAACATAAAGTCTGTTGCGCTTAAATCGCTCTAGTTTCCCGCCTTCCTAATAACAAGGTTCAGCTGGACGTCACTGTGGCTCGAGATCACTGATGATCTCTTTTGGGCGTATAATGCACCTTCATGATGCAAATTCTAGGGGCGAGGCCATTAAAACAAGCATATAGGGGCGTGATATTCAAATTACGCTTGTTTCCAGCCGCCACATTTATCAACACACGTTTATTCTTACGCTGGAATTGAAGTGATACGAAAGTTTGATGAATCACACATGAGCCCCGTCGTAAGATGATTTCTGTGCTCAGATGTACGCTGGTTTCTACGCTCGGTTGATAAATGAGGTCCAAAATACACACACATACAGTATAGACAGACATGCGCACACACACGCACACACACACACACACACACACACACACACATACACACACACACGGAAACACAGACAGGCTTGTAAGAGCAATTTGACCAAAAGTCCAAAATATACACACACACACACGCACACACACACACATACACAGAGAGACAGACTGAAGACTAAGAGTGTTGTTTTGTGAGTGCGATATGACCAATAGTCCAGTCCTTTGTTCCCAGTGCAATAAACGTGCTGATTTTGCACAAACAGCATGTCGCTGACCCGTGCAGAAACCCTGGCCAGTGTGTGGTGACCGCATCTGCCTGTGGTCCGGTCCTGTTGTCCACTGGACTGTATCGTTGTGCTTTAGGTCTTTTCTATCTTTTGGACCTGTCCACTCCCCTTTGGGATAATACAGTTTACTGAACTCAGCTGAGAGGGAGGTGTAGCGTGGTCCTGCATATTGACCACACAGTCCACCCAGCAGCTTAGCACCATACTGTACAGTGCAACAATCAGGCCTGCACCAGCCAAGAACACACCCTTATAGACACACACACATATACTGTATATATATATGCAGAGAGACAGGCTGAGTGCTGTTTGATAAGTGCAATATGATCTAAAGTCCAAAATACACACATCTATAGACACACACACACATTTTGACCAAACAGTCCTTCCAGCAGCCTAGCAGCATATGATATAATGCCAGTTAGGTCTGTTCCATCTCTGATTGCTCATATGAGTGGCCATATCTCCAGGACATCCCCACTCACATCTACTCTTTACTACTAACTGTCTCTCCGCTATTTGCATTAAGTCTTCCGACATTCCATTCATTTGAAGTGCGAGAGCAACTATTTCATAACATCAGATTTGACAGATATTGTGAAAATGGAGTAAATGGAGTAGGGTGAATGTTTAGAGGAATATACTACATGAGGACAAGATAGTATGCGTGCACACACACACACACACACACACACACACACAGGACTAGAGAGTATGCAAATGATGGTGCACGTATATGGTGCCCGTCAAACTATACGTTGCAGTGCATTTTCCGTTGCATGGCAACAGTAGACGCCAAGACTATTGATTGGCAGAGAATGAGCAAACAGAAATCAAACTGAATGATAGAAAACTGTACTGACATACAAAGTATTGCACACACACATGCACGCACGCGCGCACATACACACACACACACACACCGAACATACACAAGCCGGCACACACATGCATACCTACATGTACATATGTATTCTACTGTAAGCTCCAGCCTCCCTTATCAATACGTACATACACACTGATCCACACACACACACACACACACACACACACACACACACACACACACACACACACACACACACACACACATACACACATACACTAGAGAGAATTCCTGGACTCATTTTACATAAAGCATCGCTTAACCTTCTGTCCCTGCACCTCTGTCCTCTAATTAGCAAAAAAGGAGCACACACACACACGCACGCACGCACACGCGCGCACACACACACACACACACACACACACACACACAGGCACGCACGCACGCACGCACACACACGCACACACACACACACACACACACACACACACACACACACACACACACACACACACACACACACATGTGTGTGCGTGTGTGTATGTGTGTGTGTCTGGCAGTTCTATCCGTCTCCAGCTCCTAGCCCAAAGCTCCAAAGAGAGATCAGCTAGAGGGAGAATCGCTCACAGGCACAAACAGTACAAAAACATGCACACACACACACACACACACACACACACACACACAAATAGGGAGAGGATTTAGCAGGGACACAGTGTATTGTTTTTGTTCCCAGGACCAGATTTTTATGAATATTTTAAACATCAATAGATGCTGCAATGTGAGACTAACCGCTCGAGGATAGCCGCAAACACACAAACTCACACACACACACACACACACACACACACACACACACACACACACACACACACACACACAAGCACACAAGCATACACACACACACACACACACACACACACACACACACACACACACACACACACACGAGCACACACACACACACACACACACACACACACACACACACACACACACACACACACACACACACACACACGCATATACATACAGTACATGCACACACACACCACACACACACACACAGACCCTCTCACACAGAGAATATGCCTCCATGGTAACAGATTTTGCAACTCATCTCCCGCCAGAGTGAAATCAGTGATCTCATCAGCTGCCGGCATTTCAGACACACACATATGCACACACACATGCAGGCACGCACACACGCATAGTCACATGTGAGGCATGTGCCGGTCTGGCTAGCACACACCCTAAACTCACACCCCTTGCTAGCATGTAATGCTAAATATGATTCATTATATCCTGGGATTGTCAGAAATCTAACTTCACTTGACACTGTGTGTGTGCATGTGTCTCTATGTATGTGTGTGTGTGTGTGTGTGTATGTGTGTGTGTGTGTGTGTGTGTTTGTGTGTGTGTGTGTGTGTGTGTGTCTGTCTGTCTGTGCGTGTGTGTGCTTCTGTGTTTGCAGTTTGTGGAGACATTCATGGCCAGTTCTTTGACCTGATGAAGTTGTTTGAGGTGGGCGGTTCCCCGGCCACCACGCGATATCTCTTCCTAGGCGACTACGTGGACCGAGGCTACTTCAGTATCGAGGTGAGTGGACCGAGGCTATTATGGAGGTGTGTGTAGTGTAGTAGTATCCGTTTCGGTGGTAGTGTAGCGGTTAAGAAGCTGAGCTAGCGAGCAGTAGCCTGAAAGTTGTTGGTTCATATCCCGGCCTCCACTGTTGTGTCCTTTAGCAAGGCACATAACCCCAATTTAACAATGTAAGCCCTTGTGATATAGCTGACACATGTACTGTAAGTCACTTTAGACAAAAAAAGTGTCGCCTAAATGTAATGTAATGCATGTGGACCGAGGTTACTTCAGTATGGAGCCATGTCACAGTATACGCACTAGCCCCAAGTGATGCTATTCAGAGGCAGATGTGTGAAGGCATGCAGCGTAAATAACAACTTTGTCTGTCCACTGAAAGAGCACGCTGGTCCTCGCCACATTGCGCAGAATGATTTCTGTTTCTGTTGTTTCTGAAAGTTTGTCCTACTGACTCATTTGACGGCAATGTGGATTAAACCACTTTTTAAACAAAAGGTGGAAAGATAGACCTTGCTAGTTTTCAAACAAATCCCAGCATACCTAATAAACTGCTATTTAAACACTTCTCCTCCCATGTGTTTGCACAACACAGACACCCTCACTTTCCCCTTGGCCATTAGTAAGAAAAGTGCAGCTTTCATCTGTGTGCGCTCTGTTCGTCCAGAGGATGCTATGTTTTCAGGTGCATATAGTGGAGAAACAATGCCTCACACAAACGCTAACTGTTAGTACATTTCCCTGCCACCATTCGCAGATATGAAATCATTATATTGATGTGAAGTTGTCATGACAGTGTAATGTGCTGGCAGCTAAGCGCCATGTGAACGGAGTTGTTCTATTGATAACCAATAACAGCACAGGAAGTCTATCGTCCTATAGGCCACGGTGAGCCCAGTTCTATGAGGAAGAGTTCAGCTCTCTGACCTTTGCTCCCCATTACTCTCTCTGGATGAGTCTGTCTGTCAGTTTCATTTCATTTCATTGAATAAACTTTACCGGATGATGAAAATATCATTTAATAAGCTGTACTGGATAATGAAACCAAAGTTTTGTATTTCACTATTGAAATCTCTCCCCCCCCTCCCGTCTCTCCCTCTCCCTCTCTCCTTCTCTCTCTCTCTCCCTCTCCCTCCCCCATGCTCTTGTGTCGTTTTGTGTGTGTCGTAGTGTGTGCTGTATCTGTGGTCGTTGAAGATCGTGTACCCAAAGACCATCTTTCTTCTGCGAGGGAACCATGAATGTAGGCACCTGACGGAATACTTCACTTTCAAGCAAGAATGTAAGTCCCTCACCTGTACCTCCTCACCTGTACCTGTGGAATGGAAGACACTCACCTGTACTTAACTTTATCAGCAGTTTCTCTAGTCATCCCACCTGTCCTCTCCTTACTGAATATCTCCTACCCGTCTTTACCACATCATTCCTCTTTTCACTGCCCTTGCTCTCTCGCTCTCTCTCCACCTTTTCCTCCATTTATCCAACACACAACACCGCACACCACACGCACACACACACACACACACACACACATTCATAACATTCATAACTCTCTGAAATGAGTTTGCATCACTCTTTCACATCATTCTTTCTCACTCTCTCTTTCATCCCTCTGTTTTCCCCTCCCCTCCTCCCTCTCTTTCATCCCTCTGTTTTCCCCTCCCCTCCTCCCTGTAGAAATGGAGACAGGAGAGTTCACAGCAAGCAAGACGAGAGAGATTGATAGAGAGAGGGAAGAAAATGGACGGAGAGAGAGAGACATGACAAGAGAGAAAGAGAGAAGTACATAATTGAGAGAAAAAGATAGGCTGAGAGAGATAGAAAAAGAGAGAGAGGGAGAGAGAGAGAAGGAGAGATTAGCAGGAAATTAATTTGCTTGTTAATGACTGGCTGTGTGAAGAGGCAGTGATTTCCCTGATGGGGACAGTGAGGAGTGGGCGCCCTCAACAACCATCTGCTGGTGTGTGTGTGTGTGTGTGTGTGTGTGTGTGTGTGTGTGTGTGTGTGTGTGTGTGTGTGTGTGTGTGCATGTATGTGTATGCGTGTGTGTGTGTGTGTGTGTGTGTGTGTGTGTGTGTGTGTGTGTGTGTGTGTGCATGTATGTGTATGCGTGTGTGTGTGTGTGTGTGTGTGTGTGTGTGTGTGTGTGTGTGTGTGTGTGTGTGTGTGTGTGTGTGTGTGTGTGTGTGGGTGGGTGTGGTATTAGAGAAAGACAGAGGTACTATGTTATCCCAGCTTTGCTGGGTCTTGAAAATACTTTCCACTTTCGCTGACATTTGACGACTAGAAATCAGTGATGGTATCCTCATCCTCCTATTAGGGTGTATCCTAATACACCATGCATCCTCCTATTAGGGTGTATCCTAATACACCATGTATCCTCATTTTAGGGTGTATCCCAATACAGCATGCATCCTCATCTTAGGCTGGTTCCTAATACACCATGCATCCTCATCTTTGGCTGTTTCCTAGTATATC
>NC_085004.1:9261063-9293563 GCF_963854185.1 Sardina pilchardus
TTTTCTCCACAGCCTCGTGTGCAGAGTTGTTGTTATCAGCCGGCTCTCTCTGTTTGTCTCTGCCTCTGATATCACTCCTCCTCAGGTGTTCTCTGTGTCTGTTCATCGAGCCGGGTGTCTCCGCTCGCTCCAATAAGCCCTACGTGTCCGCCACACGCTAATGGCTAACACGCTAGCGTTAATGCTAACGGCTCTCTGCTAACTGCCCCGCCACAGCTCAGGCAGACTCAGCTGTATTTGCGTGTGATTGGCGTTGATTGAGTGTGTGTTTACGTGTGTATGGCTGGGTATGTAAGTGTGTGTGTGTGTGTGTGTGCGTGTGCGTGTGCATGTGCGTGTGCGTGTGCGTGTGCGTGTGCGTGTGCGTGCGTGTGCGTGTGCGTGTGTGTGTGTGTGTGTGTGTGTGTATAAGAGAGTATGTGGTTATGTGTGTGAGGGCAGATGAGTGTGTGAATGTTTGAGAGTGACGGAGTGTGTGTATGAGTGTGGGGAGCCGGGTCGGACAGTGCATGGCTTCCAGACTAACCCCCTTCCCCCATGGGCCTCCTCTCTCTGTCTGTACGTGTGTGTGTGTGTGTGTGTGTGTGTGTGTGTGTGCTTGGGTGTGTACGTGGGTGTGTGTACGTGCCTGTATTTGCGTATGTGTGTGTCCCCAGCTACCATTGAGGCCATAGAAGCCATCGAGACGGAGACTGATGAGGACGGAGAAGGTAACTGTCCAGCCTCTGTGTGTGTGTGTGTGCTGCCAATCAAAAGCGGGTTGCATAGTGACCGTGGCCACCCAGTGTCCGCTAGTGGCGGTGCGGCTTGTGGTAGTCACTGATGCTAACGCCGGCTGGCAGCTTTCTGGTTTACACACACACACACACAGGACCCCCCCACTCCCACTCCCATCCCTGCCCCACACAGGCACACCATCATAAACCTCTAGAATGGTTGAGACATCAGAGTGGGGCTACACGTGGCATCACACAATTAGCTTAGTGACATCACAATCAGACTGGTTATGATTCTAGAATGTCACTGGCTGGCTGTGACATCACAATGCAGCTAGCTGGCTGTGACATCACACAACTGGTAAGGTATGGGATCATAATGGAGCTGGCTACAGCATCACACATTGGGCCTGCAGGCTCTCTCTTCCTCCTTCTCTCTTCTCTTTATCTGTTTTTGTCTTTCTAGCTATCTTTATGGAATCATCTTCTTGCGATTTAGTCTTCCCCCATTGTTCCATCTCCCTCCAACACACACATGCACACACAACACACACAAACACACAAAGACACACAACCACTGGCCCATAGTCCCCGGGAAGCACTCTCAGAATGACTTAGCTATAAAATGTGATGTAAAAACGTTGTGATGCCCTGCTATAAAATCCAGTCCAGTAATCCCTTTCTTCACATTTCAGCTGTGATTTGGACCAATTGGATCGAGCGATCTGAAGTGATAATGTGACCTCTATCTGGCAGCACTGCATTCAGCATTGTTTTTGGCTGCAAGCTTTTTGTCAGACTCAAGCGCCGTATTATGATTGGTGCACGATGTGAGGAGGGAATGAATGTAATGTGACACACCCTATGAATCATGTAGCCTCCAGAGTCAACTCCTAGATACAAGTGATTGAGTGCAATTCATTGTAGCCTCCAAAGTCAACTCCTAGATACAAGTGATCGAGTGCAATTTCCTGTAGCCTCCAAAGTCAACTCCTAGATACAAGTGATCGAGTGCAATTTCCTGTAGCCTCCAAAGACATCTAGATACAAGTGATCGAGTGCAATTTCCTGTAGCCTCCAAAGACATCTAGATACAAGTGATCGAGTGCAATTCCCTGTAGCCTCCAAAGTCATCTCCTAGATAAACGTGATTGAGTGCAATGCCATGGAGAGTTTCAGATTATCACTGCCCTCTTCAGTCCCTCTACTGTGTGTCTGCTGTTGGCTTTCTCCTGTCCTGACCCCTGATGTTCTGCCATCTCACACTAGACTCCCCACAAGCACACCATATACTGCTGTTAACTGCCCAACTCATATACATATACATATACATATACTTACACTACAGAAACCTGCTGGAAATCTATAGTAATGGAAAATCCATTTGTGGTGTCGTGTTATCCTACTTTGTAAAAATGTCCTATTCGCGTTCCATCCGAATGCGGCGCGGCTTTAAACAATGGATTGTGACGTTATTAGAATGCGAATAGGAAATTTTTACAAAGTAGGATAACTCGACACGACAGTGGCATTGGACATCTGAAAAACAAACTATGTCTACAGTTGCCCACATACAGTACAGTACACTATTGCTCGAGCCTAAGGTCCCCGCGTGTCCTGGACTGTGTAGGATATGTTGTGTGTATACAGTATGTCTCGGGTGAACAGTTACAGGTTAATGATCGATTCATAGTAAACAGAAGTGTGAATCCACACGGACATGCCAGTGGACTCAGAGCCAGGTATTTGTGTCATGTACAGTGCTACAGGCTGCCATCTTGGTTCGCACTGCGAACAACCAGCACACACTCTCCTGCCCTCGCTGTGTTCTCATCAGCAACACACTCACACACTCATACACACACATTCAGAGGGTTGAATACTTCTATCTGATGGTGAGTTACACCAAACGTCTAACCTTCTACCACTTCCCCCCACCCCCCTCCTGTTCCGAGTCTGTGTTTACGCCTTTTCTACCCAGATGGACACTGGCTCTGGGGGCCGACCGGGAGGGCCCGGTTCCTAGTCCAGAGTCCGTGTCCATCGGTAGTGTGTCCTTGTGACGTAGAGACAGTGTGTCTTTGTGACGTAGAGACAGTGTGTCCTTGTGATGTAGAGACAGTGTGTCTGTCTTTCCATGTCTACACAGAATTGTTCACTACTCCATGTTGGAGTATGTGTTTGTTGGCTTTAGTATGTAGACTTTAGTTTGCTTCTGTATTATGGTGTGTGTGTGTGTGTGTGTGTGTGTGTGTGTGTGTGTGTTTTCTGTGGGCAAAGAAACGAAACCTCTGTCTTTGTGGCTTTCACTTTATATTTGCGTGTGTGTGAGAGAACGAGCTTCCTAAAACTAAGAATGTGTAGATACTAATTCTCTCCTTTTCTCTCTCTTCTCTTCTTTCTCTCTTACATTTCCTCTCACACTCCCTCCCTCTATCCTCTTCCTCCCTCTCTATCCCCCTCTCCCTTCCTCTCTCCTCTCTATCCCCACCACCTCTCTCTCTCTCTCTCTCTCTCTCTCTCTCTCTCTCTCTCTCTGTGTGTCTCTCTGCAGCGATCCGAGGCTTTTCTCCTCAGCATAAGATTAACAGTTTTGAAGAGGCCAAGGGTCTGGACCGTATAAACGAGCGCATGCCGCCACGTCGAGAAGTGGCCTCCCGCATAGGCCAGTCCGAGGCCAACGGCACCGACGACAACAGCAATATCCAGTGATCCCTCTCCACGCGTCCACTCCACTCTGACACACCTGTCCTCCTCTCCTCTCCCCTCCTTTCTTCGCCTCTCTTCCTTTCTCTTCTCCTCTCCTATCCTCTCTTCTCCTCTCCTCTCCTATCCTCTCTTCCTTTCTCCTCTCCTCCGTCACCCACACCTCTGCTTCTGCTCTTTTCTTTTATTCTTTATCTTCTCTTCTCCTCTGTGTCCTCCTCCTTTTGTCTCTCCTTCCCTTTCTCCTCCCATCTTCTCTTCTCTCCTTCTCCCCTTTATATCCCCTCTTTTCTTTCCCCTCATCCTTCTCTTCTCTTCTCTCCTCCGTCCCCCTCTCATCCCCTCTTCCTCACCCTGGTCTGTCGTGCGGTCCTGCTGTGGTCAGTGGCCCTGGCCGTGCTGGTGTGGTGAGCAGCAAGTGTGCTGTCCTGCTCCAGGGGTGTGCATTCTATACGTGTCTGTGTGTGTAACCGTTTTTTGGGGACGAGTGTGGGATACAAAGGCCACTGGGAAACAGGGAGTGTTTTGTTTGTTCAGATGATGAGTCAAGTTGAACAACTGTGTGTTTAGATGTGTGCATGTTTGGGTGTGTGAACAGGTGGTTGGATAATGCTTTGGAACGGAAGAGGGCTTTATATCTTATCTTATCTTATCTTTCTTTTTTCCTCTCAAATGAAAACGGTTAGAATGCTGGAACATTTGGTTTTATACCGGAAGACTGGAGAGTGTGTTTGTGTGTTGTGAGTGTGTATGTGTGTGTGCATGATTTAATTTGATTAAAAATGTGTGTGTGTGTGTGTTTGTGTGTGTGTGTGTGTGTGTGTGTGTGTCAGTGTGTCAGTGTGGGTAAGTTAATTTATTTCACAAAGCATCATATACTAAACTTTTGCTCTTCAACCATGTTTTGCTACTAGTATTAAACAAGTAAGAAACTTAAAACATCTTATTTATCATATTACGGGAATTAAAGAAGCATTCTCAAGCTCCCTGCAATGCAATCTTATCTGGAATGGGGGGGTGAGGGGGAGGGAGTTTGTTGGGGCATGAGGGTCTAGTTTTCTTATATGAGTTGTGTATTATTTGCTCTTGCTCTCCGTTTTGCAGAGGGTGGGGGGAAGGGTGTGTGTATGCTGTGTGTGTGTGTGTGTGTGTGTGTGTGTGTGTGTGTGTGTGTGTGTGTGTGTGTGTGTGTGTGTGTGTGTGTGTGTGTGTGTGTGTGTGTGTGTGTGTGTGTGTGTGTGTGTGTGTGTGTGTGTGTGTGTGTGTGTGTGTGTGTGTGTGTGTGCGTGTTTGTGTTCTGGCCACAGAGCAGACCCTCACAGACACTGTCACTGCTACTGTCATGCAGAGCTGAGCTGATGCTGGTCTGGGAACAGTGGAGACGGACTGTGTGACTGTGCACTGCACACAGCGCCTCCTGCTGGCCACAGAATGAACAGCAGCCTGATTTTTGGCCACGCAAGCTTCTTCAGACAGTGGGAGACCTTTCTGTTGTATATATAAATATATCTGGGGTGGTAGGGGTGTGTGGGGTAATACTTTTTATTTAAGTTATTTGGGTTTTTTTACAGTTGAGTTTCTTTTTTGCTGTACAGATACTAATGCTCCTAAAAAGGTGTGAAGCCTTCTGTGGTTTGATTTAAGTTTCTTTGTTGACGTGGAGTGTGTGTGTGTATGTGTATATGTGTGTATGTACAGTATGCGTGTAAGTCAGCCTGTATGTATGTAGGAGTGTGTGTGTGTGTGTGTGTGTGTGTGTGTGTGTGTGTGTGTGTGTGTGTGTGTGTGTGTGTGTGTGTGTGCAGGTCTGCGTGCATATTCGATCTCTCTATAAACACCCACGGTGTCTGCTGGAGCATGTTTGCATGGACCTTTCAGATGTAAAGCCTATTAAAGACACTCAGCTAAGCGTGTCTCCACATTTTTAAGGACAACCTGTATTCCTCCCATCCCTCTTCTTCTACCTGGCTGGACTCTGCTCTCCTTTCGTTATGATATTATTCAACCTGGTTATTATGATTCTGATGCTGGACACTCTACAGCTGGTTTGTCTGACTCTCTGATTTGGTCTCATTCTTGGTGTTTTGCTTTGAGGGAGCAATCCTCGGAGATGTGATGTCTCTCTCTCTCTCTCTCTCTCTCTCTCTCCCTCTCTCTCTATATCTCTCTGTCTACCTCTCTGTCTCTCTCTCTCTCACTCTCTCTCTTAATCTCTCTCTCTGTCTGTCTCTCTCTTTCCCTCTCTCTCTCTCGTGCTGTTCTGGATCTCCCTATTGTAAAGACCATGTAAGCATGCCCTATGGGACTAATCACTTTTTTACTATTGAATAAAATATGCATGAAGCTCTTTGTCACTCTCCACTTCTTGTTTACTTTATCTTTCATGTAAAACATTGGTATTTCTGCCTGACCGTGTGTGTGTGTGTGTGTGTGTGTGTGTGTGTGTGTGTGTGTGTGTGTGTGTGTGTGTGTGTGTGTGTGTGTGTGTGTGTGTGTGTGTGTGTGTGTGTGTGTGTGTGTGTGTGTGTGTGTGTGTGTGTGTGAGAGAGAGAGAGATAGAGAGAAAATGTAAAAACATACTCTGTGGCATGACGGAGAGTACTGTACATGCAGTAATACTTGAGGCTTTAAAGACACAAGTGATTATTCAGCTAGTTAACCAACTTCCCCATAAATAGTCCATAGCCTGTAGGCTATTCCGTATATGATTTCCTGGAAGGGGATGATTTGCTGCGCACAAGCTGAAAGTGAAAGTGAAAGAATGTGGGAGGAGAGAGTGCCGAGCCGAACACGCTGGATGAGAGCAGGCAGAGAGGGGATCGGCAGACAGCGCAACGACAAATAGACAGAGAGGCTCTTCAACGGAGGGACGTGTGGTTGAGTGTGTGTGGTGTAAAGCCGAGAGTATTCTTGTCGCTTCACCGAAGAAGGATGAAGCCAGAAGCACACACACACAAGGTGAGCTCACTCTTGACTCTTCACAACGGCAGACTTATTAGAGGGTCACATCGGTACTGCTGAACTAGCACATCTCATTCACAATGGGATCTCATAATGATCTAGATAATAGGAAAATGCAAAATATGATTACAGTAAGTAGCCTACAAACTAGAATTTCTGAACAAAGTTGTTGAACTAGTTGAATTGTTGCCTAGTCTTATTTCAAGTCAAACATGGTAGGGTGTGTTAGTCATCAGTATTTGCAAAGAATATGCCACATCTATCTATACCGACCTGTTTTTATGTAAAGTTGTCTCACCAGTATCGCAGTTCAGTGTTTACACATTCAAAGAGTAAACAGGTGTTAAAGATGTACACATCGTTCTGATTTAGGACAACTCATTTATTACAATTTCATGTTGTATTTTTTTCCCCTTGTTGAAACATGGATTTATTTGGTGAAAAAAGTGACTTGATTTGACCTCAGGTTGCAATGCAATTTTTTGGAGTATTAAGTCACATTGTAAAGATAATAGCATCAATACATTGTAATTCATAATGGTATCAAAACATTACCATTTATGACATCAGTACATTGCAATTTACCCAACTGCTACATGCCCCAACCTGAGGCTGGAATAGCTGGAATGGGTGCTTTGTGCGTATGATTTGCATAATTTTATATAACTCATCCTGTTTCTCTGAAGGTGTTCTTTGGAATTTATAAATGCCTACTCAATTATCACAGTTCACATCTGTGTGTTGAACTGTATAGGGAGCCAATTGTTCAGCTTGATGATATGCAGTGCATTGTTGCATCCCTAACACACAGACATGCAGGCACACACGCACGCACGCACGCACACACACACACACACACACACACACACACACACCACACACACACACACACACACACACACACACACACACACACACACACACACAGATAAAGCAGATAAGGGACTGACCGTAAGAGTAGGTGTGTTCCACATAATTGATCTCTCTTTCTTTCTCTTTCACTCTAGATGTTGGTGATTTATGCAAATATGAAATATTCAAATTATTTCGTATTTCCATTTACGTAAAAACTATGATACATGAATAGATTATGATTTAGTTTCATATTTCTCTGATCCAAGTATCACACCCATTTGAATTACAGTTGTTGCCATTGCTCACATACTGCTGGATTCTCTGGTGGTTGCGTTGTGTTTTAGCTCTAATGTCTGAATTGAAGACAGCCAGTAAAGCTTGATGGCTGGATCAGGATCGGGGATTAGATTATTATTGTAGACAACAAATGAATAAAAGAGCACAGGCTAAGTCTCGGAGTGTAAAACTGCACACAGAGTCTAACAGTTGATCCCAACAGAAGATGCTCCTCAATTTGCTTCCTGAATTCGTCAAAAACCTAAGAACAAGCCTTATACCTGTTATATTATAACATACGAACGTAAATCATGCCAACGTGGCAAGTGCCAACCATTGCACAAAACTGGCTCTGACCAGATGGAAAATCTTAGACATCCAGACCAACATGCTATCTCTTTCAGCCCATGTTATCACTGATGTTCACGAGCTACATGGCAACATGACCCACTTGTTGGTAAACAGGCACAAGCCCAGTGTCTTCATCTTGTCAGGCTTTTGGGGTCAGACAAAGCCCTGTACAAGATCTCTACCCAGTCATATACTATACTATACACAGGAGTAACATATGAACACATCAGAATACAGTGAAAATACAAGGCTTTTTGCTGAATTTGGCTCATTGTATCAAAACATAGCGGAATAAGACATAGCACTTGGAGATCAACAACCCTCAAGTCAGCATCATCACACTGATGTGCTTATAAACACTGCAGTCTTTGTGTTTCTATTTTTGTTGTCATTTTCTCAGACTCAGTCTTCTGTGAAACTCAAAAGTGGGGCAAATATAAAGGGGCAAATGCAGAACTGTACACGGGTACTCATTTATAAAGTACACACTTGAACAGGTGCACAATAACTTACCTCAAGTCCATTTGTAGTGCTAAGCCTAAGACTGATTGGTGTTCAGTTTTCAGGTGTTTTCAAGTGTTTTCAGGTACACCATTTTACCAAAAGTATTGGGTCACCTGCCTTGAGCCACATACTGTATGAACTTAAGTGACATCCCATTCTTAATCCATAGGGTTTAATATGACGTTGGTCCACTCTTTGCAGCTATGACAGCTTCAACTCTTCTGTGCTTTCCACAAGGTTTAATTATGGGTATTTCTGACCATTCTTCTAGAAGCGCATTTGTCAGGTCATACACTGTTGTTGAGGAGACTGGCTCTCAGTCTCTACTCTAATTCATCCTAAGGTGTTCTATTGGGTTGGGGTCAGATTGGAACAGGAAGAGGAACAGGAAGACATCCTTGAGCTGGGCTTGGCCCCTTAGTTTCTCTGAATGCTTTAGCATTTACCAAGAGATTTTGGACAATTTCATGCTCCCATTAAAGGTAGGGTATTGAATTCGCCTTTTTAGCCATTTTTGCTAAATCACTTGAAGTCCTGTTCCTAGCCCACTTACAGCCACTGAGTTGGAAGCACTGAAATGGAAATTAAACACGTCAATCATCAGTGGAACGGGCAGGGCTTGAAAAACTCGAGCTGAGCAAACGCGGTTGGTCGCCATGAGGACGTGTGAGGACGCGTCTATAACCCCACGGCATCACACCACACTGCACGCCAGGAACAATTCATGTTCATGCTGGAATAATCTTGGAATAATTCATTTTACAAGCCTCATTAAAATACCAACGAAAAAGCCACAAACTCAACTCAGCTGTTGAGGAAAAAACAAAACAAAAACGCTTCAACCTAGGCTGGACTTTTGACCCACTGTGTGAAGTTTCTTTTCTTGTTATGGAAGAAAGACCTATACAGTTTTTCAATATTGCTAAAACATTTTTTTTTAGTTGGCTAGATATTAATTGTGATTCCACCGGCTCCTGCTCCAACCGGCCCCAGTCACCCCTTATGTCACGATGGCAGATCAGGTTCAGACCCAAATGCAGGACAAGCCTTGAAGATTTAGTTTGAACCATAGACTGTAACCATATACAGTCTATATTTTAAACAGACAGTTTTTTTAGCACTTGTGAAAAACTGTATACCGGAAAAGGCAGGCATTTCCGTTCTGTAAATGAGTGCTACACTGCAGTCTGCAGCCTACAGTGGACTCTGAATGTCTCACTGATCTGTTTCTGTCCATTGATGATCTGAACCTGCACTGCTCGGCAACCTGTTTACACTCTAATCTAGCTTATATGGGCTGTGCACGTCATTTGGAAGAACTGTGATCAATTTTATGTTTCATTATGTTTATGGCATCTTAGAGTTTGCTTCAGAGAATAGAGTTAAGTGTTTCAGCAGTTGTGAAATACTGTAAACAGGATATGCTAGCCATCCTATTCACCCTGTCAGGACTTATTTGCTGATGACAACTGGCGGACAATACATTATCCTTTACTTTAGCCATGTTGTGGCTCAACAAACATGCTCTTAAACTATGAGGATAGGTTAATGATTCATCCTCATTGTGGGCAGTATGTATGAGTGTGTGTGTGTGTGTGTGTGTGTGTGTGTGTGTGTGTGTGTGTGTGTGTGTGTGTGTGTGTGTGTGTGTGTGTGTGTGTGTGTGTGTGTGTGTGCGTGATTAATATAAGGGGTAAAATTGAATGCTAATGAGATATTTTCAAATAAGAATGTGTCTCTGTGTTTGTGTGTAATCACTGAAGGGAAACAAATCATCTTGTGTGTGTGTGTGTGTGTGTGTGTGTGTGTGTGTGTGTGTGTGTGTGTGTGTGTGTGTGTGTGTGTGTGTGTCTGTGCGGTTCCACAGATGATGCCAGTGAGTGTGTATGAGTCGGTGGTTCCGAAACCTCGTGGGTGGTTGCCGCAGGTGTGTGGTGTGCTGGTCAGCGTCGTGTGTGTGCTGCTGGCGCATGTGTGTGTGTCCGACAGCACCGGGCTCTACCAGGCCACCGAGCTGGTCCTCTACGGCCTCAGTGTGGGGGTCATCCTGCATGCAGCCTGTCTACTAGTGGAGGAGGCCACCGCACATTTCACACAACGGTGAGTGTGTGTCTGTGTGTGTGTGTGTGTGTGTGTGTGTGTTTTGGTTGACGTGTCTATGTGTCATATGACATTGTTCTAATTACACATTTTGCAAGACAGTCAGACTAACTCATTACAAAAGTCTCATCATGTTATGGGCTCAGTGCAGTCTTGCAAAGTCTTAAGTCTCATGTGTAGTGCTGAATTGATAAACCAGTAATGAAAGAACAGTGTGTGTGTGTGTGTGTGTGTGTATGCATGTCTGGGGTGTTCATGTGGGACTGTTCTGTGTGTGTATGTGTATGTGTGTGTGTGTGTGTGTGTGTGTGTGTGTGTGTGTGTGTGTGTGTGTATTGGTTGACGTGTCTATGTGTCGTATGGCCATTGTTCTAATTACACATTTTACAAGACTGTTCTGTGTGTGTGTGTGTGTGTGTGTGTGTGTGTGTGTGTGTGTGTGTGTGTGTGTTTGAGGTGAGTAAATCCTCTTCTCCTGTCTGCAGGCACAACAGCAGTGTGAGCGGAATGCTGCGGGCGTGTGTGTGTGGGAGAGTGCAGGCCGCGGTGGCGCTCCTGTCCCTAGTGTGTGTGTTCCGCGGACACGCTCTCAGTGGGGACGAGATAGGCCGCGTTCTCCTCCTAGCCACCTGCTATCTACTGCTCAAGATATCTGGGCTGCTGGTGAGACACACACACACACACACACACACTCACACGCACGCACGCACGCACGCACGCATGCACGCACGCACACACGCACGCACGCACGCACGCACGCACGCACGCACGCACGCACGCACGCACGCACACGGCCTTTCAGTTACAAAGGTTTTACTACTGAAAACTGTTATTTCTGAAAACTGGAAAGTGGATATGTGGGAAAACATTCATTAAGGGAAAACAGCGTGTTTGCATTGTGACATGTTGTTCCCTCATTTGTTTGTTTGTTGTCAAACTCTGATTGGTTCCCCAGCTGTGTATAGCATGTTTGTAGCATCAGTGTGAATGCAATACATTTTTAAAAACCAACAGATTCATTTTTGCAATACATTTGATCATGTTCTGCTGTTTGTTTATTAGCAAACCACATGAACCATCAAAGTGATATCAGTGTTCTATGAGTGTGTTCGCTGCCAGCTCCTCTCTCAGCCATGGCACACCACAGACCCAGTCAGCTGTTTCTTATTTCTGTCTGCGTTTAACCAACAGAGAAGTCCATTTTGATTCTGTGGCTTTCCAGAGAAGTTTCTGTGAAATGTAATAGCACAATGCAGAACCACCATTACACAGACACATCCTGAATTTATGCAATATCAGCGATGAAGAAATTGAACCACAGGAAGTCACAAGAGCTACTTACTTACACATTATATATTAACATTGTGTGTGTGTGTGTGTGTGTGTGTGTGTGTGTTTCAGGCTCCAAGTGCAGTGGAGATCTCTGAGATCTGTGAGTCGCAACGGATGAATGTGGCCCATGGGTTGGCCTGGTCGTTCTACCTGGGCTATCTGAAGTTAGTTCTCCCCTGTAAGTAGCACTTCTACCTGGGCTATCTGAAGTTAGTTCTCCCCTGTAAGTAGCACTTCTACCTGGGCTATCTGAAGTTAGTTCTCCCCTGTAAGTAGCACTTCTACCTGGGCTATCTGAAGTTAGTTCTCCCCTGTAAATTGCACTTCTACCTGGGCTATCTGAAGTTAGTTCTCCCCTGTAAGTAGCACGTCTACCTGGGCTATCTGAAGTTAGTTCTCCCCTGTAAGTAGCACTTCTACCTGGGCTATCTGAAGTTAGTTCTCCCCTGTAAGTAGCACGTCTACCTGGGCTATCTGAAGTTAGTTCTCCCCTGTAAGTAGCACGTCTACCTGGGCTATCTGAAGTTAGTTCTCCCCTGTAAGTTGCACTTCTACATGGGCTATCTGAAGTTAGTTCTCCCCTGTAAGTAGCACGTCTACCTGGGCTATCTGAAGTTAGTTCTCCCCTGTAAGTAGCACGTCTACCTGGGCTATCTGAAGTTAGTTCTCCCCTGTAAGTAGCACGTCTACCTGGGCTATCTGAAGTTAGTTCTCCCCTGTAAGTAGCACTTCTACCTGGGAACCACGAACCACGTTCCACCACGAACGTTCACCACTTTTGCCACTTGTGAACGCACCTCTGTTGTAGGTGTGCCCCTGTAAAAGCATGTGTGGTCAAGCCATGTGTGCTTTGCTCTGCTGACCAGTGAGCTGTCAGTCAACAGGGCCAGTAGGTTACACGTTTATTACTTTATAGCATTTCATATACAGTGGCAATTCAGTGTGTATTATAGATAACAGGTTCAAGGATAAAAGGATTAAAATGTCTTGATGTTAAAAAGTTAAAAATGTCCATCCACAACCCCCCCACAACACACACACACACACACACCGATACTCCCCCCCCCCCACACACACAGACATACAAACAATGTTTTTCAAGAATTTCATGATTCCTTTTATGAGTAGCCTACATGACGATATGACAATAAACGACTTGAACTTGAACTTGAGTAAAAAAGTGACAAGTGTTGTATGAATGGGCTGCCAATTTAGAGTTAAATGATACACTTGAACAAACAGAAGTGAAGACACAATGACCTCTAAACACAAGTCCAGCGACAGCGGATGTCAAACAGACTCAGACATTTACTCTTGTTCAGTAAACCTAAATAGATAAACCTGAGTTCTAATATAGATAGATAGATAGATAGATAGATAGATAGATTAATTGCTTCAGAATTATTCAGGATTTAAACCAAGCCTGTGATGATGGTGTTTGTATTCGTGTGTGTGTGTGTTTGTGTATGTGTGTGTGTGCATGCATGCGTGTGTGTGTGTGTGTGTGTATGCATGTGTGTGCGTGCATGAGTGTGTGTGTGTGTATGTGTGTGTGTGCATGCATGCGTGTGTGTGTGTGTGTGTGTGTATGCATGTGTGTGCGTGCATGAGTGTGTGTGTGTGTGTATGTGTGTGTGTGCGTGCATGCGTCTGTGTGTGTGTGTGTGTGTGTTTACAGCGCTGGACGCCCGAGTGGAGCTGTATAACAAGCAGAGGCTTGGCCATGCACTAGAGGGCGCTCTAACAGGGTCCAGGGCGTCCTGTCTCAACATCCTGGTACCCCTCAGCGCCTCGGTCAGCGCCCGCCTGGAGGATGACGACCCGCGCGTCCGTTTCCATGACAGCCTGCCCACGCTGGAGATGGACCGCGCCGGCGTGCGGAACAGAGTTTACAAGAACAGCGTGTACAGCGTCACCGACGCCAACGGACAGGTGAGGATGGGCTCTTTGGGCATGTCTATGGAATATGAATAGTATTTATAAGTAGTGTATGTACAGTATCTATCTGTGTGTGTGTGTGTGTGTGTGTGTGTGTGTTTTCCATTGTTAACAATAGCGTGTAACATGGCCCATAGGCTGGCCTGGTCATTCTACCAGGGCCACCTGTGTTTGTAAGCAGAAGACGTACACAGGTCTCTCTCTCTCTCTCTCTCTCTCTCAAATTCTAATTCAAATTCAGAATGCTTTATTGAGACATTGGTATTGCCAAAGCAGTCATATAAAGTTTGGAGGGAACATGGGATAAAACCGCAATACAACAAAAAAAATGAATAAAAGGTGTCTATGACATATAGTTTACAGGTGTACAGTATATCACAGTGTAACCATAACAACACAGAAACATAACAATGCATATATAGCCTACTGTAAATACATCTCTCTCTGTCTCTCCGAGTGTGAGCAAGCATCGTGTACAGTTATTTTCAGTCTCCAGCAAACACCATGACACTATGTTGACTCAGGCCTCTTTTGAAGCATGTGTGTGTGTGTGTGTGTGTGTGTGTGTGTGTGTGTGTGTGTGTGTGTGTGTGTGTGTGTGTGTGTGTGTGCGTGTGCGTGCGTGTGCGTGCAGACAGAGTGGTGACACTGTAGAATGCAGTAGTGAAATGACACACACAGGCCAGTGTGTGTGTGGGGTTTGGGGGAGCGGCATGGAAATCCCCTGAAGTTCCACAGCACACCAGTTCAACTGGCATTCATCTGCATGCGACTAATGCAGCCTAACACACACACACACACACACACACACACAAACTGTCTCCTGCATGTGTTTGTGTCTGTGTGTCACCGCCCTGCACACACACACACACTGTCTCATTCTCCTGCGTGTGTTTGTGTATGTGTGTGTGACGTGTGTGTGTGTGTGTGTGTGTGTAGGTCCATAACTGTATCCTGGAGTCGGCCACGCCCCTGGTGACGATGTACCACATGTCCCAGGAGACCAGCGCCGCGTTCGGGCTCTCTGAGCGGCGCCAGCAGGTCCTGCTCTTCTACAGAACCCTGCGCAACATTCTGGACAGCTCGCTCGAGTGCCGCAACCGCTACCGACTCATCCTGCTGGACGGTGAGACACAGAGCGGCCGCTGACCAGTCAAGAGTTTACCGTTACACCATTCGGTCATGTTGATTCTGTTCTGTCTATTATAGATGATGTGCGATCTCAAAATGATTCTGTGCAGCACAAGTTCACGATGCCACTCCATTTCTATTACAGTGTTTGCCCGTTGCTTAAACACTATAGACCCATGCTTAGACTAAAGTAACACAACTTGAAGCTTTTGTATCATACCTCAAACACATGTACCCATACCTTAAACAAAAGTGCTGCTTTGCACTCTAGTTGCAATTCTGCAACACACTTACTCCTTTATGCAACACACTTGGTCCTGCATACTACTCTCTCATTCGGAAAACACATGTATCCAAAATACAAAACACATTGGCAATTGCAACCACTCATATGTGCTTACTTGCAAAACTGAACACCAATCAGCCATCTACAAAAAGCCCTCTGTTTAGCCATTGGAAATGGTGATGTGAATGGTATATTTCCCAGTGTTGTGTCATGTTTACTTGCGTGTAGACTTTTGGCACAATGAGTGAAGGTTTGCGAAATGTATTCAAGGTGTTTTATAGACTAGTGTGTTCCTCCTGATCTGAAAGTGTAGCCTATGCATAGACTAGTGTGTTCCTACTGATCTGAAAGTGTAGCCTATGCATATGATGCAAGTGTGTTTCATTTTGTCACCAGAGGTACATTTTGACAAAGGATTGTTAGGTTTTGATAGCACAGTTCAGGTACTGATAGTAGAGTTTCAAACTGACATTAAGGTGTTGTGTTATATTTACTTGTGTGTAGAGTTTTGTGAGCGTTTTGCAAAATGTGTTCAAGCAACAGGCAAAAACTGTAAACACACACACACACATTCACACTAAAGGATGTGAAACACACAAGTCTCACAACAGACACAGTGCACATTCAACCAGGTCTGCATGAAGTGAAATGAGCCTAGTGATTCTGTTTCCTGTAGACTCACGCTCGTAATGATTCTGTTTCCTGTAGACACACGCGCTGGCGAGCCTCACTTCCTGTCCACGGAGATCCTGAAGCACCTGCAGCAGCAGGACAGGGAGGAGTTTCCCATGGAGCCACACACACCCACACACACGGAGGAGACGGGCGCTAAGGCGGCCAATGGAACGGCGTCTCTGCCCCACGGTCCAATGAGCAGCACCACCCTCATGATCAGCGGCGACAGCGACAGGACGCTGGTGGCGGACATGCCACACACGCTCCGCTGCCAGCCCGAGGAGAACTCGGAATTCTAAGCACAGAATGAACTGCGACACTACTATGAGTTTTTTTTGATTGCTTTGACCTGGTTGAAGAAACTGGTGACCTCTCAGTCTTCATCATCACTCTCTCAGCAGAGCAAAAGACACCTCTTGCAAATGAGTTAACCCATTGTCATTGTTTTGACACACTTCCCGCACCCTTTTGCAAATCAGTTAACGCAGATGTCATTCAAGCAGTCCAAACTCCATTGCTTTAGCTGTGGTAACCAAACAGAAACTATATGTTCCCATCTCTTAGAAACTTCTTGCCCAGTATGAAATCACCGAAGCACCTGTTTGACACTGCTTCACAAAACTTTTCAATTTGCAATCAGTCTGCAGGCTTACAGTAAAAGGTGCCATGTTGTGTGTTGTAACTTGCAAGCATGGATGATCAAGGCAGATGAGAGTGAGAGTAAGAATTGACTAGAAGAGATTTTTTTCTTTATTGTACAGAATTTATATTTTTATTTTCCTTATGTCTTACACAGTGATGGATTTTACTGGATTTTTTTTGGATTCTTTCATACTACAGTAGGCTATATATGTGGTTTCTGTTGGAATACTTCATTTCTTAGCTACAATCTCTCAAAAGAAAAAAATAATGAATACTGCATTCAATAAAATTTGAAAAATCATTGTATATGATTCTGGATCTATTTTTTTGCAAGAAAGCAAATTGGCACTGATATGTAAGCTGCTGACCAGTAGTGCAGCACTGATTCACATTGAGAGCTGAATTTTGTATTTTGATGCCCCTTGTCTAATGACTGTTTGGAAGCGCTTATGCACTTGTGTGCAAGTTGTGTTGTTTGAGGGCAAAATTTGCTTTTGGTCCATATTTTAAATGTTTTGGAGGAGTTAGAGCCTTTTGCAGGCAAAATGAGTCATTTTGACCATTGGTGCCACTGTTTAGGCCTTTGCGTTAAAAGTTTTGAAAAATGTTTTTTTGAGTCGACTACTGCGTCAAAGCAATACAAAAAAACTGTAATGGTAAAAAAAAATCAGCAACGCTGTTCTTCAAGCAAGTTATCGCCAGTAGGGTCGAAATGTTGCTGATTTTTTAACAATAAAATATGGGAGCTCAAAGCAGTGTTGTTATATTTTATATGTTATATGTTATATTTTTTTATTGAAGCAAGTTTAATTTGTCCTGCACCTTCCAAAAGGTGGGTTGCACACACACAATAACTCCTTTTGAACAGAATGAACTGCTCCCACATCTTCCTCTTCTCCTTCCTCTCCTTCCTCTCTTTATCCCCCTGCTTTTCTTTCCCTCTCACACACTTTCTATGCAGTCCTTTAAGCGCTTATTCCAGACGCATGTGTCTTTCCTAAAAATAAACCTCAGGGGAAGTGAAAACTGTTAGAGTTTTTAGAGCTTCAATGTTCCATACTGATATGGTTCTGTGTGTTGGCCGGATAATGAAAGGAGATCAGGAGCTTTGGTTAAAGTTCTATATTAAAAGTTGACATGTTGTTGGCAAAGGTTACTCTAGAATTGAAAAGGTTGTTCTAGAATCACCATTTCATTGGACTTGTGGAGGCAGCATTGTCAAGCTTTTTCATGACACTAAAAGTTTTAAGTCACTTTATTTGAACCATTTCCTCCTTCACCAATCCAGGTTGAGCTCCCTCTAGTGGTATACTTCAGACATGTCATCCACATGCATTTCAAGCTCCGCCAGGTTACCGGTATGTTCCATACAAACATAAAACTAACAACCCCAGAAACCTTGCATCTTATGCTTTTCAACTATTATAATTCAAACTAAATAAAGTTTTAAGGAGCATAAAATGAATATCATGCACTTTTCAGTCTGTAAAATGAATGAGACATTAATGTTGTGCCATTCCTTACCACTTCATACAGCACTTCAGACATCTTGGTCACTGTACGTGTGTTTCCACATCGAGAGCTGCGCATGAGCTGATCTGTGCTCTACTAGGCTATCTGTCACTCTATAATAGAGTATACTGCATATATACTAGAAAAGCACTCAGAGAGCGCAAACCTCCGCCAAGCCAAAACATAACCGCCTCCTGGATCCAGATGGTGATACGGATCATTCCCAAAATTAACATAACCTGCTTGGCGGAGGTAATATATTAGATACCTTGGATACCTTGGATACCTTGGCAACCTGCGGCTCCGGAGACGCATGTGATAGTCTCCTTGTAGCGTCTCCCTTTGGCCTTGACAAAAAAAAAAAATCACCAATATAAATAAAGGTTATTTCTTAATTCATTTTTATTCATCTATTATTATTAGTTTATTTTGTTGCGTAGTTATCTTGGAGTTTGAGTTGATACTATCTCATTTTTAAAAAGCTATTTTTAATTTATCATTTTTCAACAAAAATAAACGTCACATCCGTGTGTCACATCAATGCCCGGACCTGCTGGCAGCTTTTGGAGTGTGTGAACCCTGCAATAGCCTAATGAAGAAATCCCAAAAAAGAGAAGTTATTTTTAAAGCTGCTAAGCTGCAGCTAAATGTTTTATTCAAAGTGGGTTAGTTTTTATTTTACTTTTACACAAATGTAGGAAGGACTTAAAAAGGCCTACAGTTCACAGTTTACTGTAACTTATTTCAAAGTAGGCCTGTGAATGCACACTGCACTTCTGTTGTTGTATTCAGTGGTTGTAACAGGTCAAATAATAATAAAAAAAGATTAAAAAAAGAAACTTTTAGAAGTTTACAAGCTCTATTATTTTTTGCGGCTCCCAACAATTTTCTTTGGCAGAAGAGGGGTCAAAATGGCTCTTTTGATAATAAAGGTTGCAGACCCCTGCCTTAGAGTATCTAATTGACCAAATGTGTCCTCAATATTTGGCCAAGTTCTCCTCATTGTCCCTGACGTGTCCGCTCTTTATGTTGGCTGCCTGATCTGCCGGTGATTTGGATTTTGCCCTGCAGCTCAGGCTGGAAACCTGCACATTTATCTCTCCTGCTTCCTGTCCACGTTGGTCTGATTGGTTGAAGGACAGAGTCATTTGAACTACGGGCATTGATCACGCCTCTTGTGCAGTAGAAATAGAGCCCGGACTCCCCAGACTAATGTTCAATCTTGAAAGACTGAGATTATGGTGATAGCCAGACTACTCTGTGTGTGTGTGTCTGTGTAAGGTCTGTGTATGAAAGACAGGCCCGTCGCAACAAGGCAAGCAAACCAGGCAATTGCTTGGGGCCCCGAGCTTGCCTGGGGCCCCCAGACACCGACTGATTATGAATAAAATGCAACGACAAATTGTGTGTTCCCCTTTAAATTCTGTGATGGTCAATGCCGAAAAGTGCAATGACGCTATTTTCGGGATCCCCCTAAAGAGGCCCCCTCCCCCGTTGCTGACGGTAGCCAGCCAGCCAGCACTCAGTTGCGTGATTCCAGTCCCGGGAAAATATGAAACCAGAGTCCTTTTTAGGCCGCGGAGTTATCCAAGCCAGAAAAGACAGAAGTGAAAGGAAGAAGAAGATAAGAAAAACAGATAGCGGTAAGTGATCATTTACTAGTAGCCTACATCGGATGAATTAGCCATGTAGCAACACAAATATAGGCTACAGTAACGTTAGCTCAAGTGTTCAGTTAATTAAGGCAACTGCGGTGGCAGTCAGTTTGTTCGTGTGGAAACCGTGTCATTCACATGCACGAAGCCGAAAGCTGGCTGTTCCGTCTTTAAAACATCAGCTTCATCTGTCCAATACTCAGACAGCAGAATGTTTAAATCTGTCAAGCTAAGTAGCCTATGTAAAACTCCGTGTGTTAAACATAAACATAAGCTTGGGTTATTTTAAGCATTGGTAGTTGTGAAAGCAGCTGTATTTCTTCTAAATATCAAAATCAGAAACTGACATATGCCAATCTTTTCTCTCTCCTTCAAGGTAGGCTACTTGGCTTAAATTTCTAAGCCCTCTACCTACGGATGCCTCCATTGATGAAGGTAGAGTGCATTTCTCTCTCTGAACTGATAGTGATCTCATTATAATAAAATGATCACTCAATTTTTTTTGTAGGCTACATTTCAGATATTTGATTAAGTGGCTATCCTTATGTGATGCACCCTGTACATGACAAATAAAATATTATATTTCCCAGCTCCACCATCATCTCCACCTCTCATTTGTGAGGAAGAAGAGGACATGGGAGAGATTGTATGTATGCAGTGGTGCCATGGCCTCAATGTCAATTGAGTCTGCACAAGTTCTCAGCTCTGATGTTCCCTCTGCACAAGGTACTACAAGCTCTATCATTAAAGCTGATGACCCTGCACAATGGCCAAGAGTTCTCTCTGATAGTGTACGCTGTGAAATTATTAGACAATGACCTGTGCAGAAAATAAAGTGTGTGTGAAACAGTCTGTCTATGTGTTGTCTTCCGGTTGGGTTGGTGGTGGTTGGAGGTGCATCAGCAGCGGCGGCGGCGGCGGCGGCGGGGGCGGGGTGGGGGGGGGCCTCTAAGTCCATTTTGCCTAGGGCCCCCAAATTCCTTGAAACGGGCCTGATGAAAGACAAACACACCAAACTCATGCACTCTTCTGGGACACGCCCCCTCAGAAGCATGAAGGGAGGAGATGTAATTTGATTGGCAATTAAATTCAAATATCACGCTTGTGCCCAGTTGATGTTTACAGGATGTTTCAGTTTGGGTAAGACAAATAAAAGCCCCAATTGTTCTGTTTTGACTGCAGAAAAACCTGAAATGTACCCGTTGATTACGTGTGACTTTAATAAAGGTTCTGGATCATTCACTTTGTGACAGCTCTTTGCTCCAAGGTTTTTCATGACAGAGTTTGATGTTGTAAAACACACAAAAAGAAAATGTTCTCCTTGGGAAGCCCAGCATCTAGATTCATGAAAAGGAAAGGTCTGAAGCTTACTCTGCATGATTTGGATAGTTCTAAAGGTCCAGCATTGCTGTATATGTTTGGAAAAGCAACTCCAAAGCAACTTCCATTTACACTAATTAACATTACATGACATGAAAATGAATAGTTTAAAAAGTCACATATTAATTAAATAAACAATATCAGTATCAGACTAAATAGAACAGAATAGCAATGCCATAAACACATTCATCCTATAAGGTCTACAGAGTAGCAACAAGATCAGCACACACACACACACACACACACACACACACACACACACACACACACACACACACACACACAGATATGAGGAGAGAGGGAGAGATCATGGGATGATTCAGAACATGATTCAGCACTGAGCTGTGATTGCATCAGAAAATACAATTTTAAAAAGACTTTTCTCAGTGAAGTTTGTACATAGTTAGCATAAATGTGTGTCCTACATATCAGTCTTCTATAACCTTTACGTGTACTGAGTAGTTAATATAACTTGAATAATAATACTATAGATTTACTGTGAGCAGTTTAATATAATGTATATAATGTTAAATAATAATACCTTTAAATGTGCTGTGAGTAAGTTTAAATATCATGTCTAATGCTTCATTTAACTGTGAATAGTTTAATATCATGTTCAATAATAATACTTGAATAATGAGCCTCGTGACTCATATCTCTAAGTCACACACAGTCCTGGAACACACTGGAAACACTCACCTGACTACCCTCCTGAACAAACACCTGACTAGCGTTCTGAACACACTCACCTGACTAATGGAGAAACCTGCCTATCAGGTTCATCTGTGACAGTGATGGACTAGACAACATGTTCCAAACAGATTTCAAAGATGCTCCAGATCAACCAGATTCCCTGCAGCTATCAAGAAATGTCCGTAAAGATGGAACATGCCACCATAACAAATAAGTCATTATGTACTGTATTAGAGAATGATATAATAATATAACAATACAGACATTACATAATAATACAACAGTACAAACCCAGAAGTATAAATATTAGTGCATACAATACATGTATGTAGATTGTTATAGACATGCCACATTTAAAGAGATTGTTGAGCATTTGCTTAGTTAGCTACTGTCATCGAAACCAATTTCAGGATATTCTACACCAGCCACAAACAAAAACAATCCTCAAATGGCAAAACCCTACCGGGACACCACACAAGATTTCCCACATCATTTCTGATGTATTTTATCCACATTGTAGGACATATCAGGACATGTCAGGGCACATTCACTTGGTTATTTGGAAGAGAGCATAACATGATGGTGATAAAGTCTTCCTCATTAGTTATGGTTATGGGAAACATGACGATGCTAAACTATTCCACATATGGTTAAGGTTATGGGAAACCAACGAAAAACATGACGGTGATAAACTACGTTAAAACAAAGTGATATATAAGACACCCCCACCCCCCACCCCCAACACACACACACACACACACACACACACACACACACACACACACATAAGAGTCAACTACTCCTACTAAACGTCACAAATAGGAACAGAAACTATATGGTGTGACTGTAAGTGTGGGACTGTGCTGGACTTCCCCTGTGATTCCACAGAAGCAACCGAACCTGTAATCATTCACCAACCTCGCCACTAATTTCTGCTTTAACATGAAACATTAGAGCAGTGTCCGTGTACGGCACGTGACGTGAGAGAGAGAGAGAGAGAGAGAGAGAGAGAGAGAGAGAGAGAGAGAGAAGAGAGAGAGAGAGAGAGAGAGAGAGAAAGAGAGAGAAAGAGAGAGAGAGCTGGGTGAGGTCACTTGGGAAAATTCCCGAAGTTGCTGAGTAACTCATTTGCGTTGGTATAGAGGCCTCCTGGCTTCCTGTCTGTGGCGAGTCATGGAGGTGTGGTGTGAAGGAAGTTCACCTGGACCTCGAAGGCGGGACTATGCTAGCTGGGGTGGTGTAGGCTACTGCTGTCTTATTGGTTGAAAGGCCATATCCAGACTGTGACAAATTCATGGATCATCGCATGATGTCTAGACTGCTAGACTGAAGGTTGCAAGGACAAAGGTATAAGACAAAACTGTGAGTTAGAGCAGAGGGGTCTGTTTTAGGCCATCCACACTCCTGTTAGGCCATGCACACTCCTGTTTCTCTCTCTCTCTCTCTCTCTCTCTCTCTCTCATATAGTGGGCCAGCTGAGTTGTTGTAGTTTTATAGCAGAAAAGAAGGCATTAGGCTATTGATATGGGTGCTTTTAGTTGACGTGGACCTGCAGTACCTTCCAGGGGGGAAGAAGTGGTGATTAGAGTGGAAAGTGTTAGCCTACTGAGTATTTTGTATTGAAGATAGTCATAGAATGATTATGGACCACTGGACCCCTGGGCTCATATGTGAAAGGGCACTCCCTCTGTTTGTCTCAGCAAGTAAGGAACAGTTAAGCTGAGCTGAAAGAAAAAAAAAAAAATTGAAAGCCCCTTAAATGATGTCTTCTGACAAGTTTTGTGTAAATAAATGGCAGGCATGCAAACTGGTCAGGGGTGAAAAAGGTGAGACTCTTCTCCGACCCCCCCCCCCCCCCCCCCCCCCCCCCGCGCGCGCAAAAAAAAATCTTCCAAAGTGTGACGGACCCGCTTTCTTTTCTGATGATTTCATAGGCCTAATGGACACAGGGACACTTCACCGATTAGCATTAAGCTTTGTATCTTTAGAAAACTAGTCATGTTTTTGAATGGTCATACATTATTCCTTCATTTTGCCTTGAGATGGGAGAAATACTGATTTCAATGTTGGACTTCCTGCTTTCAATGATGTAAAAATCATAATTTTACATCATTGAAAGCAGGAAGTCCTATTCATGGGTTTCACTGAAATCCGTATTTCTCCCATCTCAAGGCAAAATGAGGGAATGATGCACGACCATTCAAAAACATGACTGGTTTTCTAAAGATACAAAGCTGCTAATCGGTGAAGTGTCCCTTTAAACTATAAGTCTGAATATTTGTTGGACCAAACCAGGTAATCATTAAACTTGCTTGAGACACACTATTTCAAACTAGGCCTAATATTTATTATATAAAATAGGGTAGATAGGCTTCATTTTTTCAAATTGTTTTTAAATGTTTTAATATGCAGCCTAGGCTACTAGTGGTTTATATTGTGCTAGTGTGTTTAACCAACCAATAAAGTTATGTGAACTGTCTTCATATTACATGTTAAACTGTAGGCTACCTGTAGGCACAGACTAGGCTACTGATCAGGGTCCTGTAACTCGACAATCAAATGTAAATTTACGTTACGCATGGCTTACGAACTCGTAATGATCCGGGTGTAACTGAAACTTGTCGCAAGTCACACACACTCAAACGGTTACGTGCATTACGTGTGGTCTGAAGCAGTCGCAACTTTTTTTGGCTACGTTACTATAGCGAATCATTTGAGTTGCAGATCGTTTGCGTAGGCTTTGCGCAAGGTCTATGCGCAGTGTGCTTCGAGTAACAGGGCCCACGTTTCTTAAAGACAGCATTATCATGTCAATCAACTACGTCTCCGGACAAAACAAACCAGACCAGTTTATGAGCATTTAATTCAACTGTCACATTAGCCTTTGATATACTGATAAAGTCTGCCTATTTGCTTCACCTTTTGCCGATCTAGATGGTTCAAACTGCACGTATTCTTCATCAAAATAACTCGTTAGTTATGTCTACATTTTTGTCTAATTTCGCTGACTTTCATAACATTAGAAGAAAACAACCTATGCCCGTTGCTTCACTCAGCGTCTTTCTCTAATAGAAGTTGAAAGTTTCAACTAGCCCACCTGTGAAATCCCTCGGCATCTCTCCTCCATCTGTCCAGAATCACTATTCCACCTGAGACGCATCTATCTGCGCGTTCTGTTCGTTGCGTCTTTGTCAACAATTAGCTTCCACTAATGTTTATTAAACGCATAAGGGCTACATTCACGCATCCCTTGCTGATCAGACACGTTTTAAATGCGGCTCTGGAAACACCTCAAGATGCATTAGCGTCTGCGCATGATTTTTAAACTCAGTTGTAAATTCAATTCACCTTGACCCCCCCCCCCCCCCCCCCCCCCCCCCTAAATATTTTCTCATCGGATCTGCACGAATCATGTAAGTCACCTATTTTTGATTCAAAACGGCGAATTTCGCCGAAAGGTGAGGAGTTTGCATGCCTGAAATGGACAGATTACCAAAAGCGATTGAGGCATAAAAATAACCATCAAGAAATTCAAGGCATATTGTTGCAAAAAAAGGTGTCAATTACAAAGCAAAATTATCACATAGCGTAACTTGTTACTTGATTAAGGGGCCCCATTGAGATATCAGGGGTGACTAACATAACCCATGGTATGATTGAGGAGGCCTATTCATCATCATCACATAACATGGTTTGTGTTATTTGACTGAAGGAGATATCAGATATCAGGAGTGGAGAACATAGTAGGAGTTCACACGGAGGCTTGTTGGACTTCAGGGTCCCCTGATCTCTTGGGTCCTATGGCTTGGGCCCGGGAGGCCTGCCCGTTCAGTTATCCATCGTTGCCTAGGCCTATAGGCTGAGGAAAAGTCACAGTTGTATTGATGGCTGTGGTGACAATCCACTCCAGTTTATTCTTAGAGTAGGATATTGCTAGTGTAAGCTGTCAAACGAGATAGCCCATGGTAATAGCTGCTATTAGCCAGACCAAAAAAAAACAAAAAACATTGGAGGAAATACTTAAAACATGCATGATTTGTCTGACTAAAATGGGCACAAATTAATTAACTCTGTTTCCCTGTAACGCTAGCCCCAGACTCATTCTAAACGCGATGCAAGACGACTGACGATTGCGCCAGCTGACTTCACCGCTCTAGGGTGTTGCGAATGCACACAGGCGCGCTGAGTTCCCATAGTGACGAGGAGTCCGTCCCCCACGCGTGAGCTACAGCTGATGCAATAGCCGATTAGAGGAGGCTGCTATAAATGCGACACACAACCGGCTTCCCATCGCATTCAAGCTCTACTCACAAACATACATGGATAACATAACCCTACGACCTGTGTCTAAGGTGGGCGAATTATCGGAGAATTTCAAAGAAAGATGGTCTATACCCCCGCTCTTGTGCTCGGAACTGGACTGTCCATCGGGATGGAAGAAGAAAGCGTTGGGGAGTTTCTGAGAAAGTTTGTGTTTCGGTTCGCCATGGACAACCGTCAGAGAACCGGCGATGGACTTAAGAAAGCAGTTAGTTCCTCGAGTGAGTAATCTGTCATATCCATATCCATATTTCATTTTATAGATGTAGGTTAAGTCCAGCTCTTATAGGCATAGCCTAAACAATCGACAGTTAAGGTTGTTGGAATTGAATAGCCTAAATGTAGTCATTTGAGTTATCTGATGTAACATCTCAGGAGGATGTCAGTACCGTCACCCCGCAGTCCCATTTTTCGTTAGCCTATTGTAACAAAGGTTAATCCCTAGTTGTTTAGTGCGTCCCGTGACCAGGCACGAGATAGAAATGGGCTGACTGTTAGTTTCCCGGTTTGCCAGGGAGATTGGAGGTCAGTTGCTTTAAGTGCTGAGTAGCCTATAAAACTTCACCAGTCAACATGAAACCATGACTAATCTTTTGACTCTTTGTTGCGCAGGTCTTGGATCGGAGTGCAGTTTGGAGGAGGAGAGGGAAGAGCGGACCCTCCAGCTCGATCTGGTCCGTCGGATCGAGAGATGTTTGTCCGACGCCAAGACGTCCAGTCTCAGGTGCCGAGAGCTGTTGCTTCCGCGCCGGATGATCTCATATATTGCGCGAGACATCCTGGCCGCCTCCACCGACGAACCGTGTGGGCTCCGCGGCGCGCTAATCAATCTGTTCTTGGAGACCAACGGCGCACTCCAGAAGCTGGGCAACGTAGTCCCCGTGGATCACCTCACTCCGACTTTCGAGCTCTCGGTTGTGCTTCGGCCGGACCAGGACGGCTGGCCACCCCTCAGGAATCTCTTCGGGGCCGACAAGGTGCTGCGCCTGCGACCGGAGTACCGGCTCATCAAACAGAAACTCTACTCCTCGGCCAGCCCAACCATCCAGGAGCACAACTCCTGGTTCTAGAATGTAGACGTAGCTCTGGTGTAGCAATACTCGTATCGTAAATGGGCTGTGTCGACATGTCGTTATGCTGCACTATATTCACTAGGTTATCATGCAGATATTAGTTTCCATTTTATTTTGCATCGATGTTCTGTTGTTTTTCTTGCACACACTCCCTGAGAAGGGACATTCCAATGAAGTGTTTCTTATTGGGCCATTGTGGGTGAAATGGCTACTATGTGAATGTCAATAAATAGTAAGTCACTATTAATGGGTTGCTGCCTAAATTAGCTGATTTTGGATTAAGGTCAACTAAAGTATTTTACGCTGTTGTGTAATTGTGTATGGACAGTTGAATGCACTGAGGTGAGAATTGATTTAGGCATGCGATTTCTAAAGGTGAGCTTCATCGGAGGCTATTACACTAATCTGAACTGCGCACTCAAGGTTGATCCAGCAGGGTTAGAACGTTAAGCTTCACAATTCTAAGGAAGCACTCGTTCTATTTTGGATTGGTGGCTGGTGAGGACCGCAAACTACTGGCGCGATGTCACTTTTGTTCTGTTGGGTGGTAGATCTGTGAAACATTATTTATTGACCTGCATGGGGAGGTTGTGTGAGTGTTTATTGTATGTATAGTTTGTTTATTGTGACAACTGAACTGTGATGGATATTTGCGCAAGGATAAAAGAATCAAGACTGGGATGATTGTATGACGTTAAGACTTCTACTGTCCTTGAGCAGTTTATTTATTTATTTTTTAACTCTTGACCTGTAGTTCATCTGAGGTATATGTGTAATGAACAAGCTGGTCTTGCTCAAATGCTTGATGTCTTATGTGTCCCTTTTCAGTATTCTCTCTGGTGAATCGAATTGCATACCGGTATACAAATAAATATTTTTACAGACCTCAGAATCTTGTGGTTTCTCACAATCTCCTTTATTCAACTCTTACATGATAACACAGCCATTACACTAAAAAAAAAAAAAAAAAAAAATCTGTACACATATACTGACTTTCTTATGTACAAAACTAGCTGCTCAGTTCACAACCAACACCTGGAACATGTATAGGTGGAAAAACACTTGCGAGTTGCATGTGAATTCTCTTAAGCTCTGCCAAGCACACGAGCACGCATACAATCCTGGGGGGGGGGGGGCTCTACACACACACACACACACACACACGCACACGCACACGCCAACAGTCTGCAAGAAGCCATGAAAAGTGTAAGTGTACAGAGTAATCCATGGTTTTGCACACAACCCATGTGTTACGGTTGTCCTGGGTAACAGTGGTTGTGTAAGCCAGTGCTAGACTGACTGATTCACCTCAGTTTCCAGCCAGGATCATAGAGCGCTACGTGCATAGTGCTCTAAGATCCTTGGTTGTTAGCATTGATGATCACTTCCCTAAGGCTCGAGTCAACAAGCATCTTACAAATGCTAAACATTCCAGTCAGGTGACACTAAGACACTACCCTCTCTACCACATCAAGAACAATGCAGAGCATTTGATCAAATGTTTAATAGTCTGCATTGCTCTGAATATGGAAAAATACTGATCAAATCAGCTAGTCACATTTGTACTAGATGTCTGTTTTCCACGACGTACAAGAAATACAAATGAAATATATAAAACCTACCACAACCCTTTTAATCTCACTAGGATTTCCAGTTTGAATCACACAAATCAAAACAAACAAAACAATGGAGTTGATGGGAATCTGGGACAACTGAAGTACAAAGATAAGATGTGCACTTCTGGTACCTTGGTACCGCCAGTGAATTCAAATGATTTTCTTTCAAGTGTGAGCCTGCAAACTGCAGAATTTATTCAAGAATACATGGATGCTCCGATAATTTCAACATCACAACTAGTACTTTTACAGAAGTCCATGTACCGGGGGCTCTGACCACGACCACAGTGTTCACATCTGTGGGGTTTCTGTGTGTGTGTGTGTGTGTGTGTGTGTGTGTGTGTGTGTGTGTGTGTGTGTGTGTGTGTGTGTCTAATGCACATACAGGGCCGCTGCAGTCAGGCTGTGCAGGACCATGGCTAAATTTAATGAGGATGAGAATGATGATGGTACATTCTGAATAGCCTGAGCAAGATGAAGTACATAGATTTCCTGAATCATAACGTTAGGAGTTCTAGGGCAGAGAACTCCGCTCCTCTCCACGGAACAGAACAGGGCCACAGTCAGAGGAACCGGGAACAGAGGGAACCAGGCCTCTTCCTGTCCAGCAACGCATGTCCACTTGGGCTTGAGGTCACTTCTTCATCTTGAGGTCAGCCTCGATGGCACTGCGGCGCCCTCTAGTGCCTCCATCCTGAACAGCAGAGGAACCGAGAGATGGCAGGAGGAGGTGGAGAAAGAGATAAAGGAGGAGAGGGAGGGAGAGAGAGGGAGAAAGAGGGAAGGAGGGAGGGAGGGAGAGACAGAGAGGGTGGGAGGGAGGGAGAGAGAGAGAGAGTGGGAGGGAAAGAGGGAGGTGATGGGATAGTAGAAATTGAGGAGCATCAGAGAAGAGGGGGAGGTAGACAGACAGACAAAAGGCACTTTTTCAGAACTGCTGACCATAGCAGAGAAAAGACAGCTTCCCACATACACAGCATGCAAAAGAGCACGAGTGTGAGTGTGTGTGTGTGTGTGTGTGTGTGTGTGTCAGAGAGAAAACACAGGGGAGTTTGGCAGAGTCTGAGGAGAGGGGTCAGTGAGTGAGACACTGTGTGCAAATGTGTGTGTCCAATCATACGTGTTCAATACAACAATATCATATACACCATTCATCCCTAAACCAACAATATCATATACACCACATTATACAACAATTGGGTTCTATGAAGCTGTTTCTTTGTTTCTGATTGGCCGAGAGACGTTCCATGAGTTGAAATATCCCACGATAATCCACTCGGACTTTTCACAGCTAATAATAAATCACTCCGCAATACAATGTCAAGTTGTGAAGTGTAAAACAAACTGTCACGTTGCATCCAAGCTGAAATACAGACACTCAGAACATAGAATATGACGGAGGTGAATATTAGCTAGTTGGATGGCATGTAGGCTAAGTAAAATAGTGATGTTTCAAAGCTAAAACCTAACCAGACGCAATGCGAGCTAATGTTTATTAGGCTACATTGCTTGACAACGGGAGAGATAGAACTAACGACTGGCTTTTGGCTATAGCAACGTGCTTTTAGAACTAACGACTGGCCTTTGGCCATAGCAACCATCCATTTAGAACTAGTAACGGCAGTTTGTCCTGCAAGTAATAGAAATTACAACAACAATTACAATTACAACCACCCACTCCCACTCGTGCTACATCGCTTAATTATTCATGCCAAAACCAACCAAGGGTGCGTTTCTAGAAAAGGTCCCTAGCTAACCTCTATCGCCATCTTTGTAGTATTTATTTATTAATTTAACCTTTATTTAACCAAGAAAGATCCCATTGAGTTACAATAACTCTTCTCCCAGGGAGCCCTGGCCAAGATTGATGGCAAAGAAAAAACGTTTCAAAATATACATGACAAGACAAGACAAAGGTTACATAATACACCACAAATCTAGTTAGAACTGTCTTTCTTGGACTGCGTGTTTCTAGAAAGGGTAGTTCCAATGACAGGTCGAGAGTAGTGGTTAAAGCCTCATTCAAGGACATGTTGTCAACGTTTTAATTGCATTAGTTTGCCTAGACGGACCCTCTGTTCATACCTGAACACCCTCCAATTTCATTTATCATTTAACGTTTTAAATTTACAATCATTCGTCTTGAGTGCAGGGGTGGAATGACAGAGGTTACAGTAGTAGTAGTAGTTACACCAGAGAGGGTTAAAGCAGAGCGAGAGGCGCAAACGTTCGATCATTTCCGCGTTCTGTCTTCACAAGGGGGAGGGGGGCTAAATCCCCCTTTAAGCAGACCTGCTAACATTCGAACTGAACTGCTTGCCAATCTGACAGAGATCGATATCCCACTATGACGTCTTTGCAACACGCCTCTTTAAGCAGACAGGAACTGTTCGAATTTTGCTTCCATAGAGATGCATTAAGTTGCTCTATCTTGTCAGTATTGAAGTATCTTTGGTTACACACACACACGCACGCACACACCACCTCGTCCACAACGTCCACTCATTCACGCCTGTGTACAAGCAGAGGCTTCCACCATTTCTCTATATTGATTTTGTTGGTTGTACGTTCTCCATCATTTCTATGTAAGATGCAGCTGTACAGAGGCTCTAGTAAATGTGCAGGACAAAAGTTTTAAAATGCTTTACCATCAACTTATAGCCTAACGTCATTAACATCGGACAGTGTTCTGGTCGATGGAAACGGCTTTTCAACTTATAGCCTGACGTCATTAACACCGGACAGTGATCTGGTCGATGGAAATGGCTATTTTCAACTTAGGACGTTGTTAAAGGACCACTTCACCGTTTTTTTCATATTAAACTATGTTATTTCCCTAATTAAGAAGAGTTGATACATACCTCTCACGTTTCAATGCGTGTACTCACTGGCTCTGGCGGAATAATATTGGTGCCAGAGCCAGTGAGTGCACGAATTGAAACGTGAGAGGTATGTATCAACTTGACTTAATTAAGCGAATAACATAGTTCAATATGAAAAAACGGTGAAGTGTTCCTTTAACACCAGACAGTGTTCTGATCGACGGAAACGGATATTTTCAACCAAACAACAGTGCTCTCTAAACACAGGTGTTACAAGGTTGTTGTTGGAGCAAAAGTTGTGTCGTACCACAGTGGTTTAGTGGCGACACATTTAACTTTTGTAGAAACGCACCCCTGGTGACTATCCTTCTAACCACAACATACCTCGCACGTGTGCGCGCGCACACGCACACACGCACACATGCACACACACACACACTTCAAGTTGGAAGAGAGAGTTCATTGCCTTTGCAATTGGGATAGGACGTCAATCCACCTTTCTCTCTTATGGAGTTTAACATGCATGGAACAAGGGGGAGGATCAACATAGCACACACAAACAACCCAAAACAAAACAAACTAACAAAGAAACACAGTGTGTACTGAGTGTACTTCACCCTCACTGACACAAGGTGGTACGGATAAAATCAGAGAATGTCCTGAGAGGGATCTGCGATATGCTTTAAAGGTATACTATGCAGGATTGGCAATTTCATCGCCGGTTTCGCTTTCACTTTTCATTTTCGCTCGTTTTATGCTTGCATATTTCTCTGCAGAGCTTCCCCTACATCTTTAGCGTGTATATTTGACAAAACTCCTCAATCGGTCAGTCTGCCGTGCCTTTTCATGAGACTTTACATGACACTTCCTGGAGTAGAGCATGGGTGCGTGCCCGGTGTCTCCTGAAGTTGCAAGTGTGGTTTTACCGCTACAGACCACTAGAGCGGCCAAAAAAA
>NC_085004.1:9301063-9326063 GCF_963854185.1 Sardina pilchardus
TGTAAGCTTCTGAGACTTACAGGTGTGCACATGACTGATTCACACGCGTTGTGTAGGACTCTGGCAGTGTATATATGCGTGTGCGTGTGTGTGTGTGTGTGTGTGTGTGTGTGTCTGTGTGTGTGTGTGTGTGTGTGAGAGACACTTACCTACACACGGCGGGTGAGACTCCGCTTGGCTCCAGTCCTCTTGCTCCTGCTTGACTGTGGGGCTGTGCGCTCTGCCCTCCTCAGCCAACGCCTCCTCCACCCCCCCTTCCCCTTCCCCGTCCCCCTCCCCCTCATCCTTCATCTCCATGGCCCCCTCGTTCGTCACCACGGCGACAGCTCCGTGAACGTGCCCCGCGTCATCCCCCCTCTCCTGGCCTTGCGCCCCCTGCTGGTTAAAGTGCTCCACCTCCGCTGGCACCTCCATGTCCCCCTCCATCGGTCTCTGCCCCCCCTCCTCCATCTGCCCGTCCCCCTCTTCAGACGCGCCGCTGGGCCCCGGGGTGCTCGTCTCTGGGCCGGGGGCTACGGCCGCTGCTGCTGCTGCTGCTGAGGGGCTGGGCTGGGGCTCCGGGCCCGACTCCAGGGGCTTGAAGGCCTGGGGCTCCCAGGGGCCCGGCAGGGTGTGGCCCCCGGCCTCCTCACACAGGGACAGCGCCGCCTCCACAGCCGCCGCGTCCAGGGCCTCCACCGACTCATCCACCTGCAGCAGAGAGAGGGGGAGAAGAGGAGGAGAAGGAGGTGGAGAGAGAGAGTGAGAAGAGGAGGAGGAGGTAGAGAGAGAGAAGAGGAGGAGGAGGTGGAGAGGGAGAAGAGGAGGAGGTGGAGAGGTAGAGAGAGAGAAGAGGAGGAGGTGGAGAGAGAGTGAGGGAAGGGTAGGGAGAAAAAAGGGACAGGAGTAGAGAGGGAGAGCGAGGGATGCAGGGAGTAGCAAAGAGAAAATAAGAGAGAGAGTGTGTAAGGTGTAAGTAAACAGCGTAGCAAAACACGCTAGTGGCAAATTTGCACCTCAAGACATTTAGACTATTTTCTCCTTGCATAAGTGGCATGCTAATACTGTGACATGACTGGTGCACATACTGTATGCAGCATCACACCAACAAATTCCACTATAAAAATCCACAACACCTTTACATGTGAACTTAAGGTGCTGTGTCCACCAAACACGTTTTTTGCGCCGACGGCAACAATTTTCAATGTTAAGTCTATGTAGCTCAGCGCTCACAGCGCTGAGCGCCCTTGGCGGAAAAAAACGCCGGCGCCGACCGTTTTTTGTCGCAGCGCTCAGAGCGCTCAAAGTTGAAATCTGTTCAACTTTTAGAACAGCGCCGGGCTCGTCAATGGCACTTCTCGTTATAAACCGTCACTGGTTTTGGTAACTTAGCAACAATAAACACTTATCGAAGCGCCGAGAGGAGGAGGTTTTGGGCGCTCTGGCTGTAAAAAACGCATTTGGTGGACACAGCACCTAATGTGACCTCTAAATTTGTAATGTGCATGTCCAACAGTTCAATGTTTCAATGCTTTCTGTACGGAAACATGACATTTCAAGAAAAGTCCCGAAAAGTTTCCCGAAAGTCAGATATCCCTAACTTTTTGTGAGTCGTCATCTATATGTCTCCATCTATCTATCTATGAGAGCAGTGAGAGCACAGAGTGCCGTGTGTGTGTGTGTGTGTGTGTATTTATGTATCTAAAGAGAGCAGTGAGAGCACAGTGCCGTGTGTGTGTGTGTGTGTGTGTGTGTGTATATCCCCAGCACCTTCTCCTCTATGATGGCGATGATGTCCCCCACGGTGGCCAGGTCCAGCTCCTCCTCCATGTAGGAGACCTCCACCAGGTCCTCCACCATCTCCCCCTCGCGGGGCTGCTCCAGCTGGGGACTGGACACCGCCGCCGCCGCCGCCGCTGCCACCGGGCCCTCCTCCACTGCAACTACAGACAGGACATCATTCTTCACCCACAAACACCCACACCCATAGCACGCATTAAACACAACCCCCCATAGCACGCATTAAACACAACCCCCCATAGCACGCATTAAACACAACTCCCCCATAGCACGCATTAAACACAACCCCCCATAGCACGCATTAAACACAACCCCCCATAGCACGCATTAAACACAACTCCCCCATAGCACGCATTAAACACAAGCCCCCATAGCACGCATTAAACACAAGCCCCCATAGCACGCATTAAACACAAGCCCCCATAGCACGCATTAAACACAACCCCCCATAGCACGCATTAAACACAAGCCCCCATAGCACGCATTAAACACAAGCCCCCATAGCACGCATTAAACACAACCCCCCATAGCACGCATTAAACACAACCCCCCATAGCACGCATTAAACACAACCCCCCATAGCACGCATTAAACACAACCCCCCATAGCACGCATTAAACACAACTCCCCCATAGCACGCATTAAACACAACCCCCCATAGCACGCATTAAACACATGGCCCAGGACCACTGCTTCCCATTTTAGCCCCCTTGTGTATATAACACCATAAACCCATAAGACTCCTAACAGAAGGCTACAGCTAGGTGTCCGTATAGCTAAAGCAATGTGGTCACTTATCAAAGGTATTGCAATTCAAATGCATTACGACTACATCCACAGGCGCCCCACAAACACTACATTACCCACAAACCCAGTCCACACACACATGCATGGACTAGAGGGCCAAACTACTGTGCTATAGCCCCTCCTGAAGGAGCCAATGCTGCAGCAACACAGGGTTTTATACGCCAAAGCAGGGGATGCTAATTATGATGACTATTACTTCATGTACAAACCAATTCAATATAATATATTGGATGAGTGTAGGGACAGTGGGAGAGAGATAGAGGGGGAAGAGAGGGAGGGATAGAGAGAGAACAATAGAGGAGAAGTGTGTGTGAGAGAGAAGGATAGAGAAGAAGTGAGAAGGAGGAAGAGAGATAGAAGGATAGAGGAGAAGTGTGAGAGAGAAGGATAGAGAAAAAGTGAGAGAGAGAAAAACAGAGAGAGGAATGGAGAAGTAAGAGAGAAACATATCAATAAAAGGATAGAGGTGAGAGGTGAGAGAAAGAAACAGAGAAGAATAGAGGACAAGTAAGAGAGAGGGGAAGATAGAGAAGTGAGAGAAAGAACGAGATAAACAGAGAATAAAGAAAGAGAGAGATGGAGGAAAAGTGAGAATGAAAGAGAGAGAGAGGGATAGAGGAGAAGTGAAGGAACAGTGAGAGGTGGGAGTGAGCGTCAGAATGAAAAAACAGCAAGACCTGTAGTGGGCGGGGCTGGGAGGTCCATCTGGGTGGGGGCTACTACATTGTTGTTATGGGTAACAAGGGGGTCTGCATTGTTGCCGTGGTGACTCTGAGTGGTGGTCTCCAGGAGGCGGGACAGAGTAGGCGCATCTGACACACAGACACATAAACGCACACAGATAGACACACACACACACACACACACACACAAGCGCGCACACACACACACACACGCGCACACGCACACACACATACACATACACGTAAAGCACTAACACATTGAAGTGTGTGACAAGGCACACTGCTAGTGTATTGACACTTTAACAAACAAAGAAAGCTACAATTAAACAGCACAAGGTGCACTCAAGACTAAGAACACTGTACTACACACACTACACTAATACACAAACGCACACACACACACACATTAGACTGGCTGGAGCTTTTCTGTGCCCACCATGGATTTTCATCTGTGGCAAGAACAGAAAAGAGAGCAGCCCAACACGACCATAAAGCTCTTCAACAGGCAGCTAGAGGCACACAGAGCAGAAGGACAGGAGGCTGTGGGAGAGGGCCCAAGTGGGCCCAAGTGGGTCAAATTGGGCGTGGGTGTGCTGCGGTGGCTACCTGCGGTGATGTCCTGTCCCTGGGGGATGGAGCAGGTCGTGGTCAGAACTTCGACTCCGTGAGAGCCGTTGCTCAGAGCAGCTGCCACCTCTCCCTCCACCACCTGCAAACACACGACCGTCACCATCGATCAGTCATCGTCGCGGCAACGGCTTGACCACTTCACTAACACTACAACCATTAACACCTCTCCCTCAACCACCTGCAAACACACGACCATCACCATCAATCAGTCACCTTCAATCAGTCATTATCACAGCAACGTCTTGACCAAATGGCCACTACAACGGTAAACATAATTTTTAGAGACGTTACAGTGTGAGAATGTAACATCACAATAATAGTGACCAAAATGATCACAGGTAATATGGACATTATCACGGTTTTGCTAGAATGTTCTTACACTAATCATTTACACATCACAATCATCTTCACCATCACCATACATGATCAATATCATCACCATCACCATTACCGATCCCAACTATCAGTCGCGGCTAACAGAGCTATGAGGTTTTAATACACAGGCAGTTCATATGGTATCAAATATGTTTTTGCTGCGGTCCTGCAACTAATACACTATGCAGCTAATACACAGGAAATTACTGTACCCCTCATCATGCCCAATTCTCAATTCTACTCCCTAGCCCAACTCTGTTGTCTTTCTATGCTGCCATCACCCTTTCCCCTTCTTCTTCTTCTTCTATCCTTTCTTCCACCCCCTTCTCTCTTCCTAAGCCCAGTTCTCGGTCCTGGTCTCCGCCTCCCTGCTCACCAGACGAGGGCTGGCCGAGATGAGGCTTCCTTTCTTCAGGAGCTCTGAGAGGAGAGGGGAGGGGGGCGGCGTGGCCTTCTGGGCCAGGAGCTTCTTCTGTGGGGAGTCGTCTACCAGAGCCCCCAGGCTTTCCTTAGGCCCAACCGCCTCCACCGGCATGAACACAGCCACCGCTGGAGCCTGAACACACAAGAGGAGCAGAGATCAGAACTGAGTGAGAAGAGTGGAGAGAGGGAAAGAGGAGAGAGGGAAAGTGGAGAGAGGGAAAGTGGGGAGAAGGAAAGAGGAGAGGGGGAAAGAGGAGAGATCAGAAAAGAGTGAGTGAGAAGGGAGAAGAGAGGGAAAGAGGAGAGGGAGGAGAGAGGGAAAGAGAAGAGAGGGAAAGAGGGGAGAGGGAAAGAGGAGAGGGAAAGAGGAGAGAGATGAGAACAGAGTGAGTGAGAAGGGAGGAGAGAGGGAAAGAGGAGAGAGATGAGAACAGAGTGAGTGAGAAGGGAGGAGAGAGGGAAAGAGGAGAGAGATGAGAACAGAGTGAGTGAGAAGGGAGGAGAGAGGGAGAGAGAGCCAAAGAAACTGTCCATCATGTATTCCTGCACTGTTGCATTCACCAAACGTGAGGCCTTTCAGTCTGCACAGACAATACAGGACTGAGCCATGCCAAGCTTTGTCTTTCTTGTTAAATTCCTTCTGACATGTTTACCACCGTTTTTAGTTGTTTTTGTTTTTGTTTTGGGGGGTGATCGCCATGGTGACACATGACTGGCTCACTCACCGCAGGACTGGCGCAGAGCTCCTCCGTCAGTGATTGGCTGGCATCACTGGTGGGCGGGTCCAGGACGGGGGAGCTGGCGCCCAAAGGGGAACGCACAGTCACGCTGGGCACACGCTTGGGTGTGTTCTTAGCAGCCTGCCGCACTACACACACACACACACACACACACACACACACACACAGTCACGTTAAAACATGCACAGAGGACAGTAAGCAGAGCAGAAAACGTGTGGGCATGTGAAGACAGCATGTGATACACTGGTGTGTGTGTGTGTGTGTGTGTGTGTGTGCGTGTGTGTGTGTGTGTGTGTGTGTGCCTATAGAGAGTGCTGCACACTGTACTCACCAGACAGACAGACAGAGAGTAGTAGGACGTGTGTGACGCATGTGTTAGTGTACAAGTGTGTGTGGATGCCTATAAAGAATGGACGCTGCAAGGGTGTGCCTATAGAGAGTGTGTGTGTGAATGTGTGTGTCTATAGAGTGGACGCTGTACCCTGAAAAGCTGCTTCCGTGGCCCTCTTCTTTTGCTCTGCTTCCTCCTCTTCCTGTTTCCTCTTCCTGTCAGAGGAAAACACAGTGGGACAGATGACAACAGGGTCAAGTACTACACACCTACACACACACACACAAATTTTCTAAGACAGCAGAGGACAGGAGAATGCTCGTAAGACACGGGGTACACAGGCAGACACACAGGAAGATGGACAGCTGTCTTACTGATCGATCTCCCCCCACACCTCTTCCAGCTTGGAGTCCATCTGGCCCGCCTGGATCAATTCTACTTCCTTTTTCAACTTCCTGTACAGAGAGAGAGAGAAAAAACTCCACTAAGCCTCAATACGAGCCGGAAAACTCAGTCTAATGGCTCTCAAAGGGAAGCATCTGATACTTATTTAATTGATGTTTGGCCATGAAAATGTTTTCCATCATTTCATCAACTGAAAGCTGAGCATGTGGCATTATTCAATGATCTGTCTCTCCCACCATGACAGCTATGGGTGTTGTGGTAAAATAAGAGGTGGGTAAAATAGGAATTCTGTGGTCACGGTAAAATGGACTGTACCATGTAGCATTGAATTAAAAAAAAAAAAAAGGCAGAACATGTATTAAATGGTAACTAGAGTGTGGATGAGGATACATATTGTGAATATGGATAATACAGTGTGATTTTGAATGTTGCAATTAGTAAATAAACTTTTCTGAGAGGTGGATAAACTCTATTTCTGTCATTTCGGAGGCGTCTATCCTCCACTACAGCCCTGATGGCAGCCCATCACTGTTGCACACACTTCCAATGTGTTATGCACTTATCTGACCTCAAGGAGCTTATAACCCACATCCACTCCTCACTAACTGGGCTGCCACTAAATAGGGTGCCCCAGGATGGAATGGAGTGGAATGTGTTGGGCAGAGGGTGCAGTGGAGGTGAGCTTAGAAACGGCCCAAAAGAGGTCCACAGGAAACCGCTAGAGCAGCAGGCTGGTAAGGCAGGCCGTCTCTGTAGGGCAGGGGTGTCCAAACTACGGTACGCGGGCCAACGGCGGCCCGCCAAGCACTTTAATGCGGCCCGCCGAGCATGCATTAGTTTATCATAGATCTGGCCCACCGGCCATTTTTCAAGACCCAATGTCCAAAAAGTTTGGACACCCCTGCTGTAGGGTGAGGGAGAGGGTACCTGTACTTCTCCTGTGTGTCCTTGAGGAGTCTCTTCAGCTCCTCGATCCTCTCTGCGGTTAATCTGCGCACAATCACATCTTCTATGGTCTCCACCACCTCACCCTTCTCTCCACGCTTACGTCTGCAAACACACACACACACACACACACACACACACACACACACACACACACACACACACACACACACACACACACACACACACACACACACACACACACACACACACACACACACACACACACACACACACACACACACACACACACACACACACACACACACACACACACACTGTACTGGAAAATTCTTCCAAGAAAGATCTAAATGGCCTAGGGCTGCAAGTTTCCATCACAGCGATGCAGCAACATGCAGCAACATGTGCAAACACAGGTTTTCCCGGAGTTTTCCTAGACTTTCCATGAAGTCTTGACAAACTACAAAAAAATTCTATAAACAAACAACAAACATAACATAACAACAAAGCATAAACAACTGCAAAAATACTAATGGAAGATACCAAAACAAGATAACTGGGCCACTCACTTTGGTGCTTCTGTGGTCTCCAACAGCTCAGAGTACTGGGAAGCACAGTGCTGCAGAGGTCACAGAGAGGGCAAAGGTCAAAGTTCAACACTTAAAGCTCAACAACAGCACCAACATCCATGAGCTGAGCCCCAAATCAGTCCATGTCAATTACAGTAGACAGTAAGAAAAGGACCTCTACCTTCTGGGAGAACCAGTCAGGGGGGCGGCCTGGCTCAGAGAAGGGCTTGATCGCTCTGCTGACTGAAACCCTGCAGGAGAGAGGTCAGGGTTAGGGACAGAGGCGGCATGGGTCATTCTGCGTCCAATCAGATAAGGCTGTAGCTGCACCAGCTCTGGTTTTATTCAAGTTTTGTCTATATCATGTTTGAGTCACAAAACCAATGACTGTAAAATATTTCTGTTCAAATCCAAATCCTATGGTGTTTTCCATTTTTCAACTCCCTCAACATTTATTTAGCTTTGCAGCCTGGAAAAAAATGCGTTAACTGGGGGAAAAAAAACATTTTATAGTTTCAAAATAATTATTCATTAGCTGGCTCAAGCTTTGAGGGGTGGAAGATTCTTTAAGGACTAAAAAATATGTATACCACAGATTCAAACGACTGTTCTACCTTAGGGACAAAAAAGAAAAAGCAATAAGCATTCTGGCAATGGTAATGGATCCTGTCTGATTAGGCACACAGGTGATCTACACAGGTAGTGCATGACAGCAGCATTGCAATCCAATTCTATCAGTTTGATCACATGAAGGTCTGCTGCAAGTGCTAAAAAAAAAAGGTAAACGGTAGCCTACACCTTGGTGCACCGTATTAGCCCCCCAACAAAACAGATGTGGACGTCTGAAAGATTTTTTTTTGTGACAAAAGCCACCACAATATTTAGGATAAACTGAAAGTGGGCACAAGTGAAAAACTATCATGAGGAAATGCATCATGTATGGACATACGCATGAGTATGTATGTATACAACACTGTTTTATGATGCCTCAAACCACACAAACTAGCCAGGCTATAAAATGCATTTATTACATTACATATTTTAAATTACTTGTGTCTCTATTTACCAGTTTTGGTCTCCACTCCTCATGACAGACGAAGCAAGGCACAGTTTTTCCCGGACCGACCACGGCTCCGTGGGCCCCAGGGACAGCATCTTGTGCTCTGCGGATGACAGACAAAAGAGTCGGGGCCACAGAGAGAGCTAAACGTTAGCTATGAAATGGGTCATGGCGCTAAATTGGCTTAGCATGGGAAATAAACAATTATGGTTTGCTACACCCCTGTAGCGTAACTACCAGATTAAGCGCGAGTTGTCAAAGCAAAAGCGTGGCGTAACATAAAATCATTACAGATGTAGCAGCTACGTGTTGTTAGCACAATGTTTTGATAACTAACGTTAGATTGCCCTAGCTTTCTTGCTATCTGTCGAAAATAACATTAGCCGCTTCGAGGCTAAAACAAATAAATAGCAACTAGCTAACCCACCCACTGCCTTACAAATGAACTATCTTAGCGAACAAGACAATGTAACACACACAAAACATCATGTATTTCTATTTCATGGATGTATAGTTTCGCTAAATGGCTAATGCCACTATTGTTAACACCACTCACTGCTAAGCTAGCTAGCCATAGCATTTCTATTTTTCTTTTCGTTACGCATGAAAATGTTCAACTGTTTCCTATAATAATAACATTGCACGAACATGTGATCGTTACTGTATATATTATTACTCCATTTAAATGGTAAATAAAAGCGAAACCTTTAAAAAACAGTGTAACCTACTTCCCACTCCAGTCGACATCTCGTCCGCAAAGCTGATGTCATTAGGCCTCGGAACCAACCTTGATGTCACGATTCACAATGTTCCATTATGGCGGAACACCAGTGGGGAGTGTTACAAAAAATGTTTTCCGCCCAGTCCCTCCCATCGTGGGGAATTAGCTCAAATGGTAGAGCGCTCGCTTAGCATGCGAGAGGTAGCGGGATCGATGCCCGCATTCTCCAATGTTTTAACTTCACTTCCAATATGTGCCCCATATAGCCAAAGCCTCAAAATAATGTAAATAAATGACAGTGGTGACAAATCAGCTGACATTGTGTTGTTCATCTCTACAAACTAAATGATGTGGAAAATAATTAAGTATTCTGCTTGTTGTGTGTAGGTGACTCTTCAACCCAATAACATGCATAGTCATGTGTATGTTTCAAAACTCTAGCTGTGGCAGTGCTCTCACTCGCCCTGCCTCTTGGGATGGAACATGGAGCTAGACACAGCTGACCTCTTCACTGATAAAGTAGGAGCTATCATTCGTCAGTTCTCTGAACTGTGTAGTTACAACCTGCCAATCTGTCTCCCTGTGCTAAAAACTCATCAGTGGGGTCTCTCCACCATGGCCAGTGACAAAAGTATGGCCTTTGCCAGCACCTCCTATTTGGGTTTAGCCCTCCCACACTTCACATGTTCAACCGCCTTTGCCTCCTCTGACAGCGCCAAGAGAAGTCTGGTTGCCCTGGCAGCAAAAAACTACTAGACATACATTTTCTGAATGATAATAAGAAAAAGTCTGTTACCTCTAGTCATCTGAAAGATACCTGTATATTGTAGGCTATTGTAGGCCTATGTGTACATTCCACTTCATATTCAATTGTAACCGAGGTTGGCCTAAATTATTATTTATCTGTGAGCATTTTTTTTGTAAAGTTTTTTTTTTTAGTTGTTAAAAAATGGCAACCTCTGTCACAGTCTAACAGATCACAGTCGAACAGATCTCAACGTCACAACATGGGTACCATTCATACAGCTAAAACAAAACAATCACATTCATTGCACTTATTGTAAGCCTGGTTCTACTAGAGCAGGGACATCCCTCTCCATCTTCAAAAAACTTTGAAGACCCAGCTCTTCAGTGAACATCTCCTCTCATAGCACTACTTACAGCTCTTATATCCTAGGCTTACTACCTGACTACCTGGCCATGACTGTTTAAAAACTTCACTTAGGCTACTGATACACTTTGGCACAGGCTAAATGTGTCTGCCAAATGTAATGTGAATTGCATTGTAATATAATGTTAAGCTTAGAGAGGATAACAAACAGACACAGACCAGACACAATGTGTCAAATGGCAGAGGTAAGACATCTGAGGGAATCAAAACGAATGTGACTGAAACCGTCTTTTTACCTAGCGTAAATGAAAGCTATAAAACACGACATGTAAAACGATTACTGTCATTACTATGTCACTACCCCATCAAAACAAATAGCAAGCTAATGACTAGCGATGCTAACGTTAACATGTCAACATTACTACCCAAAAATGGCAAATTGTCACCGACACCAGTAAATAGCAAAAATAAGCTGATGTTCTTGCATTAGTTCGCATCTAGGCTAATTGAGCCAAATGTGTCTGATACACAAAAGCTGGTTGGATCTGGCATCATTCACAAGAATGGATTTAGCGATACTAACTGCTAATGCTAAGCCTAGCCTACAACAACATTACCGTTTGCAAGCTGTCTGGAATGGCAACAGCTAGGGATGTATGTAGCAGAAAATGTCTGGTAGGCCCTACATCACGTCTAAAAACATGTCTTACCTTCCGACTGATTTGGATGAAAACCATGAAAACACCAACACCAACCAGTACATCCTCCTTGTCATTTGAAAGAATCGGCGTGAGAAGAACCGAACGTTGAAAAGTAAGCCACTGGGGAGGAACGTGATTGGTCAAAGGTAAATTATAGGGAGAAACGTGATTGGCTAATGTGGGCTTACTTTCACGATACTGAAAACGGGATTCAGGAGAAAGTGGGTTCGATTCCCGCATTCTCCAATGTATTTAAGAAATTGCACATTATCACATCAAAACGAGAAAATAGCAAACATGAGCTGATGTTCATGGATTAGTTATCATCTAATTGAGTCAAATTTGTCTGATACACAAAAGCTGGTTGGATCTGTCATCATTCACTAGAATGGATTTGGCTATACTGGCTGCTAATGCTGTCAGGAGGTAGCAGGTTCGATTCCCGCATTCTCGTTATTAATTCGCCTTCCACCATTTTCCCCATATAGCCAAAGGAAACGTTTGGATTTTTGTATCGGCTTAACATGCAGGTGTCATAGCAGATTTTCCTGAATTGATATGAACCCCAGAACCCCACATATCACTCTCTCACCAAATAATGTCCTGCCCATTTATTGAACATATTTGGTATACAATTTTCACACAATAGTAGGCTACACAGTTTGCAGATATCGTTTATGCTCATTTGCATAATGCTAAACACAATCTCACTCATCAAACTTGAGTGGATAAAATCACTGTGTCAAATAGGCTATAGTATGTGTCTGAAGTAAATATATGGCTGCCTTAAAACAGCTGTAGGCTGCATGTTCTTCAAGGACTCATTCATTTCTATGTGGCCCAAAAATGTAACACATAGGAAAGGTTTGTGAAACATTTTGATATTTGATTTCTACACAGAAAACATCTTCTTTATTGCCATGATGAAGCTGGATCTGCAAAGCTTTTCCCTTTGCTTATCTGGTGGCAATTATCTGAGGGAAGACAATGCTGCTGGGCTGGGATGACGACCTACCAATCACCTTTCTCTGGGCAGAGCGTTTCTGTTGGGGAGAGAGGGAGACAGACAGAGAGGGAGTGAGTGGAGTGAAGGAGGAAGGGAGGTAGGGAAGAAGAAAAAAAAATGACTGAGTGAGTGGCAGAGAAAAGGAGAATGAGTTTATGATTTATGAAAAGAGAGAGAAAAGGAGAGACTGAATGAGAGAAAGAGAGAAATGCTGTGTGAACGAGGCAGGAGGAAAGAGAGTAACATGAACACACATTGTTAAGTTTTATAATCCTACTCCGCATGGCCGTTCCCTGCTTTAAGAGAATCTTTATGAGTGCATCTAACCAAGCACTAAGCATGAGAACAGAACAGGGAGATGGCAACAAACTAGGAGTGTTGTGGACCCCCTGCCACGGCATTGAGTAAACAGCCAAAGCCCAATGTGTCAGCCTGCTGTTGAGCGTAAATCAGAGAGGATTGAGAGGTTAACTTACAATCTGATGGATACAAGAACATTGTGTCACTGAGTTCAAGTATTTGCGCAATGTGCACACACTGCTTTTGAAGCAAACAAGTAGAATATACACCATTTCTATGTTACTTTGTTGTATGGTAAATCCATCTGATGTGCCGGATTAGAATGGCTTAAGTGGAAGAAATTAGCGGAATATTCGTCTTTTTTCCTCCTGACATGTAGGCTATGTAGTTTTAAAATGATAAGTTACATGGGCTAATGTGATGTGTAAACATGGGCTACATGCCACACTGTTATTTCTTAAAACGGTGTCATAACTTTAGCTAAGCCTAATGCAAATGTATTTCAATGTTGTACAATGCAAGGAACACTTCAATGACACATTGACATCATTAATGTTAGTGAAGGCAAACCTTGCTTGACTAAGTGAGTAGGCTAATAGTTGTTGGGTAAGTGAATTATTGAGTGAGTGAATGATTGAGTGAGTGAGTAAGTGAGTGAGTGAGTGAGTGAATGAATGCATGTGAATAGGTGAGTACGAGTAAGTGAGTCGTGGTCATCTCACCCAGTCCCTGTGTGTTTGTTTCCAAGGGGTCTGTCTGACCTGACAGGAAACCCAAGCCTGTTGAGGTCACCTTACCCTGTTCAGCTGCAGGAACTCCTGGGTTTCCTCCTGGCTGTGGGTCCACCCTAGCCAGGCGCGGGCGCCCCTGGGCTGCCTGTCCAGAACGCGAGGCGGCTCAAACCTGTGCGGGGGTCAGAACAGGGCAGACAGGAAGTGAGTAGATGCACAGCACAGCACAGCTCTGGCACACCGCCAGGAATCATGTTGTATGCATGCATGCATATACCGTATGTGCAGATGGATGCATGTGTGTGTGTTTGTGTGTGTGTGTGTGTGTGTGTGTGTGTGTGTGTGTGTGTGTGTGTGTGTGTGTGTGTGTGTGGTTGGGGGGAGGGGGGGGGGCATGTTTGTGAACTGGTCTACCATGGATTCTGGAATCTGTGAGTGATTCTGTCTTCCATTGCTGAGCGAAATTCACCACGCTGTGGAAAACACATATAACCTTTAGTCTACAATATTCTTAAATCATGTGTCACATCACTCAGACGAACAATAGTCTATACCAAACCAACAAGCTGGCCACACAAAAAATAACCTATTTAGTTAATTTGATACAATATACAATCGGGAAATAACTTAGATGCATCTGCTTGCATTCAGCTGCATTCAGCCAATGAATCAGAACAATGTATAGCCAGCACATGGATATTGTGATACCGTGCTACTGTTTATTGGGTAACAATATACTCCACCTTTGATGAGCGTCTATAGGCTATGTCAGACTTATATCAACAATGTGTCACAATCAAGACGGGAATAACTTAATTCTAACAGTAGTTTGAATAAGTGTCTAGACTTGTCTATTTAGGCCGACCTTATAGCCTAACGTTCCCAGAGTCGCGTTGGTGATTATTATTGGTGGCTGTTCTGTAGGCCTATATTTCTATTGAGTGAGTCTATTTTGAAAATATATTTTAAATGACACTGTTGATAATGCTCATGTTATGTTATTTGATGTCATTGTAAGTTGCTTTGGACCAAAATATCTGCTATGAACGACATAAACATTACCTTGATTCGGTTATCACTGAGCAGAGTTCTGCCGTTCAGGGCGCCGCTGTACTGCACGCCCCAGCCCACACCGCCGGCATAGCAGTGCTTCGGCCCGGGCGGCGGGGTGCCTGGTGCTGCGCGGAGCAGGTAGTTTAGGTCTCCGGTGCTCTCGGGAGATAACGGTCCGATTCCTATGGACCGGGGGAAGTCCTGTTGCTTTGTTCTATAATCACCTACTCCGTCAGGACCTAGACACAAATTATGAGGTAATTTCCTTAACCCTCCTGTTGTGTTCATTTCATGTTAATCAGTTTTGTGTTCCCGGTCAAAAATGACCGACCCCAGTATAGTTGATTGTAAATCCATAATTATACATATGTATTCACCTAATGTTGTTATGTATCTTTTAATTAGCTCAAGTCCTTGTGAACATTAGGCCTACATGTTTTAAAGTTCTATTTGCTATTTATGGCCTGATGTAGGCCTCATTGACCTGAGCTCATGCAAGTCGTTTTTTTAGTAAAAATAGCATAATATATGCATTACTTTGGCTCTAATCAACATTAAGATAAATATATTGTGCTATTTATCACAGAATACTTCATGTTCAAGTTTAAAAAGAACATTTGTTTTGAAACCATTTCACATTTCTAACAGTGGCACAAAATCACATCTTTTATGTTCCCGGTCAAAAGTGACCGACCCTATTATAGTTGATTGCAAACCCATAATAAGACATATACTCATCTTATGTTGTTATGGATCTTTTAACTAGCTTAAGTTCTTGTAAACATTACATGTTTTAAAGTTCTATTTGGTATTTAGGGCCTGTAGGCCTCATTGACCTGAACTCATACAAATCGTTTTGTAATAAAAATAGCATTACATACGCATTATTTTGGCTCTAATAAACATTCAGATAAAAATATTGGGTTATTATATCACAGAGTACATTATGTCCAAGTTTTAAAATAATCTTTGTTTTGAAACCATTTCAATTTTTTCACAGTTGCACAAAATCATACTTTTTGTGTTCCCGGTCAAAACTGACCGGTATGATTTTATTTGTAAAGTATGACCATTAATAGTCAAATAGCGTGCCTTTTCTGAGCCACAACTGACAACAATCTCTTGAGTAGTTCTTTAATAAGTTGGCACAGGTCTCCTGAGGTATTTTGACCCATTCTTTCATTGCAAATTGTTCCAGCTGCATAGTTTTCAAACATGGACATTCACTTAGAGCACCCAACACAGATTCTCAATTGGATTGAGGTCTGGGCTCTGTGTGGGCCACTCCAGGACCTTGGTTTTGGTATCCTTGAGCAACTGTTGGACCAATTTTGATGTATGCTTTGGGTAATTGTCTTGTTGGAAGACCCTGCGACGACCTAAAGCTAGTCTAAGAGCCAATTTCTGCATATTATACTTCAAAATTTTCATTTTCTTTTTTCATGATGCCATGCACCTGAGCAAGGTTCCCTGTGCCTGAGAATGCAAAACAGCTCCACAGCATGATGCTCCCACCACCATGTTTAACTGTGGGGTTCAACTTAGGGTTGAAAGCATCTCCCTTTCTTCGCCAAACATAAGCAACATCCATGTGCCCAAACAGTTCCAGTTTAGTCTCATAAGACCAAAGCACAGACTTCCAGATTTCATTTTTTATCTCTCAAATGCTCACAGGCAAATCTCAGTCTGATAGAGAGCTAGATAGATACTTTATAGATCCCCAAGGGGAAATCCAACGTTGTGATGTGCCACTCTTTGAGTAAAGGGGTTCTTCTGAGACGATGGCCCTGAAGCCCACCATGATGAAAGGCCCTCCCAACTTTGTTCCTTGAAATATCAACTCCAGACCAGGCCAGGTCAGCAACAATCATCTTGGCAGATGTCCGGCCTTCTTGCTAACATCTCTGACTATTTTCCTCTCCAGAGTTCTTGAAATCTTGTGCTTACAACCAGGCCCAGGTTTGTTTTGTACAGAATTTGTCTCCTTGTACTTGGCAATGATGCAACGTACAGCAGTTCTAGACACTGTGCTTGGAAATGGCAGTATAACCTTCCCCCTTATGATCCTCCGCTATCTTCTTTCTGAGCTCAAGACTGATTTCCTTTGTCTTTGACATGGTCAGTAAGAGTAGTCCCTCGATAATGTGTACAAGTGACTTGTGCCTTGTTTCTTGGAGTCCTTTTATGCTGATTGAATGCTCGGGTATTGTTATGAAGCCAATTAACTGTACAGGTGTGGTTTGAAAGCTGATTGGTTAATTAGGTGTGTTTTGAGAGCAAAAAAATCACATGCACAATAATATTATTGACCATCCCATCATGGGGGCTAATATTTTTGACTACTATATTTGATATACTAAAAACTAAAAATGTATTTTATATTCCAAAATGTACACCAAAAGCTACTAAATAGCACTTTTTGTGTGTGGGTGTAGGACAGAAACTGTTCATATGAATTGGCAAGTCACTCAACTCAATTTTATACACTTTTTGTAGTCACACCCATTCATTTCTAATGACCGGTCATTTTTGACCGGGAACACCACAGGTGTACACAAGTTGAATAAAACACACAAAATTGCATCAAAGTTATCAAAAATTATTTTGTGTGTTCAGATGCCCTATGTGAACAAAGTCATGAAATCTCATGACAATCAGATTAAGTTAACTATATTTTTCAGAGACAAAATGTGCAAAATCGGACAGATTTGACCGTAACACAACAGGAGGGTTAAAGTTCGCAACCGGGTAAAAAGTCTGGGTTTGAAGACTGAATTGAAAATGTCAAAATGCGCGCAATCCTACCTGTGAATATAATTCGTTGTCCATAACGTGGCGATTTGTTTGGACTTGACGGGTTGCACAAAACCCTTGCCATTATCTCCCGAACCCTGCAAGCGCACCCGGCTGCAGCCAACCGAATGTGGTCTCCTGCGTGCAGTGCGCACGGACGGATACACGCAGTCAGGTGTGTGCCATTTGCGCGCAAGACATGGGGCACCCACGGTTGCCATGGTAGTCATTGTTGCTGCTTTATCAACGTAATACAAGAAGTAAATGGATAACTGTGCAAAGTTACTTGATCCAGAGATGGAAAAGCGCGTTCTGGCAAGCCATATCCATCGGTCCACATTTAAAAGATTGATCTTTCTGGGGTTTTTTTGCTAAATATTTCTTGTTGTTAATGAGTGTGTTATTTTTACTCTGTAGCACAAGTAGATTTTCTAATGAACAATGCGCAAGGCAGGATTATTTTTCTATATTTCAAAACCACAAAGTTACACATGTTGTGTGCAAAGGGGTTGATTGCAGAGAAGTTCAGACATTGTGACAGTATAAAGAAAACAAAGACTTTTACAGCGATTGTGCAAATTAAACATAGCCAATATTGAACACCCAAGCTGGGCACCACACCTTTCACTTTATTAGAGTGAAGTGAAGTCCATTCACTGTAATCATAAGTGTGCGTTCATCATGGTCTCCATGCTGCATGTGCTCTAACTCCCTCAGGTGGCCATGATGGAAATCACACTTTGATCTAAGGAGTTGTTCAGAAGTTTAGAGAACGTCACAGTTGCAGTTGCTCAAAGATGTTTAGCCTACTACAGTGTTCTCTAGTGGTGATGGGAGGGATTGCAAGATCTCCAGAACACATAACAGATGATTGTCTACACCTCTCCATTTGAGAACTTTAAGGTTAGACTAGCTGCACAAGTGCTTCAGTTTCTCTCAAATCTTGGACTGGGGCATGATGGGAGAAATGATGGAAGAAAACATGATGCAAGTACAGCATGTTATCCAATGCATGCAGGTGTGCTGAAATCAGGCTTGTGCACAATTCCGAATTTTAGAATTGGCCTCTGTTCAATTCATGAATTGGAATTGGCCCCACCCCACAGGAAGTTGAATTTGAATTTGAATTAGAATGACAGGAAGTGGAATTCAATTCATGGCAATTCAAAACAATAATATAAAGGAAGAATGTTTTGAATCTCACATACATTCAGTTTTGGGGGAAGATTACTTTGGAAATGTAATTGATTACTGTTTTCAATGATAAGTTGTGTGTTTGTTGCGATCATATCTGACATATTTTGTGAAACTGCTTTGTTAAACACTACCCTACTTTCTTTAATCCAAATTGTAATTCTGCATCCTGTTTTTGACCTCAATTCAAATTCAATTCAAACTCAATAATTTAATTGGAATTTAGTCATTCTCAATTCAATTCTGAATTTTGCACAAGCCTGGCTGAAATGATGGAATTGTGCTGAAATCTTGAAAGCCTCCACATGATTTCAGAAAGCTGGAAGTCACATACCGTAACAGCAACAACAGGTACATACATGACCTGAAATGGAAGATTTTACTCAAATAAGTATGTACTCAACCCAACATGTAAGCCTTACATTCCTTACATTCCTTACATTGTAAGGAATGAATTTATTCAAGAAGATGATTGATTCCCTTCTCATCTCTGTATGTGTGTGTGTGTGTGTGTGTGTGTGTGTGTGTGTGTGTGTGCACTAACTCCCTAATAGCCTAGCTTAGCTAGCTCATCTCCAGAATTTCCCTATTTACATATTGTGATTTGTACAATTAGGCTACAACATGTACACTACCAATGTAAAATGAGACACAGCCGTTAGCACATACAACATATTCTTATTCAGGCGAAGCACTGCATGGGATTGCAGATAACAGGTATTTTCAGATGCATGAGTGCGAATAGTTCCAAGTAGGCCTAAATGCTGATTTGCTGAACATAGATTTGTACATTTGTATTTGTTCACATTGATACTTATAGAGAAAAGCCAGCACACTGTCCATTACGCATGCAACAAACATTTATTATCAAAACATTTCGGTCATGTAGACTTTGTACACATTATAATTACTGTATACTAGTAGTCACAACATGTTGTGTTGGAGTTATTTTGTCTGTGGGAGCTATAGCCTCGTGGTGTCAGCCACCTGAGTGAGCTATAGGTTAGTGGTGTTAGCCATCCGAGTGAGCTATAGGTTAGTGGTGTTAGCCATTCGAGTGAGCTATAGGTTAGTGGTGTTAGCCATTCAAGTGAGCTATAGGCAAGCAGGCTAATGGTGGCTGTGTCAGACTGAGTTGCTGCATGCACTGAGACAAGATGGGGGATGTATCATCTTATTACCTCCGCCAAGGAGGTTATGTTTTCATCGGGGTTGGTTTGTTTGTAAGTTTGTCTGTCTATCTGTTTGTTAGCAAGATAACTCAAAAAAGTTATGGATGGATTTCACTGAAGATTTCAGGAAAGGTCTGAAACGATTACGATCCAGGAGGCGGTTATGTTTTTCGCTTTGCGGAGGTCTGCGCTCTCCGAGTGCTTTTCTAGTTGAACTCTGGGCAAGACAGCGAATAAGCTAATTTCCCATGTTGGCGTTAAGGGTTGTTTACTTCTCATGGAGAAGAATGAGGGGCATATCCTTTGCAACAGTGGCACATCACAAAAGTTTGTAATGTTTTCTTGCTTGAAAGACAGTTTCTGAAGTGCAGTGCAGCGCAATGCATGGGCATATACATCTCGGAGTATAATTACTATGCCTCAAAAGCCACAGGGACACAAAACACACAAGCCCCTGAGTCCATTCATCTCACAGAGGTTTGTCAGGTCAGCCTTCTGCAAACAAAACAAAGTCTTTGTAAAGCTGCATGGCAAGCAGGAGCAGTTCCATTTGTCTGAATGGTTTTGTGTAAAAGACGGAGGCAAATCGCATTAGCCAGCTCTCCGGCAGGCCTCTGGGGCCCACTAATGAGAGAGCCGGTGTGACAGACACAAATGGACCTGAGCTAAATGTGTAATTAATGACTTGTGGGAAGAGCTGAGATGGGAGGTCAGAGAGACAACAGAGCTGAGAACGCCAGATGAGGGATTGTGAAACTAATGAACGCAGGCACAGAAATAAATAGACACTCACACAAATACAGGAGCTCTTCTTGCGCACTAAACCACACAACACAAGCAGCCTGCAGAGAGCACTTGTGTGCAGCATGCATGAGCCCCAATACAGGACTGCCTACAGCTTCAGCCTCCATTAGCCAGTAGGGGAGGGTTAGCTTGACTCTGGGGACTGCTGGCCACATTAAAGGACAAGTCTTTATTTTGTCTTTTTAAATAACATGACGTTCCCTTGCAAGCTTGTTATTAGTTCATGTCATATGACAAATAGCTCTGCATCCCGATGACAACCAACCAACTAAGCCTCCAACCCCAACTCCTCCACCCCCCTCCTCCGTCTCGCCCCCACCCGATGCCTCCTTGCCTGTGCCTGTTGTCCATGACCATGGCAACCTTGACAGGGACAACAAGGAGGCAGACATATCCAGCACCCACCGCCCCTACTCCCCACACAACTGTGCTACCCTGTCCCTACTCTTATTTACAAATGCACATGCTATACTGTAGTTACTCACACATATTCTACTACCCTTCATACTATAGGCCTACTCCTGCATCGCCTCTTACGACTCTTACAATGGTACTGTTTCTGCACTACAATGGTGCTGTTACCACACTGCACATGACTGCACATACAGTACATATCGGTCTATATGTTTTTTCTTATAATATATTCCATTACACTATTAATGAACTGTGTAATAGAATATCCTTGTATCCTTATATCTATATTATACTACTATTATACTGTTACTACACTGCACATATCTGTACATGTTGTTCATACATAGTTCATACTACAGCCATGTTTATTCTGCTCCTATAAGGTACACTGCACATATTTATAGTTATTCTGCTCTTATAAGGTAACTGCTGATACACTGACTGCACATATTTATATTTAATTTATATCACTGTAAAACACCTTCCGTAAACCAACTATGTACTGCAATATTATCCTGTCCTGTCTGTGTACCATTTGCTATTCTTTGTGTATCACATTGCACTTTTCTGCTTTTCTGCCCCTCTGGTTAGACAGACACAAACTGCATTTCATTGTCTTTGTATTCATACTCAGCACAATACATTAATTGAATCTAATCTAATTTAATAAAATAAGATCATATGAGTAAACCTTGTACCAACACTGGGGCATTTGAAAAGAGGCCACGTCCAATAGACAACACTATCCATGGGGTATAGTGGAGGCTTCATGCCCCACAGCACCAGCTCCCTCCCCTCATTATGGGGCATTATGGTTGGCACTGCTTCCCGCCACAGAGTGTCTGCAGGATGCACACAGTAAAATCATCGGCTGAAGTCTCATTATTTGGTTATGACCCTTTAGGTGACACTTTTGTGAGGCGGTTGTAGGGTGGTCAAGAAAAATCCCAATTCTGCGTCCAATTCCTTTAAATTGCCTTCCTTAACCCTGATCTCCACTTCACAAAAATTGAACCTCGAGGGCGATTTCTGTGCAGTGAGAGCATGAGTGCATGTACTGGGATACAGCTTTTAGAGGACTCCCCCGGGCACCATGCAGTCCGGGTGGAAACGCCGGTGAAGCAGCACACAAAATGCCCATTAGAGGGCAGTGCAGGACTAAAGATGACAGCAGAGAGAAAAAGAGAGAGAGTAAGTGAGAGAGAGAGAGAAAGAGAGAGAGAAATGAAGGAGGGCCAGTGAGTGAAAGTGAGAGTGTAAGATAGTAAGAAGAGAAACAGAAATGGAAAGAAAGACAGACGAGGAGACAGAGAGAGGGAGAAAATGCGGGGACTTGTGGATGGATGCACATTTGTTTATGTAGATACGGTTAATATGCAGCCATCTGCATTTGCAACGATCAGATTTGACCTAAACAGAAGCACCTGATAAAATCAAAGGCAGACACTTGAGTGGAGAGAAGAAAGTGGAAAAGATTAGCTGGAGCAGGCCTGCTGGAGATGAGACTCTTGAAGAGAGCTGGAGGGAAGATCGCAAGCCACAGTTAGCTAGTGAGAGGGTATGTGAGAGAAACCAAGCAGCAGGAAAAATGGCAAGCATTTGGAAGAGAATGAGTGGAAGAGGAACGGAATTCAGATGCAGGGAGAACAAGGGAGAGAGAGAGAGAAAGAGAGAGTGAGAGGGTGAGAGAGAGAAGGTGAGGGTGAAAGAGAGAGAGGGTGAAAAAGAGAGAGAGAGAGAGTGAAAGAGAGAGAGAGAAGGTGAGGGTGATGGGGAGAGAGAGGGTGAAAGAGAGAGAGAGCGAGAGGGTGAGGGTGAAAGAGAGAGCAGGAGAGAGGGTGAGAGAGACAGGGTGAAAGAGAAAAAGAGAGAGAGAGAGACAGGGTGAGGGTGGAAGAGAGAGAGAGAAATGAGGGGCAGGGCAGGCCTGCTAATATGTTTATCGAGTGCAAGCAAGCTTGTTAGAGCAGTCAGCTATTTATGTCCCTCCCCCTCTGGACGACAGATAAATGGCTATTTCTCCAAAACCAATTTTGGCCGGGACTGGGCTTGTTCTGGAGGAAGAGACCCCCTCCGAATGGATTTGTCGTCCCTGGACGCGGGGATTTGCACACGGAAGACCATAAACCTCGCTGGCAGCTGAGAACGCCAAGTCTTCCACGCCAAATATTTCATTACCTCCTCAGATCCCTCCACTCTCTCATCATTCCCTCTTTCCTCGTCTCCTCTTCCTCCGCCACTAAAGGCCCGGCCCCGGGCCGGAGGTTCCCCAGGTCTGGCCCCGGACCCGCCAACGCAGCTCCAGCTGTCTGGAATGGTGTCTGCTCTCGATCAGGCTCTGTGTCAGGCCCTGCGATCATGTGCTCCACAATCTCTTCACTCGCTGCCTGAGAGCTGCTACCTAATCTGCCCATCGCTCACACACACTTTCTCTCTCTCACACACACTCACACACAAACGCACACACACACACACACACACACACACACACACACACACACACACTCACACAAACACTCTCTCAGGCCACTCAGTCTCTCAGCTTTGTCTGCCCTGGAGACGTGCAGTGGAGAACAGCACGTACATCGCTGAGCGTAATTGCAGGTATGGACCCTCAGCAAGGACGCCTTCTCGCTGTTATGCCACGGGAGAGAGAGGGGGGGAGCCGGTATGGACATCGAGCGCGAATGGCTGCAGCTCTCGCACGTCTTTTCTCAGAAAGGGACAAATGTCCTGTCCATGAAATGTATTTAATTTTTCTGCCTCGTCATTAAAGTGAATGGCTATGTGCTCGAGTTGACCCGAAGCCGTGTGTGTGTGTGTGTGTGTGTGTGTGTGTGTGTGTGTGTGTGTGTGTGTGTGTGTGTGTGTGTGTGTGTGTGTGTGTGTGTGTGTGTGTGTCGAGTGCTGTTTAAGAGTCTGCTGACACTAAGGGGAATCAGAGAAATTCCATCAAAATGATGCCAGTGAAGCCAGAGAGGGGCAGGAGCAGAAGAACACAATTACAGTAAACTTCATAGATGATTAATTAGCTGCGTACGTGGGTGTCTTTCTGCTGTGCTTCCGCTTGTCCACCTCCTCAAACTCCTACAGCTCCTACACCTCCTCCACCTCCTCCACCTCCTCCACCTCCTACTCCTCCGTAGCTCTTCCCACCTCCTCCTTCATCCTGCCGCCTCATTTGTCACCAGTTTTCTCCTCCATTTAAAAGCAGCAACACTTTGAAATGTATCGGCAGACTGCACACTGAAACACCTACCCACTCACACATTCATGACCGAACGCATACATACAGACAAACACACACACACACACACACACACACACACACACACACACACACACACACACGGACACACACACGGACAAACACACACACACACACGGACAAACACACACACACATACACACACGCAGAAATACACACACACACTTAAACACGCACCATATATACACATTTCTATATTCAGCCATTCAATTCCACACTTCTATGCACATGCACAGGCGCACACACACACACATGCACACACACACACACAAACACAAACACACATAGACACACATCCACACATTCTTATTCTCACTTCCACTGTCACTGTCACGCAGTGGATGGCTGGATGGCTAGACAAAGTGGGTGGCGTGCTAACACAATCAGCATGTAGTTTTTCAGCCGCACTGCCTTGGGAATGACAGCAAGCACACACTCTCTCTCTCTCTCCGACACAACAAAGGGAGTGTGTGTGCTAGATACACACGGCCCTACACGGCATCTTCCCCCACAGTGTGACGGGCACGCGGCTCCACACATCTTGACACCGATGAATACACACTTCATACGATGTCAAGTTGCTGTTTCCTCTCCGAGAAGGAAAACGATGAATTATACACTAAGTGTGTCAACCAAGATCTCTGTGTGGGTCAAGGGATTTTCATGACATGATGTTTCACAACTTGGAGACATTTGATTCTCCATCACTGTAAAGCTGTAGTAACATGTGATTTATAATGTCTAGGAAGGATGCTGAGAATTATTGGCAGAAGGAGGTGAGGAAAGAGAGGGAAATAGAGAAGGAGGTAGAGGAGAGAAAAGATGGAAGTAGGGAGGAAGAGGAGAAAAGAGAGTGATGAGGAGGAGAGGGAGGTAGAAGAGGGGAGAGAGGGATGTGGAGTAGAGGGAGGTAGAGGAGAGGAGAGAGGGAAGATAGGGATGTGGAGGAGAGGGAGGTAGTAGAGGGGAGAGAGGGAGGTAGAGGAGAGGAGAGAGGGAAGGGAGCAATGTGGAAGAGAGCAAG
>NC_085004.1:9333563-9348563 GCF_963854185.1 Sardina pilchardus
CTGACCTGACGCTACCGACGGCGCCACCGCTGTGGCCACTCCTGCTCCTGCCGTTCATTACTCGCCCAGGATGCCGCTAATGAGGGTGGCGGGCGCCAGAGAAGTGGCGGGCACACGGGGCATCTTGGCTGGAGTGCGGCGGCGCGTCAATGGGAGGTCACCGGACTTATTTGGAAGGCTAAATTATTTGGGAGCTCTCCCAGCCCGGCGCTGCAGCCGCAACAAGAGCTCTTAGCAAAGAGGACGAGTCTGAGCTGTACCTCCCACAAGAGTCGAGCCAATGAGTGACTATGTGAAGGAGTAACTGATGAAACTACTCATGTCGTGTGGTGTGTGTGTCATGTCGTGTGGTGTGTGTGTGTGCGTGTGTGTGTGTGTGTGTGAGTGTGAGTGTGAGTGTGAGTGTGTGTGTGTGTGTGTGTGTGTGTGTGTGTGTGTGTGTGTGTGTGTGTGTGTGTGTGTGTGTGTGTGTATGGGAACTATGAATGTGAGCATATGAAAACAGCAGATGGGGCCATCTCATCAAAAGTATCTTCGGTGCTGTAAAAAAATAATAGGTTTTCACAGTGCTTCATGTTACAGTGTCTTGTGATGCAAACATGTTTACTTACCATAAGGGTGTGGTGCAGCAGTCCTAGGGTCTACTGACCATATTATGCATGCACAGGTTCGATTACCCCCTCCAAGGCCGTGTCACTGTGTGAAAGTGCCTGCGTGCTAAACACTGGTCACTTTACTGTTGCTTTACATTCCTGGCTGACTAGCTTGAGTGACCATTCCGGGCTAGAGTGGAGTTTTCTTTTATCAAACAAAGTTGCGCTTAATGTTTTTTCCCTTTTAAAAACATTCCTTTTAGTAGACACAAAGATGCCATACCATTCATATGAAGCAACTGTCCCTGGATGCTGCTAGAAGCTAATGGATGAGAAGACAATGGCAACAGTATAGAAGAGGTAGGTAGCCATACTGTAAACGCACTGAACCCAAAATACCTTGTGACGGTGGTATTGTGTGTGCAACCTACTGTCTGCCTCGTCCCCGGGAACATATCAATATAGCCGACACACCATTTTGAGTTCACAATGGTCATTGTCTAGCAGTGATTAGCGCAACACCATTGTCTTCCCACAGTTCCAGTGACCGGGCCACGGGGGAACAGTCTCTTGAACAGGACGGAACCTTGAATAGGGGACGATCTACAGAAGTTTGGTCTGCATGTTCTGTTTCTATAGCAGCAGAAGAATACATATTGTATAGGCACGAGGTGGCTTAACAAATCACTGTGCCTTCCTTTTGTGCCACCCATTAAGTAACCTTCACAATGCTCTTTACTATATATGGCAGCTTGTGAATGATGAAGGCTGCCTGACAAGTGTGGACCTTTTGGAAGTCTTCAAGAGATGTAGGACCTGGGCCAGTGGATGCTATAAAGTACACACAATTGCAGACATGCCAGTATTCATGCCAGTATTCAGCAAACATGTCTTCCAATCTTTTAATTGTGGTTGGCGATTGAAAAGTAGCATTGTGTCTCCTCACCAAAACCTCCAAATAACATCGCATTGCAATGACCTAGCCTAAGCAGTGCCCTATAGCCTCTCCTTCTCCACTGCGCTGACATGCGATGGGATTGTGGTTTCGCTCGGCTGATCTTGAGCGAGAGGGGTGATGGTGTCAGGCTCCGTGGCGTAGCTAGCGTGGCGCGGCGCAGCGCGTGGATAATAGCGTTCTCCATTAAAACGGAGAGTCACTTCCCGCTCTGCCAGATAACGGCAGACTGTGGCGCAGACGAGGGCCTAATCTAGAACGAATCCCGCGATCAGATCAGAGCCAAGACATCTGCTATCTGAATTGCCTCTTTGTCTGGATATTTAACAGAATTTGCACATTTTCGCTCAGTGCTTCAATCTCAATTGTTTAATGCTTAACCGAGATAAGAACTGCTTAGCCGTGTTGATACGTGAGCCACACTTCAAGTGCCCTGACACGTTATTTTGGTGTTATCATCGGCAGCACAGAGAACGCTGTGAGTTGCAGGGGTCCTAGCTGCCATTGCTAAGGCGAGCAGAGCCACTTTGCCCAAGAACAAATAAAAGCTAATAACTACACAGCTCTGTAATGGAGAAGAAGCAGCATGCTGTTTTAGTTTCTCATAAAGTTTAGTTTCAGTATAAAATTATACTGTTTGTGTGTTTTATCTCTTCATTTTGTTCGGATGTATGCACACAAAGACACACACACACACACACACACACACACACACACACACACACACACAAGCAAGCAAACAAAGACAAACTGTTCTAGCACGTACACCTCGGGAGTGTATTTATGTTGATGTGAATCACCGGTAATTACGGCAAAATAAAACAAAACAAGCGGCTCACCGTCCCCGCTCAGAGAGAGCCGGCATCTGAGATGAGGTTGGAGACCGGAGAACCACCTCACCCACGCACCACCCTCCCTCCATCCGTATCATACCATTCCATCTCTGACCCTCTGGCACTGCCTGCTTGCTATCCACGCTCACTCATTCGTTTGAATGTGTGTGTGTGTGTGTGTGTGAAATGAATGCAGCAACAAACACATCTTTGACTTCTTACACACACACACACACACACACACACACATACACACACACACACACACACACACACACACACACACACACACATATATATACAGTATATATACTGTATATATATATATATATATATATATTTTTTTTTTTTTTTTTTTTTTTTTTTCAAAAAGCATGCACAAATATCTGAAAAAAAAAGGTTGGAGGCACTTGTGTTTGCGGCGGAGTATTGATTGGATTTGGAGGTCTAGCCTACTGTAATGGGACTCAATACTAAAAGCCCTGGGCTATTGAAGCAAACACAATGAGTCACTCTGTAGCACCGAGTAGTGTAATAATTGGCCCGGGGAATGTGTTTTGGCCTCAGAGATGTTAAAAGGAGGCAAGGGAGGTTAAATCTATACTCGTATTCAATCTGCTCAAACACACACACACACACACACACACACACACACACACCATCACACACACACCATCACACAGAAGAGCAGCACAGTAAGGACCCAATGTGTATTTGACATAAACATGTATAAAAATCTATTTATTTTATGCTGTCTGCTTCAGGTCTTAAACTTATAATGACTGTAATTAGCAGCGCTGGCAGTGCTAGGCTGTTCACACCATCTGCCCAAGAGAGACAGAGGGTTGTTCTGGTGAGACTGGCCTTGGATCTACTACTAGCTGCTCCTCTGTCATGGAACTAACATTTGATTGACAAGTGCATTTATTTGTTACATACCCACCCCCACACACACAAACACACACACTCCCACACACACTGAAAAGCAGCCTCGGTATTCAATCATGCTGTTTGGTTTACATAAGTAAACAAGTTCAGAAAAAGAAATTCATCCGTTTTCTGTGAAAGATTTAACCTACAGTTGATCTATCCAACAAAAAAAAACAAAAACACATACACCTCCACCCTCATCCACACACACACACACACACACACACACACACATGCTCACACACACACACACACACACACACACACACACACATGATAAGCAGCTCATGCACTCTTTATTGACTGTTGAAGTGTTGACTATTGAAGTGTTCCTGAGAGAGAGAGACTGAGTATGTGTGTGTGTGTGTGTGTGTGTGTGTGTGTGTGTGTGTGTGTGTGTGTGTGTGTGTGAGAGAGAGAGTGAGATGTGGGTATCCGAGGTATATAAAAACATACTGTGAGACCTTCCACCTCTTGGCATTCAGTGTGCCATTCCCCCGCTGGTGCGGCATTAGCGTTAGCGTGCGCGGGCCGGGCTCCATGGAGTGTGGAAGTGGGCGCCCGCTGAACCCATTAAGAGGGTTAATTAGAACACAGGCCCCGGGGCCCGCGGCGCCCACACCGCTGCCCGAGCACTTCCGAGGGATGGACGCCGCCGGCCCGACGCCACCTCCAGGGACCGGGCGGGGTCACGCCGCTCCTCCCGGGCTGTTGCGGGACGAAATGTCACGTGTCAGTCAAGCGCCCGTCGCGCAGAACATCGGCGGCCGGTGACACGCGTCGGGCGCGTTCCAATAAACATCCACAGGCCTCCGCGGTGCCCGTCCAAATGCCACGCGGGCTTCAGTTCAAACTCTTAATCAAACAAACGGCCCTGCCACTAATGCAGGTTAATGCATACGGTGCGGCGGGGAAGCTAGTCGTTTAAAAAAGCACACACACACACACACACACACACACACACACACACACACACAGAGCACGATGTATGCTAGAATTAAAATGGCCTCGGCTTAAATACAGTGACATTTCCTCCTGTGTGCTAACTTTAATTGTGCTCTTCATTGCATTTGTCTAGAGTAAACTTTCCTGGAATATGTTTGCAAACTTCTACACAAGCTACAATGTGGAAAAGACAATGTATGTCTGATACAGGTAGGCAGGTGCCTTGCACACACACGTAGCCTCTAAAATAATTGCTCTTTACCATATAAGTGCAGCATACAAGAAGCTGTTGGTTCATCAGTCCTCCTCATTATAGGTGAAAAGTGTGTGCTTGTCAAGAAAGCTACAAGATAAAGAAATGCACTCTCCCAGGTCTGCAGAAATGATATCATTTAGAAGTCAGGAGAGCCAAATCTAAATAAAAGCAAAAACGGAACTGAAGTAAGATCTGAAAGAAAGGCTCAGCACTAGACACTAGACTCTTCTCATTGTTTCTCCATAACTTCTCAGGAACTCTGCACTTAGTTACCTGAAGCTCCCCTCGCCCCCCCTCGTCTGCTTTCTAACTTTTCCGAAGAGAGGCTAGACGAGAGGACTGGTGAGGGCCACTCAGCCGCGTTGCTATTTTAATGTGCGTGGGGCGCTGGTCACCTTGTCCACAGTGGCCGCCCACTCTCGACATCAGAGATAAAACAAACAGAGCCAGCAGCTGGTGTCGACCGGTCGAGGCTTTTTCCTCCGTAACACCTGACGCTCGTCAGCGGAGCGCCAGGGAGACGCAGGGTCATGTCTGTCCACGCTCCGCTAAGAGCGACTCTCTGCTAAAGCTCGGCCGGTCAGCCGTGTCGTGTCTCTCCGCGGGGGCCCTCTTGTCAAAATAAAAGTCTGCAGCTTATCTCACCTCCACGCGGGGCAGCTCCAGTCTCCTCCTGTCTTGACCCGACACACAAAGTGTCCTTCATATCCACGCGCCGGCTGATGACCACTCAAGACTCGGCCCACACAAAAGCCGCAATCAGCGCCATCTTGGGTCTAAAACACGCCGGCGCAGTTGGCCGATCACCGATACCGTCGAGCTGGACGTGGGCAGTGTGAGCCCTCACGGACAAATCAAGCGAGCGCAGCTGGCAGGGAGTTCAGAAACGAGTGGACCGGGTTCAGGTCGCCTAAACCTCAGCAGGCCACAATGAATAGGACGAGAGAGAGAGAGAGAGAGAGAGAGAGAGGGAGGGAGGGAGGTGAAGGAGAGAGAGAGGCTGAGGGTGTTTCATTCTGACAGGGTCACTGAGTGAAAGCCACAGATTCCTGGGCTGCTCTCCTCTCTTGTGTTCTTCTGTTCTCCTGACTTTGCTTCTCTCTCCGTGGCGGTGACGAGCGGAGAGGAGGACTGAAAGGTCAAAGCCAATTAAAAACGCTGCAAAGCAAGAGGCCATCCTGTTCAGCCTCGTCACAGCAAAACCCAACCTGCTCGAGCGCAAACTCTCCTTGTTAGCAATCAGGGGGCACTAAAAGGGGCTGCTTCAACTTTTTCTGCCCTTTTTTGTCCTTTGCAAAGACACTCACACTGCTCACATCAGGTGCATTTGCAAGCCGCTCATATTGAGTTTCTAAAGAAAAACTTTTTTTCTTTTCTTTTTTCACGCATAGGTGATTTAGTCTCGCTCTGGACCGGAGACTCATCGGAGGCTTGTTGGCACCGGCTGCCAACTGTGATGCCCTCCGTGTGAGCATAACAAGTAGCCGCATGATTGACAGCTGGCATGAGACCGCTCCAGTTGGCATCAAATGCCCTGCCAGCTTAGTGCGCGACCAACCATCTGGAGTGCAGAACCTTCCGAGGCCTTTGTAGTCCGGCGTTTGGTCCAGCCCCAAGCTGCCCGTCATCTGTCTCCTGGGTGACTCTCGTTAGCCGGCTGACGACTGACAGTCGGGCCCTGCTGAACTTTTACACCCAGTGAAAGGGAACAAATCCACACATGTATGGAACATATAGTATCTATCTGCCTGGACAGAAACGGCACACAGTGACAGTCGGGCTCCCTCTCCATAGGGAAGCGTGTCCAATATGGTGTGTGATACATAATCTAACACAAACAGGGGCGGGTGGGGAACAGATGTGGATTGCTGTTTTATAAATAGGTAAACCCGCCGGAACACCACTGGCAGCAGAGGAGCAGGGGACTTCACACCAATACTCTGAATCCCCTCATCCAAACACGCGCGCGCACACACACACACACACACACACACACACAGAGCACCACCGCTGCCACGCAATTAACACTGTCTCGGCACAGGTCCTCCAAACAGATGTGGCTGTGATTCTCAGTGGGGGGGGGGTGAGTGTGAGGAGCAGGAAACTGAACTAAAGTTGTCGATTAAGCAGCGAGAAACTTCAAGGCGACTGCGAAAAAAATAGATAAAAAATAAACAGTGAGTCCCCTGTGCTCGTCTCCTGTGCCCATCTCCTCCTCCAGTGGTCAGAGAGCTGAAGGCCTGTGCTGTGCTTGGTGTCCGTAGTCCCCCGCGAGGCCAGTGGGGGTCGCTGTTCGTCCACCGAGGGCCCGTGCCTCCCTCGCCACACCTCTCCCGCTGGGCCCCCGAGTCTCGTCTCTTCGTCCGTCAGTCACGTCACGCTCCTTGTTCTTTCAAGTTTCTTCTCTCTTTCTGTCTTTCTCTCCTCCAGTCCTCTCCTCTCCTCTCCTCTCCTCTCCCCGCACCGTTTTCTTAATTAAGAGAGAAGGGGTGCCGGCACTGAAGCAGTGATTAAAGCCATTTGTTTGTTTTACTCTTTTTTTGCAACAAAGTACTGAGAAGTCACGGAGCAGCGAACTAGAAAATAACTTTTTGGAAATCATATTTGGACTGCAGTGGCAACAGTGACCTTTCTTCAGCGGCGTAATTATAAAGCGCTTTGCCATCACGTCCGCGCGCAGACAGCCCTGCGATAGGAAGGCGGCTATGGGCAGTGGGACAGAGAAAAGGGAGAGAAAGTGATGAAAAGAGGAGTCCCTTATCTGGGAATGTTCTACTGAACAAATAGAACAACACTAATAGTCTGAGTTGACTTTAGGATGTCGGTACAATGCGGAGGTTATCGCGTCGAGACACGTAATAAGGGGCTGCATTTGACTCTGTTTGGCCTCACACCTTCTGTCGTTCTGTGTGTGTGGCGGTCAGCGTTGGGGTCGGGCTCTGCACGGTGACGCAGCTGAGAGACATGCCAGAGTTCAGTACAGCTGAGAGAGATGCCAGAGTTCAGTACAGCTGAGAGACATGCCAGAGTTCAGTACAGCTGAGAGAGACAGAGTTCAGTACAGCTGAGAGTACGGTGTACATTTTAGGACATCCTCAGACTCGGGTGTCAGACTCAGAAAAACATCCGTCATCCTCAGACAAAACTGCCTCAGCGTCAGAAAAACCTCTGTCATCTTCAGGCAAAACTGTGTCAGCGTCAGAAAAAACCTTGTCATCCTCAGACTCAGGTGTCAGACTCAGGAAAACTACCGTCATCTTCAGACAAAACTGCCTCTGCGTCAGAAAAACATTGTCATCCTCAGACAAAACTGTGTCAGCGTCAGAAAAACCTCTCTCATCCTCAGACAAAATTGCGTCATAAAAACCTCTGTCAGAAAAACCTCTCTCATCCTCAGACAAAACTTTCTCAGCGTCAAAAAAAACTCTGTCATCCTCAGACAACCGTGTCAGAAAAACCTCTCTCATCCTCAGACAAAACTTTCTCAGCGTCGGAAAAATCTCTGTCATTCTCAGACAAAACCGTGTCAGAAAAACCTCTCTCATCGTCAGACAAAACTTTCTCAGTGTCGTAAAAAACTTTGTCATTCTCCGACAAAACCGTGTCAGAAAAACCTCTCTCATCGTCAGACAAAACTTTCTCAGCGTCGGAAAAAACTTTGTCATTCTCCGACAAAAGCGTGTCAGAAAAACCTCTCTCATCCTCAGACAGAACTTTCTCAGCGTCAGAAAAAACTCTCTCATCCTCAGACAAAACTGACAAAACATACAAACATAATTGAGATTACAGTATTTCTGTCTAAAATCATGCATGATAGGCCTACCAATGAATCATTCCATAGGGCACGGAATGAATAATTTAATTAGTCTGTGAACCGAGCTAACTAGCTAGCGGACGCTAGCTTAAAAAGCAATGGAAGTGAATGGCAGTAACCATGACAATATACTGTAGCTATGCGCTGCTAGGTCACTAACAGTTGAAAGACTCCGCTTAAACTGTATATACCGTTGCAAGTTCACTTGAGTATAAACTACCCACTTTACCTAATGTCACTAATGTTATTCAGGTAGTTGTCATTTCAAAGAATGACAGCTCCGTTTAAAATGTTACCTTAGCTAGCTAGCCAGCAACCAGACAGTAACCAACAGCAGCATGGTCTGATATTAAGTTATTTTCTTAACAAATCCATACACTAAAAAATACACTATTAGGCTTGAAATGATCGGGAAAACGTACAGATTATGACAAAATATTCCAAAATACCGTCAACAAATCCAGAAAGCCATAATGACCAATTTATTGATAACATTCCCATTGATATTAATGCAGCGAGGGCGTACTCCCATTGAGGGGCTAGCTGTCTGGTTGCTGGCTAGCTAGCTAGCCGCCTAGCTAGGTAATATTTTAAACGGAGCTGTGTCATTTCTTTGAAATGACAACTACCTGAATAAGATTAGTGACATTAGTTAAAGTGGGTAGTTTATACTCAAGTGAACTTGCAACGGTATACAGTTTAAGCGGAGTCTTTCAACTGTTAGTGACCTGGCAGCGCATAGCTATTTGTCATGGTTACTGCCATTCACTTCCATTGCTTTTTAAGCTAGCGTCCGCTAGCTAGTTAGCTCGGTTCACAGACTAATTAAATTATTCATTCCGTGCCCTATGGAATGATTCATTATTATCATGCATGATTTTAGACAGAAATACTGTAATCACAATTATGTTTGTATGTTTTGTCAGTTTGTCTGAGGATGACAGAGTTTTTTCTGACGCTGAGAAAGTTTTGTCTGAGGATGAGAGAGGTTTTTCTGACACGGTTTTGTCTGAGGATGACAAAGTTTTTTCCGACGCTGAGAAAGTTTTGTCTGACGATGAGAGAGGTTTTTCTGACACGGTTTTGTCTGAGGATGACAAAGTTTTTTCCGACGCTGAGAAAGTTTTGTCTGACGATGAGAGAGGTTTTTCTGACAAGGTTTTGTCTGAGAATGACAAAGTTTTTTCCGACGCTGAGAAAGTTTTGTCTGAGGATTAGAGAGGTTTTTCTGACGCTGAGGCAGTTTTATCTGAGGATGACAGAGGTTTTTCTGAGTCTGACACCTGAGTCTGAGGATGTCCTAAAATGAACACCGTATGAGAGAGATGTCAGAGTTCAGTACAGCTGAGAGAGACAGAGTTCAGTACAGCTGAGAGAGATGTCAGAGTTCAGTACAGCTGAGAGAGACAGAGTTCAGTACAGCTGAGAGAGACAGAGTTCAGTACAGCTGAGAGAGATGTCAGAGTTCAGTACAGCTGAGAGAGACAGAGTTCAGTACAGCTGAGAGAGACAGAGTTCAGTACAGCTGAGAGAGACAGAGTTCAGTACAGCTGAGAGAGAGAGTTCAGTACAGCTGAGAGAGAGAGTTCAGTACTGAGAGAGACAGAGTTCAGTACAGCTGAGAGAGACGACAGAGTTCAGTACAGCTGAGAGAGACAGAGTTCAGTACCGCTAAAAGAGACAGAGTTCAGTACAGCTGAGAGAGACAGAGTTCAGTACAGCTGAGAGAGAGAGTTCAGTACAGCTGAGAGAGAGAGTTCAGTACTGAGAGAGACAGAGTTCAGTACAGCTGAGAGACACCAGAGTTCAGTACAGCTGAGAGAGACAGAGTTCAGCACGCTCCACAGACGGAATTGGTGAGGGGTGGGATGAAGCGAGTCCTTCAAATTAAAAGTGTAAATCACCCACGAGTCTCTGACCTCGAGGGAAATTTGACTCAGACATCACTCATATAGCTTCTTTATTCCTCTGGTTTAATACATGGCGCTAGGTGGCCTCTGTCCTCCTCTGCTCTAGTCTGTTGCTTTATAGGCGTAGCTGATTAGCCAATGGACCTGCACAGCTCTCATACATCACTGGGTACACTGTGGTCAGAGGGGGGCCATGAAGGAGAGGGTTGGGGGTGCCATGAAGGAGACTGACTTCAGGTTACACTGGCTTGGAATATCCACTCAGACATGACATTGGGCCAGAACAAGAAATAGCCCACATACAATGATAAATCAAACCCTTACCGCAAAGTGTTACCCAGAAAGGTTATGGAAAACAAAACAATTGTTGAATCAAATTGGACATGACATAGATACCTCTAAAGTGGCATTCACATCAAGAACGATAACGATAATGATTACTATAATCATAACGATAAAAGCACACTGAACAACGATAAAAAAAGTCTCTCATTGTGTTAATGAATGTGATGGCTTATTATTGTTCTCAAAATCGATCTGAAAGTGATCCATATTATTGAGAGTGATATTTGTTTATAGTTATCATTATAGATATTGTTCTTGGTGTGCACGGCCCTTAAAGGAAGCCCCAGGATAACATTGTCAGAGTCAACCACAGTGAATGTGGGGGTTAAGTCATGACAGATTAGAAAAATCTGAACCAATCCAAATACCTTGATGTGTGACTGTTAAGAAAGAGTAAATACATGAAATACAGCTCAAAATCTGAACCAATCCAAATACCTTGATGTGTAACTGTTAAGAAAGAGCAAACAAATGAAATTCAGCTCTTAACAAATATTGCACACATGTAATTATGCCTATGATTGAATTACAATTAAACCCATTTAAGCAGAACAGCTGGCAAGCTTGTTTGATAAGTGTGAAACATTTCTCAGAATTCTGCACACTGCAACAAACTGCACCAAACATTGGAGTGTTTGAATGCCATGAATGATAGCACCATTTGCTTCTGTAAAGTTCACAGAAGCCTATGAGAAGACCTGAGTGCTTTCTCTATCAAAGAGAGGGATTTAAATGAAAATAACATACTGAGTGAAGATAGGAGATTACAGCTTTGCAGACGCAGTCTCAGACACATAATGCATATTCCGACCCCGAGAAAAGTGTAAATCAACAGGAAACATCCACAGTCCTTGAATAGAGATAATTGGGTCTGGTTTGACTCAATCATCCTGGGCTCCTCACGGAGGAATTAGATGGCTTTCAGTGTGGAGGGCTGATGCGGTGACAGCTTGTCTACTCCCAGACAGCACCTTAGGCCATGAAATACGGCGTCAGCCTCCACGGAGGAGGACAACGGCCATTCAGCGGGAAATCAATGTCAGAATTTGTTCATTTGTCCAGCGTTGTCATTTTGAGAAGGAGTGAATGTGTCTTGATGGGATTGGAAACGATGAGGCCTCAAGATTGGACAGACACACACACGCACACGCGCGCGCGCACACACACACACACACACACACACACACACACACACACACACACACACACAAATGTCTCCATGTTCTCAAAATTGCTGTCTGAAATTCTATGAGAGGACTTTTTTTGCACTACACATGGCAGAAAAGTGAATCATATCTGTCTCATGGACCGTCTCTAACTTGGTGAGTCCAAGGATACAATAGTATTACCGCAAGAAAAGTTGGTTACAATGTTTTGCTTTATGGCTTTCTAGGCCACTTGCAATGTATCCAGTGCACCGTCCACACTGCTAGTGAGATTGAAGTTCTTTTCTGCCACACCTAAGGCTGTGTTCCTCCACCACTCCTCATATGAGGCTTTATGAGTAAGATTTGAGAGGAGCCCAAGAGGATGATTGACAGCTGTCAAGACCCAAATACCCCATCTACCCAAATATAGGAAATGTAATGCTGCATCACATGGAACTGTCTGCAACTGTTTCACTTTCTCTTCTGACTGAGGAAACAGGCATTTCAGCACCATGGACAGCGACCAGAACAGACAGATTTGTTGGCTGCATTAGTTAACCAGGCAGGAGAGTAGGGCCTCAAAACAGCAGATTTGCCATCATCTCCTAACTATTAGCCATGGCTTACACTGATTTTGCAACATTTCTTCAGCTATGAGGTAATACACAGGAGCAGTTAATGTGTATTAATATGTGTTTGTTTTTTGGAACTTGCATAAAACACTGTCGTGCAGCTTATACACAAAGTGACTTATACACAGGAAATGACTGTGACACATGCCAGTTAAGGACACTGATATTATCTGTGACTTATAAGAGTTCTAAGAGTTCATTTTAATTGTTCTATTTTAACTCTTGTTATCCAAGAAGAGCTGAGTGCTACGTCGGGGCAGCCGTGCTGGAAATGTGTTGCTCATGTGCTCACCCATGTCCACTGGAGAGCATGTCCTGTTATTGGCTTCTGAAACAGTAGTCACTGTTACCTGTAGGTGAGTGGCAGGTTCAGGTCAACTGATTACTGATTAACACACACACTGACACACACACACACACACACACACACACACACACACTCACACAGCTAGAAAAAAAAAGAGAGAGAAAAAGAGACAGAGAGGGATGGAGAGTGAGGGGGTGGGACAGAGAGAGAAAACAGCCCCTTCCCACACACGCACCCTGGTCGTATCTGGGCTAAGTGTCTCTCCGTGGAGATGAAGCAGAGCGTGACCTTTGGCAGCAGGACGAAGGGCATCTGGCTTCAGATCATTAGCGCGCTAACGCTATTATTTACCTGCCTGGCACAACAACCAGCCTGGCTGCAGAGTGGGGGGAGGGAGAGGCCAGTCAGCCAATTAGCACCAAGAAACAACCGCCCGCTGACACACCTGCGCTGGTGATTCCCACCAGTGAAGAGGGGGACTGGCGCTGCCCTGCAAAGGCCACGACTCAGACTGCCCAAGGTTCACCCCAACAGGGAGACTGGGTCTGTCTTCGCTTGACTCCAGTTAGAGGTTGCGTTTTGTGTGTGGTTTTGTGTTTGTTTACTTATGCGGGGCAGACTCTGTGGAGTGATGTATTCTTTTCAACATCCACTACAGATTGTTGTGCAGTCGTTTGTGCTGTCACCGTCCAATTCCAGTCGTGTATTTTGTTTGTTATCATATTTTAGCCTTATGTTTTTAATCATATTGCCATTGATATTCCATTTATATGGATGGCAATATCTACCCATGAGCGGTTTCCATTCTGTAGCTCTGTTTTGTTCTACGGTGATTTGTCTCCTTTAGGCCACCCATAATGGATGCGATGTTGATCTAAACTGGCCTGAAGTGCTTTTGAGAGAAAACAATGCAGCAATCAGAGGAGGCTGAGACCATTATCCACTCGTGAGGGTTTAGATGAAAGAGCATAATCTAATAGAACACTATGCATTTAGAGCAGCCCATTAGCAACATCATTACGGTTCTGAGTTCCACGCCTGTCCATGGGTGGAATTACTGGAACATGGACATTCTAGAACTGGTTTGTCTTCGTAGAAACGCTGGATCTGACCTCCTTGTGTCTTGTGAAAAAATAATCATTACGTGGTGTCGTAAAGGTTCAATGACTTCACTAGCATGAAGACTGGAGGTAGACGCTAGGAGACAGAAAAGGATTATTAAGCTGAAATTCACAGCAAACTTTTCTCATTATTATGTGCATGTGTGTGAATGTGCTGTGTGGCTTTGTGTGTATAGTGTGATGTGTGTGTGTGTGTGTGTGTGTGTGTGGGTCAGAGAGAGAGAGAGAGAGAGAGAGAGAGAGAGAGAGAGAGAGAGAGAGAGAGAGAGAGTGTGTGTGTGTGTGTGTGTGTGTGTGTGTGTGTGTGTGTGTGTGTGTAAAAAGGAATGTAATAGCAAATCATTAATGTTTATGGTCAGGGTTGGCAGGCAGCAGTAGAGCAGTTTGGAAAATAGAGGCCAGATAGGTCATTGCGATGAATAGATGATAAATTGACCGTCCCACTCCCCCCCCACACACACACACCCCTCCCTCCCAACACACTCCCCTTCCCACACACACACACACACACACACACACACACACACACCACTCCCCAAAATTAGAGTTCATCTCTCTTTCTTGTACTTTCTAATAAACTTCCCTGGCACTCGCATCTTTACTTTTCTATCAGCAACTTTATGCCACTCGGGTCAGTTAAGGTTGAGGTGGAGTGCCTCAGCGCTAATGGCCGATAGCTCTGCCTTAATCAGCTGCTGTGTGCAATCTAACTCACTTTCCCAACACATTCATTATATATAAAAGTTATATTTATATATAAAAGAAGTACACAGAGTGCGGAAAGTTATGTTTGAGTGAAGGACAACCTGAGGCTACAGCATGCTGTAGGGATTCAAAATAGCATGTGTGTGTGTGTGTGTGTGTTTCTGGGTGGGTGGGTCAAAATAGCATAGCGTGCGTGTGTGCGTCTGTGTGATGGGTCAGGGCTTTGCCACCCGTGTGTGTCTGAGCTTCGACTGCTTCACCCACGCAGTGCCAGGGGCACGTCTGGTGTTTACTGTAGCGCACACAACACTGGCACCACTGGGGGCAAGGGGCATAGTTCAACGTTTTGTTGGCGCAGATCTCTCCTCTTTTCTTTCCCTTGCATGTTGACAAATATGGCCTATGCATTCACAGGGGCCATGGGCCATGATGACGTCGTTGGCTTGCTGAGTGAACACACACACACACACACACACACACATGCACAATGTACATACCTGCCATGG
>NC_085004.1:9351063-9358563 GCF_963854185.1 Sardina pilchardus
AGCTGCTGCAACTAAAGGGAGAAAGAGAGAGAGAGAAAGAGATGCTGCTGTAACTAAACAAAAGGGGAAGAGAGAGAGAGAGAGAGAGAGAGAGAGAGAGAGAGAGAGAGAGAGAGAGAGAGAGAGAGAGAGAGAAAGAAAGGAAAGTGGCCAGCAATGAGCCAAACAGCTTCTGTCTCTCCTTCATCCCACCTCAACTGCTGCTCCTAAGCATAGAGGGTCAGGAGGTCACCAGCGATCTTTGTAAAGACTTTAGAATGTTTGTTCTTGTCTTCCAGCAAACAGTTCCTGAGCAACTATAATGATGTTTTATTTACAAAATAGCGAGTAAAATCAGATTTCACAACATCTTTTAATTTTATTTCTTTAAGCAGTTCAAGGTTCACAACAATTCAACAACATGTACTGTAACATGACTCAACGACATTAGCTGTTGGACCATAATAACAACATCAGTTGCTGGAACTTTTGAATAGCTACCCTGAAAGTGGACTGTAAACCCAGTCTGATCGGCCAGCGATTAGATTTCGCCCTGCAGCTCAGGCTGGAAACCTACACATCTATCTCTCCTTCTCTCTGTCCACATTTGAATCGCAAACGGGCTCATCCAGGCGCACTTAGATCGTTGGTCTGATTGGTTGAAGGACTTTCCAAATGCTTACAGAGTCATTTGAACTATGCCCATTGATCATGCCTCCTGTGCAGTAGAAATACAGTGCAGACTCCCCAGACTAATGTTCAATCTTAAAAGATTGAGCTTAGTCTGGTGATATCCAGGCTATCCTTAAAGCCAATTTACAACAGCAATATCATAGATAGAATTCTACTAGAGATAATGAAACAATTTAGACCAGCAGTGAATTATGCCCACACTATGGTCGACCAGAACACCATTTTTATGCTTCACTTCTATTTTTGCAACATACAAAAACACATTGTTAAACACATTGTTCACATCACGGCAGGCTGTGAAAAATTAATGAATTGACGCATATGGCTTGCTTGCGTTGTAAATTCCCAGGCAAAGGAACGGTTCACCAGTAATCTGTTAAATGCAACCCTAACTCCGGTGTTCCATATACGTTGAAGTAAGATGTTGAACAGAAAAAAGCCCCTCCCCTCCCCTTTGGTGTCATATGTGTGATCTCACAGCAGCATTCAATTAGCCCTTACCTGGCCTTCAGCTAGGTGGGTGGCAACTACAAATAGGCAGCAGCGCACACAGGAGGCCAAACACACCTGCAGACACACCTGAAGAGAAGACAACTCTGGAGATCCCTGCACAGAGCCATGGGACTTGTGCTGAGAGAGGAGGAATCCAAACTCCACAAGCCCATTCCAGCCCCGGCCTCAAGAGGGCGCCCTATATACCCTCCTGTGTCCCTGCCCTCCATCTTCCTCTCTGTTCTGTCCTCCTCTCCTCTCCTCTGTCTTTTTACCGTGTAAAAGATGTTTCTCTGCACAGCTCTCCATCTCATGGGGAACATATAGGCCCAGCTCTTCCTTAGAAACCACAGCTGACTCTGATTGCCATTCAGCTCACAAGTGATAACATTAAAGATGAAAATACTGCATACATTACAGAGGGCTATCCTCTCTCTCTCTCTCTCACTCCCTCTTTATCTTCTTCTGACACTCCCTTTCTCTTCCTCTTTCTTCTCTTCTCTGTCCCTTTCACTGTCTCTCTCCATCTCTCTCTGTCTCTCTGCATGTTTCAGGGCCCTCTGGTAATAAATAAAACTGGATTGATATGATTTAAGAGTGTGAACGGTGTCAGTGGCGGATACTGCGCTCACACCCTCCTCTTGAGTGACATTTTTGTGGCGAGACATTATGCGTCTCCAAAACGCCTCTCAAATAAAAAGCATTTATTCATGAAATAGGATTATTCATGAGGGAGATATGCCCCCCCCCACTCGAAGTTAACACTCTACCATCCCTGCCTCCAAAGCCTCTAAATTTCCCTTGAAGACTGAATCGGGTAATTTGACAGTCAGCGCCACTTCTGTCAGCTCCCATGGAGGAGTTCTTTGAAAGACAGCTCTTGATTCGCTTGACAGACAGCCAGTTTAGCACAGGACACGGGAGAGGGAGGGGTTAAGACTGCTGTTCTGGGACCAGTCTGCCCAGGCCCGCCTGAGGAGGACAGAGCTATTGGGATGTTAACAGCTGAGTCCTGTTGTCATTTTTATTTGAATTCCACATGGCACTGAGGCCCTCGTACTTAGGTTTCCTTCACACTAGGTCCGTTTAACTGCACCGTACCCAAGTGCGATGACAAGTGATGGAGAAGCAGTGGAAGACCTGGAAGTACTTAGTGTGCAAGATGTACAGTATGTAAAATATACAGTACGGTATGTCTACATAAGTTGTAGATATCAGTACTCAAAAAAGAATGCCAGTTTCCTAGATCCAGTGGATACTTTTCATTCTGTTCTGAGTCCAGTTCTTCATTTGGCACTATATATGGGTCTTTTCCTAGAGAGACCCTTAGGGGGCATGGAGAAAGAGACAATTGGACTTATGCAAGATCTCACAAAAGTTTTCAAGAGGCAACTTGTTAATCACACAGCGGAGTGGAGATTAGTCATACAATTTCCAATACTGAGATTGGCCTCTGGTGAAAAGTATACATATTGAAATTATGTTCATAATAATGATATAAGATATAAATTATATAGTATATATATTGGAAATACACATTGGCCATAAGTATTTCTAATATCTTGTATTATATTGCAAAAGTATACATATATTTTTAAAACTAATAATTTTATCCTTCATCCAAAGGGTCAAATACTTACTGTGAGATGTCTACAAAAAAGAGAAACTCTGCGCTCACGTTACGTGTCCATTATCGCGGCAAAAGCCACCGCGCCGCACATAGCCCATTAATTTCCTATGGAGAGCGGCACGGCGTAGTTAACGCTTCCGCAAAGCACCTTGGGAAGGCGGCGCGGTCATTTGAACAGAGGCGATGCGTCAAGAAGTTGGGCTCTGCTGAACTTTATGCAAATGAAAGCGGTAAACGCGAGGCAGCTAGCCAATGAAAGTACGTCTTCGGTAAACAAGTGTTCTCCTTTGCTCTAGTCCTCCGGTCCGGAACCATAGCCTGCTAGAAATATTTGTTCCGCCTGCTAATCGTCTCGGTTTAATGAAAATATATAAGTTATATAGCGGCTAAGCCATTAAGTTTAGAACAAGTTTGCCACTGCACCCTATCAAAATGACATTGTTGGCGACTTGAACCAAGACAGAAAGGTGCTTTGGAGGAACATGGCAATGACATTTGTGAGTATTTCAACAAAATATGTTAAAATTACTTGCACTGGCTAATAGTGTTACGTATTAAGTAGCTATCTTCACTTTAGTTGCCTATGTGTGCTGGCATTGTGTATTTCGATGTAATAAACTGCTTTAGCCTACTACACGACCACAAGCGGCGACGAAGAGAGGGTCTAGGCGTCTGCAAGCGTCAACGCGCCGCAATAATGGACATGCACCGTCAGCCTTGGTAGCAGCTCAGTAGTCTGAGCCAGATTTCTGAGAGACGCGGGGACATCGATTCAGCCCTACGTGGGAGGCGTGCGGTTTGCCAGCTTCCCATCGATTTTTAGCAGAAATCGCCACAATTATCAACAGTGGTTGGAGTTGGGTTTGTACTTCTTAACAAGTTCAGTTGTAACTTTCTGAAAACATTTGCTGATCAGTGCTAACATGTCCGATACTGTAAGTGTCTGATACACAACGTAAAGGGTTAGTCAGCGATTGCGCATGACATTACATTTGTTTATGTTTGCGTTCGTGTTTAAATTCTTAGCAGACATTTTTGTCCAAAACAATGGACATTATATTTTAACCAAGGACCAATCAAAACACACCAGAGAGTTAGCTCCGCCCTCCCTTCAGTATTCCCAGAGGAACTCCACACAGTGTGGGCTGCTCCCACTTGATCTTATTCCCTTTTCCAGAGCTGGGCTGCCTACTGAGACCTCTTTTGTACAGGGAGTGCACTCACAGGATGGGCACTTAGCAGATCGTGGGGAGATGTTTGCTGAATGTGCCACAAAAATGCATGGGCTTGAAATCACTTATGATCGCTGACTGCACCTTTGATTACTATTATAAGCTAATTGAAGTAGTTATGTGCATCATTTGCATACCATTGTGAATGACTGCCTAATACATCATTAATTACACTGAACAATGGAATGAATTACTTATTACTTTGAAGTATTTGCTATGGATAAAGGTGCTATCAGTTGACTATCTAGTTAGTCAGGGGACACATTTTCCCTTAATGGTTTGTAAAGTGATCTCATGCTCCAATAGAAATACAAAAATACAAATGCAAAAATACTGTACCTTATTTTCATTTGATGGTGTGCCTGCTGTACATTATATTCTCTCCCTCTCTCTCTCTCTCTTTCTCTCTCTCTCTCTCTTTGGCTTGCTCCTCGATGCCCAAGTCTTTGAAAAAGTCTGGTTTGTTAGAGGATCCTTGGTCATTGAGCTACAGTGTGGAGGTTTGATGTTTAAGATCTAACAGCTTTTATGCTTAAGCCTGTGGGTGCCTGGCTGATATGGAATGCTCTTTTTGACTCAAATGTTGTAGAGGGTGTTAAAAAAGAAAAGAAAAAGTATCTCTCTTAGTGTGGGTCATACATAACATAAGGGGGAATGGCTCCATACAAAGACGTGTACATCAGTGCATACGTCTGAACTGCGTTTTCTTCTGCTGCATGTGGAGCCCTGGGGCTACTGACAGTATGTCCTGACCATAGACTGTAAAAAAGGCTGCATGACTCCACTAAAGACCTGGTGCTGCACCCTGTGCCCTGTGCCCTGTGCCCGTGCCCACCTCACCCAGAGGACTAGAGAACACACAGTGGCAGCACTCCCATAAGGAACCGCAGAATAAAATGGCAGCACTTTCCCATGCCAGTTTCTGGGTTATGGGAGTTTTGGAACTTCAAACAGCCAATCTCTTGGTCAGTAGTCAATGAGTTCATTGAATACACTCTCCAGCATCCAGAAGTAAAATCCCACCCTCCTGTGATTCAGCCATTTCAGCACAGTTTTTTTTTGGAACTTTTGATAGCGTGGTGGCGAGATCCAAGAGTGTTGCTTATCTCTCCTTCTACATGTACTGTATGGCTCTGACCTCGCCCAACTGGAGCACTCCCTGAGTGGGCACCACTGGGGGAGTGAGCGGTGTGTTGCTCAGAGGCTGGGGGTCCCCTAGTGGCAGCCAAAGTAATTACAGCTCTGACTCCTCACTCTGCAGTCATAATTAAGCCCAGCACTTCACCAGAGACGCCCAGTTATGGCTGCTGTAATGAAGCCCAATCCTCCTCTGGCCTACGCATGCATTGTGGAGAGACCAGACGTCAGTGAATGAGGATCTAGCCCTGATATGGCCCTGATATGGGCTGTCTGGAGTTGTGCCATGCAGGGCTAAGACCAGTTCCGTCCAGCGGCTGGCTCTCTCTGGATGGCTTTTGTTCAGATGAAAGCCGTGTCCCCCATCACCGTCACCCCAGACGTCCTTGAAACTTTTGTTCTGGCTGCGTACCCGAGATGCTCTCTGAGCCACTTCTGAGGAAGAAGAGAATAGCTTAATAGCGGAGATGCTGTGTGACTTGTTGAGAGAGAGAAGAAAGGGGGTTAGGAGGAAGGCTGTGGCTAGCTCAATACATCTGTGCTTTTAGTACAGGAAGCCAAAGAGGAGCATGCCGTTTTTAGACACTATTGATTTGTGTTATGCTTGAGAGAGTCATTTATTATGAAAGCACATATTTTTAAGGTCGGCACTTAACTAAGGGTCCACATAAATCATGTTCTTGGCATTTCTCTCTCCGTGTTTTTTTTTTAGAAATATATCCGGCAGAAGAGCTGTGCCCTTGCTGTTCCTGTCCCTATCATTTAACCGTTAGCAGACTCTGGAGTGAGTGGCGGCTCCATCAAACGCTGGGGTCCACGAGAGAGCTGCGTTCCAGGCTGGCAGGCTGGCTGGTCTGCTCCTGAAGAGGGGGGAGAGAGCTCCGGCCATATCAGCTGTCCGTCAGGCACTCACTCACATGAAACGCTTTAATTCAAAAGCCATGTATCATCCTAGGGAAAGAGAGAGAGAGAGAGAGAGAGAGAGGGAGAGAGAGAGAGAGAGAGAGAGAGAGAGAGAGAGAGAGAGATATGGATGGAAGGGGGGCAACCAATAGCTACATCAAAACACACACACACATACAACCCCTCACAAAAAAAAGCAGTGAAAGTTTCAAATCCGCTGTAATGCTTTTAGTGATAGCGGGCTTCACAGAGCTGGCAGAGTCTTTAATTATGGGCGGCTGTGCCAGACCGAGCCGCTCTCATATACATGGCATTAATTATTGAAACACTGTAAAATAAATAATGAACTCAATCGCACCATTTGGGTGTGGGTGGGAGCTTAAAATATTCATGAATTCAATATTTGTAATAGGAAGTAAGTCTCGGCGTTTTGCAGGATAAAGAAAAAAAGGAGTGTCCCTGCGGTTATTAAGGGGGCTAATTCGTAGTAAATTCTGGATCGTCTTGCGCTGGAAATCGAGAGGCAGCTTGTACAGTCCATCAGCTCGGTGTTGCACGCTGCGAGAGCGAAATCCGAAAAGCCTCGCAAAGTGGACCTCCCACTAACAACAAACATTTCCATTAGTGCTGAAGAGCGGACGTGTGTGTGTCACGCAGGTGCGGGGAACAGATGGGAGGGTGTCACACACACGCTCACACCAGCTTCCTGTGCAAACTAGCGCTGCCACTGGATCATGCTCACGACACCAACACACGAGCCAGACGCCCATCAGGGGAGAGCAGAGCAGACAGCACTCCTCAACCCACTGAAAGTAGCTACATGATCACTGAAAGTATGCTAAATGATCGCTGAAACAAGCTGAAAACACACGGCACCTTATTTGACTGTTTCGTTGTGTTGTGTGTGTATCTATCTTCATATTGTCCACCAACAACAGAGTGTTAGTGTCCATGTGTGCTGATGAATTTCTCAAACACAGACACAAAGCACTCATCTGTGATATGGTCTGCATTGGCCTCATGTCAGCAGTGATCAAATAAGTGTGTGTGAGAACACAGCATCTTCAGCACGCCCAGAGACTGAGAGATGTTGCTGCAGGAGTGTGTGTGTGTGTGTGTGTGTGTGTTCAGAGGGGAAGCTGAACCCCCACTACATTGTGTGAGCATGTGCTGTTGCTTAGTGGGATGGGCCCACCTGAATGTTTTTGCCCTGGGTCTGGATTACAGTAATGCTCTCACTACACAGCTCCTCCCTGAGTGTGTGTGTGTGTGTGTGTGTGTGTGTGTGAAGAGAGAGAGAGAGAGAGAGAGAGAGAGAGAGAGAGAGAGAGAGAGAGAGAGAGAGAGAGTGAATATAGGTGTGTGTGTGTGTGTGTGTGTGTGTGTGTGTGTGTGTGAGAGAGAGAGGGAGTGAGTGCACATGCATGTGGAGCT
>NC_085004.1:9366063-9376063 GCF_963854185.1 Sardina pilchardus
GGGGGGGGGGGTATTCTGTAACAGCAAATATAATGCAACATAGAAATGCGAAATGTAACACAAAGTTACTTTGGTTACTTTTTGGGAGAAGTAACTAGTAACAAATTACTTTTTAAAAAAGTAACATGCCCAACATGTACAATGTGGATTTGGTTTTAAAAGTGTAAGGCTGTTGATTGTTTACCTATCTACCTACCTACCGCGTGGTCTGCATAGACTGGCACAGGGTCTGGATAGACGGGCGCGGGTAGCTGCTGCTGCTGCTGTCATTGGCGCTGGCATGATTTAGTGCAGTAGAGGGCAAGTATGCCAGCCTTCACTTCATCATAATTACTCTCCAGGCCTTGACTTTCTGTAGTGCTGTGTCAGCATCACACACCTCTTACACTTTCTCAACACGCGCACAGACACGTGCACACACACACACACACACACATACACATACATTCACACACACACACACACACACACACACACACACACACACATTCATAAACACACAGACATTCACATTCATAAATACATAAGCTCTCTCTCTCTCTCTCACACACACGCACAGACACAGACACACAGACACACACACAGACACAGGCACACACACAGACACACACACACACACACACACACACAAGCTGACCCTGGTCCCCGGCATGTTTGCAGAATTTATTTTGAGTCCAGGGTGCACCCGATAAACAGGTCTTATGTAAAGGTCATGAGTCATCTGCTCTGGCGCTTTCATGTGCATCCGAGAAACAGCGGAGCCACAATGGGTCCACGCCGCACCAGCAGCACTCTGTGGAGGAGCCAAGATGGAGTCTGAGCGCAACCAGCCGCCTGTTCAGCGGAGCCGGCGCGGAGCCGGGTCACACCTGGGCCAGATCCACCTCTCGGCTGGCATGCGGCAGCGGCGGCGGCTAGCGCCAGATGAAGTTGTTGTCCCTCAGACGGGGGCGACTGCACTGCTGAGACACACACACACATAGACACACACATATACACACACACACACATATACACACACACACATATACACACACTCATACACACGTTGTCTCTCTCTTACACACACTTAAGACAGGCTCGCTGGAGCACAGTGAAAATGTCGGCGGAGATTTTGCTTTCTTTGTGAGTGTCACCATGGTAATGCGATTTCCCCCCTCCCGTGCAGTTTGAGTGACAGCTGTTGCAGGGCCTGGCCTTGGTTTGTGTTCGCCCAAATCGAGCCGTGACAGGGACATGACAGCAGGAGAATACCATTCTCCACGCCGCCACACACACATCTCCTTCTCTGTGTGTGTGTGTGTGTGTGTGTGTGTGCATGCTTCAAGTCATGAGTTTTAGAGTGAAGCACTTGCCCAGTGCTGCCTTAGCTGCAGTCAATACAGACGAATCCCTGATCTCATTGTATGTACTTCTTCAGGCGGTGTGTGTGTGTGTGTGTGTGTGTGTGTGTGTGTGTGTGTGTGTGTGTGTGTGTGTGTGTGTGTGTGTGTGTGTGCGCGTGTGTGTGTCTGTCATTGTGTGTGGGTGTCATTGTGTGAGCACTTCTCCAGGTGTGGACACGATCCCTCCAGGCCAGGTGAGGTTTAGCGGAGGGACAATCTCGCTGGAGGAAGAGCAGGCCGGGTTGGGTTAGTCACCTGGCCTTACCACTAAAGCCCTTCCCCGTAGGCCAGGGCTGGCTATGGGGATACAAAGCCCTAAAATCTCACATCCTGATTGGATGCTAGTGCAGTGCATATGGGGTAAGAGTGTTCAGACTTCCTGCTTTCAAATGAATTCGGTCATGATGCAACAATGGGCAGATAATTCTCTTTCTGGGTCCAACGGCTTCAGACTCACTTGTTTTTCTCCATAGTAAAGTAAGCTATTTTTTCTGCTATGAGTAGCCTTTAAGAAAACTGTCATCTTACAAACTGGATCTTAATCAAATCCTATTTTTGTGGAAGCCTGGACGTTACCATCAAATATCATCTGGCTGCACAGCTGCAGTTACTCGGTTAAAGTTTAGCGATTTTGTTTTTTATGCTCGCTAAAACTGAGGTGATGATGACAAAGTTTACAAGTAGCAAAAGCTGTGTGTGTGTGTGTGTGTGAGTGTGGCCTTAAAAGAGAAAAGTGGTTTGCTAGTCTTTGTAGTACAGTATCTTGTTGAAAATAACATCACTTGTTTTCTAAAATGGAGATATAGCGTTTTGGAATCAAACTCTTCAAATACACACACAAATCAAAATGGCAGCGCAAGAACAGACGCATTTGCACAGCGTTCATTTCACTGACACAAGCCAGTCCAATCACACAGACCAATCATAGCTCTCTCAGCGCTCCTCTACGGTCACATGGAGTTCAGCTTCTCTATCAGAGCAGCGCTCGCTGTTTTCTGTTTTAACACACAGACTCCTCGGAGTCTCTCACATCCCTGGTTTGGCCGCAATGTGAACTACTGTGTGTGTGTGTGTGTGTGTGTGTGTGTGTGTGTGTGTGTGTGTGTGTGTGTGTGTGTGTGTGTGTGTGTGTGTGTGTGTGTGTGTGTGTGAACTAAACTCCATTTAAGGCTCCTTTGCACATCAAGAACTTTCCCAAGTTTGGGGGAGGCGATGGGCTCCCCCTGAGCCTGCTACTGTAGCTGGTGCTGAATTCCCCTCTCTCACTTTGCCGTGCTGTGTGTTCTCCATCTGCTCTGCGTGTGTGTGTGTGTGTGTGTGTGTGTACAGTATGTGTGTGTTGGTGTGTGTGTGTGTGTGTGTGTGTGTGAGAGAGAGTGTGTGTACAGTATGTGTGTGTTGGTGTGTGTGTGTGTGTGTGTGTGTGTGTGTGTGTGTGTGTGAGAGTGTGTGTACAGTATGTGTGTGTGTTGGTGTGTGTGTGTGTGTGTGTGTATGTATGTGTGTGCTTTCTCTCAGTCTGTCTTCGGGTATAGAGGGTGCGGGCAGGTTCTGTCTTAGTCCCATCACAACAGCAGAAGCTTTGAGGAGCAGCGTCAGACATGCTTTCGTCAGCACAGCCTTACTCTTTGTCTCTGTGTGAGTGTGTGTGTGTGTGTGTGTGTGTGTGTGTGTGTTTGCTGCCCTTCAAAGAGAAAAGTGATTTGCTAGTCTTTGTAGTATTTCGTTGCTATTAACTAGGATTTATTTATTTATTTGGAATACTTAGAGGGCTTTGTTACTTTTCATCCCTAGAATTTACACAAACACTCTACCCACATCTCTCCCACTTACTCACTCTCTCTCTCTCTCTCTCTCTCTCTCTCTCTCTGTCTTTGTCTTTAATTTCCCCCCCTCTGTTGGTTTGAAGCATCTCACTAGTAAACAAAGCTCCAGTCAGCAGAAGAGATAAATGGGCTGCAAACCCTCTCAAAGCCAGCGAGTGAGAGAGGGAGAACAGAGAGGTGGGGAGAAAAAGAAAGAAAGAAAGGTACTGTATATAGAGAGAAACAATTACGCGGTGAGCCGGTGTGAAAGAACGAAGACGAAGGAGGCTACCAGTAACTGGGTCCCCTGCAAGTTTTCAAACCTTTGAATTGTCGGCACAAACTGTTTTCTTTTCCCCCCGTTCTCCCGTCGAAGTGGTCTTTATTTATTTCTTTCCTCGTGGTGGCGGCGGCTGCCTGCTCTTTGCGGCAGGCGAGCATTATTAATTGGCCAGGTGCTACTGAGAGAGGATGCCTCGCCGATGCCTGGCTGCCAATTAAAGAGCACCAAGCCCATCGTTTGCCTGGGTTAAGTAGGTCAGCTTGGCCTCTCCAATTAGAGAAGGTGAACCTGGAGAGAGAGAGACGGCAACCAGGTCATCCAAACCAAGCCCCACGCTGTTTGCTTTCCATGTCCGTCTCTCTTTCTTTCTCCTCTCTCTCTCTCTCTCTCTCTCTCTTTCCTACTCTCTATCACGTCCTCTCGCCTCGCCTTTCTTTTATCGTTTTTAGCAAACTCAGAGAGAGAGAGGGGGAAAAAAAAGATCAAAAGCGTGTTTTTAAATTTCAGAGTAAATAAAGGGCACGCTAAACATTTGCAATTTCTATTTCATTCACATGCACCCGTTTGGCAGCGAGTACTGAACAGGGGAAATAAATACTTCCTGGCCTCTTAAAATACATGAGTAAATATATACATCCTGGTCTCTTAAAATACATACAGCCTGACCTCTGAACATATGAAAGGAAATAAACGTAAGAAAATACATATATCCTGGCCTCTAAAAATACATAAAGGAAATAAATAAATACATCCTGCCTGTAAGGAAGTAAACATAAGGAAGTAAATATAGCTAAAAATACAAAAAGGAAATAAATATATCCTGGGCCCGTATTCACAAAGCATTTTATCTTACCACTAAGAGTACTCCTAAATCGCGCTAGAAGATTTTAGTTAGGAGTTTTCCATTAAAAGTTATTCACAAAGCCTTTCAGACCTACTTTTAGTAAGGAGAAACGCCCACTCCTAAACTAAAAGTGAGTCTTCGTTGCTATGGTTGACGTCATTACTCATGCACGAGCTTGATGAAAGTGACCACCTTGATTGGCTGGTGATTATAACGCGGGAATGATGGCAAACCTCCCCTACAATGACGAGTTGAGTGACAGGTGTTAGGTCTTATACTGCGTTCATGCACCTCGGACCTTCGGAAATTTCTGACCTCCGATAGCGGAAAAATGACATGAACGCTAGGTCGGGTTGGATTTTTTGCTCGGAGACTCGTGCGGAAGTTTTGTGCCCCGAGGTGTCCGACTTGACGTCACTATCATGTTCTCCAACCACGACGGCCTCCCTTGCAACAACACAAGAGGTGAATTTCACTGTCATTACGAATAGGCAAGGTAATTTGTCACTAAATTAACAACACAGATAGAAACACTCGCCCAAGACATTTTCCTTCTTGCTCCACCATACTAAGCACTTAGTAAGCAGTTGTAATAACGTATTTATGCGTTTCCTGTATTTATTTTCCGAACTGATCTCATGAACACAATTTTTTCGGAGGTCGGGACTTTTTAAAGGCGGGTCCTCCGAGGTTCCGGGCTGCATGAACGCAGTATTAGCTGGTGAGAATGCGTGCGCTATGTCGGGCTGTGAAGGATGGAAGATAATGAATAAAGAGTAAAGCAAGCCTAGGCTTAATGAAACACTATGGACTGGAGCAGTATATTTGCGACATGTTTTAAATTAATCTGTATGAAAACACGTAGCCTATATTTGCAAAGAGGAGAAGCGATTTAATTTAATTAGGCACAATAAGACGTTACATTTAGTTTACATGCAATGGTGGTTTTGGTTGTCGGTGGCATTATTGCATTTGCATCCTTAGTTGCAATGCACATTTATTCCCTTGCATGACAGCGAGCTCCTGCAATGCACGGTCATTTCAAAACATTGCGACGTGAAATGCCACTAAAAGCGGGTTGTGAATAGGTCTTAGTGAGTTAGAAGTCCTCTCGAGTTCTTTTACGCTGTCCTAGACTTAGGAGCTACTTTTAGGCTTAGAATGCTTTGTGAATAACTTTTAGTGAAAAAAATTAGGAGTCATAAAGTTAGGAGTGACACGCCCATTATTTTTAGGAGTTCCTCCCTAAATTCGCCAGTTAGGAGCTACTTTTAGCCCTAAAATTCTTTGTGAATACGGGCCCTGGTCTCTATAAACACAATGGAAACACAATCGTCTTGGCCATGGCCTGGTCATCTGGCTGAGCCCCTTTGGTGTGATTGGAACCACAGTGCTACATGTCAGTATGTGTGTGTTAGTGTGTTTACACAATTATGGTCACACTCGAACGACATGTGTGAACAGATGAACAGTGCACATTGCCATTCCTAAAACAGTGTTACCACACAACACAGTCATGTGTTGGGTACACTTGTGTTGCATCTCCTCCTCTACACCCTCCCCTGCATCCTCCTCTTCATCATCATTATCACACATCTATGGAGATTAAGATATCTGACACACACACACACACACACACACACACACACACACACACACACACACACACACACACTAGGCAAGACCCTTTTTTTTCTCCCCACAAAATGGGCCTCGCCTATAGGGAGAGCAGCAATATTTACCCTCTACAGGGCACTGAAGAGAGAAGACATCAATGACATAAGAGTGGGCTAAAGTGGGGTTCAGACCAAAGATTTGCGACGAGACAAGGTGCAATGTTCTAAAACCTTGCAACTGAAACTATGTTGAATGCTTTTCGACTTTTCGTCACGTCGCGAAACTTTGGTGTGAATTGAGTTTGAGGGCTAAGAGTAGGCTAAGTGCTAATAGTAAGCTAAGTGCTAAGTGTAGGCTAAGTGCTAAGAGTAAGCTAAGTGCTAAGAGTAGACAAAGGGCTAAGAGTAGGCTACGGGCTAAGAGCTAAGAGTAGGCTAAGGGCTAAGAGCTAAGAGTAGGCTAAGGGCTAAGAGTAGGCTAATGTTGCGTTCGACGGCATATGGGACGTGGGACTTATTTTAACTAATAAAGTGCACTGGAATGCCTGTCGAAGTGGAACCTCCAACTGGTGAAGTCAGGGGAGCTCGACCTACCCCAAACTCACCAAATTAAATCGGAGGTTAATGGCTGCGCCCATGGAGTCACTCATCGTGAGAGACAAAACTTCAACGAATAGGCTACTGCAGGGGTATTCAATTAAAATTCAAAGAGGTCCAGTTACTAAAATGTCCTCCCGGCAAAGGTCCGAATCTTAAATTGTCACTGAAAATAGTGTAGGCTACCCTGAAGTTAATAAAATCAATAACGCATGTACATTTCTAGGCCTATTTAATTTATTGTTACATTTCAAGTGTTTTCAAAGTAATATGCTTGTAACATACCAAAAAGTCTTAACTTGAATGGTACTTGAATGCAAAACAATACTGTAGGCTAGTTGTCTTTAGGCTACTAGGCCTACATTTCAAGAAAGACAGACAACAGACACTGAATTTATTCTGAATGGAATAAATATAAAGTGCAAAATAACTTTGAGCAGCCTGAACTTAGGGCCTATTTCAAGCAGCCTAGGCCTAATGTAAAACATTCCGAATCTTTTGAATAAAATAAAAGTGGATCTTTAAGAAAAGAAAAAAAGACCTTTGCATACTGCGTTCTAGTATCCTCTGCTAATAGTTCAGATGTTCTTGAATCTTGTTGTTGAAGCTGACAATGGGATCTGTAAAGTTTCTGCAGCCGCATTAAGCACTCATTCACAGCTGCTGTCCCATCGCTAAATGCTCTCTTGTGTTGCATCAAAATCCACGCAATCTTTAACGAACACTAATTTGCCTGTACATGCATGCGTGATCACACGAGTAGACCTGTCATAGTGTGCTTTCAATTTGATAATTAGGCCTATTATCCTACCTCCGCCGAGGAAAGTAATGTTTTCACCGGGGTTTGCGTTTGTTTGTCTGTTTGTTAGCTCTCGGAGTGCTGTTCAAGTTTTACTTGCCCTCACTGCGGACTTCTGCGTGTACCTTTCCTCTAACGACCCGTGTTTGATCTCAGTGACGCACGCTAACGTCGCCACAGTTTCACAGCGCATATTTACAGCAACACGAACGTATTGGTCCGTCCGTCCATTCATCTTTAAAAGTTCGGTTTTCACCATCATTTTTGAGCAAGCCATTTTCTCTCATCTCCTCTCTCTCCCGCTAGGCCTATTCTCTGTTGCTGAAAGGTAAACAATCGAGTTGATTGGCTTGGCTACGGACGATGCTCTTTGATAATATTAGGCCGACAATTTCAACGGGTCCGGACAGCACCGTCACTGGGTCCGGACCCGGACCGCGGTCCGCCATTTGGTGATGCCTGGGCTACTGTATAAACATTATTTCTCTACGTATAGGGTTGTTTTAGACACTGCAATTTTAACACAACTTGTTTTTTCATATTATGGCGTGAAATGTTGCCATTATTTCCTGTTAGAATTAAAATATATGGGTACAATTTTACCCAGTTACCCTACATAGCAATATGCAGCGCTTTTACGGCTCCAGAATAGTTGGTGAAGATGTTTCAGAAGACCGCTATGTGTCAACCAATGTTCCCCAGTGCATCCATACTTTTTGTTTACCTTCCATTTTACCTGGAACACTTTAAAGTAGGAGCCACACTTCAGGTAGGATAAGTCCCATGTCCCATTGCCATCGAACGCAGCATAAGGGCCAAGAGTAGTTTAAGGGCTAAGAGTAGGCTAAGACAGTAAGAGCAAGTGATGATCAGCAGCTGGGCAGGCAGTAACACACCGCCAAGTTCCTTGCAGACTCTGAGAACCTGGAAGCGATTCTGTGATCCGCCTGAACGCTAACGCTATGCAGATGTTAGCCCCCCGTTTCTTTTCTCTCCTCACACATCTCCTGTAAATTGGTGAGTGTTTTAATTAAATTAAATTAGCGTTGCTATAGTAGTGCTAATTATGTTATAGAGACAATGCCTCCTTGAAGAACAAACCTTGTTACATTGATAATTTCTAAAAATGTGTGAGAGGCTTGATTGGTTGGCTGTGATATTACTGTGTGTGTTTATGCATGCGTGTGTGTGTGTGTGTGTGTGTGTGTGTGTGTGTGTGTGTGTGTGTGTGTGTGTGTGTGTGTGTTTGTGTGTGTGTGTGTGTGTGTGTGTGTATGTGTGTGTGTGTGTGTGTGTGTGTGTGTGTGTGTGTCTGTCTGTGTGTGTCTGTGTGTGTGCATTATGTTTTTTTGAGAGGCAGTAGACTTACCAAAACACAAATACACACACAGACACATACTGTACATATTTCCCAGTCGTCACACATTAAAAGTCATATTATTCAGATGCCACTTAGTAGTTTGCATGTGTAGAAATAATTTTTAAAAAAGTACACACACACATCTGCTATGAGTCACGGAGTAACAACATCGTCCTTTCCCTGGGTAACAGCTGTGTTTTGCATTCGGAGCCGAGATAGTCTCCTGCTTTCTGTATGCTACAAGACAGAGTGACCTGAGGACTGAGTCTAAGATGGCTGACCTGAGGGTTGAGCCTGAGATGGCTGACTTGCAAATCGCTTCATCAGAGAGCCAATAATCCCGTCTTCTTGCAGGTTCAGAGGTCACACACTGGGTCAACCTGAATGGAATGTGTGAGGAGGAGAGCTGTGTGTCATATCTCTCTCTCTGTGTGTGACACACACACACACACACACACACACACACACACACACACACACACACACACACACACACACACACTCACAGAGGCTCTAATTAGTAGCGGTGAAATCCCCTTTGTCTGGGAAGAGAGCCAGGGATGAAAGGACCGCAGAATCCAGAGCGGGCGATGTGACACACCTTTGTGTGCCACACACACGCGCACGCGGGCACACACACACACACACACACACACACACACACACACACACACACACACACACTTTTTCATTCCCTATTAACAATCTCATAAAGCATGCCTCTGGGCTTCAAACGGCTGCAGGCATTGGAGGGAAGTGATAACTATGCGCTCTGGGATGTGTGTGTGTATGTGTGTGTGTGTGTGTGTGTGTGTGTGTGTGTGTGTGTGTGTGTGTGTGTGTGTTGTGTGAGTGTGGAGGCTTCCCTTCACTTTCTAAAATCTAAACTCTTTTTGCCTTTTGTCTCCAAATTCCTCCCCCGCATGCTGTCTTTTCTGCCAGGGCACAATTAGTTGCATTATTGTGCGCCACCTTTGTTTTTTGGGGGGCCGTTTAATATTAGCGCTCCTTTTGTCCTTTTGTCTAGATCGTCTCCTCTCGCGAGTCACACACGCGCTCTCAGACTCGTCTATTCATTATGGAGCCGCTCCACGCGTGCCGCGGAGACCAGACGAAGCTCAAGCAGGTAGGAGGTTTCCGCCGCTCTCCTGTGCGTTTCCCTTCCCATTCACTTCATTTCCTGTCGACATCAGCCCACGCACGGGCGCCCTCCCGCCTGCCTGACTAAATATAAAAATGTAAAATAAAGGACTCAGTCATGACAAGTTTTCAAAGGACAGCTGGGGAGAACTGCAGAGAGGTGTCAATCAA
>NC_085004.1:9388563-9391063 GCF_963854185.1 Sardina pilchardus
CACGCCAGAGAGAAAGACAGGCCATCTCCATCATGAGGGAATATTAGAGAGAAAGAGAGAGAGAGAGAGAGAGAGAGAGAGAGAGAGAGAGAGAGAGAGAGAGAGAGAGAGAGAGAGAGAGAGAGAGAGAGAGAGAGAGAGAGAGAGAGAGAGAGAGAGAGAGAGAGGGAGGGAGAGAGAGAGAGAGAGAGAGAGAGAGAGAGAGAGAGGGAGGGAGAGAGAGAGAGCACAAGAGAGAAAGACGTGTGTGTGTGGGGGTGAAAGATATATTTTGGTGTAGTATATTTCCAAATGTGCGCTCTGTTTATGAAATGATGTTCTCATATTACTAGATGGTGCACACATTTGACTAAACAGGGCACTCATTTGACTAAATTATGCTGTCAGTTTAGTAAATTGTGCGCACATTTGACAAAATTACGAAATTGTGCTCACATTTCACTTATTAGTGCACTCATTTCACTAAATTGAGCAAACAAAATTCTTAAAATGAGACCACAATACACTAAACCAGACACCTCCTGTTCTCCGTAGTGAGAAAGAGGAAATGTTACAATCACCTTATGTATCCACTGCACGTACTGTATGCATGTACTGTATACTAAGAGGTTTGGCAAGAGTTGGGATAAGAGTTACAGTCCGTACGCATACAGGACATTAGGTGCTGCTACAACAATCACAAGTATGTTACAGTCAATAGTGCCGTTACAATGTAACAACACTACTGTTGGTCTCTAGGCAACAGCTGACTTAACCACAAGTGCACAGGCACATAATGTAGATCCACAATTGTCTTTATGTACCCACACCCACACACACACACACACACACACAACATCTCGAGAGCATGTAGTTACTGATGTACAAGCACTGTAAGGTTACTGTAAAGGTGATGTGGAAATGAGCAGTTGTTTGTGCATCATCCTTTTCTGCTGCATCCACTCATATGACCCATGTGTGAAGCTCAGGGCCTCGTACATAGAAAAGCTCTTCTCTGAAACACACATTCACACATCACCCTGCAGCCATTAGCTGGCAGTGATGTTTATCATTGCGTGATCATTATGGAAATAGCCCAGACAGGGCCGCCTGAAAACTCAAAACGCAACACAACGAGACTGTCCAGAGCACTGTGACAACAGCTGTTTTGATATGCTCATGCTAATTTTGGTGCTCTTTAATCAAAAGGTGGCGAGTCTGGCGCCATCACCCCGGGTCTTCACTGGGGAAGGTAATGGAGCAGGTCCTGTGCTGATGGACTTCTCTTATCACCAATTACGCTTCAATCAGGGACGCCTCATTGGCTCTTCTTTGGGTGAATAATAGCAGGCTGGGGCGGAGAGGTAGGTTGCTAATTCAATTCTGCCCAGCCCTCATAAAGAGCTCCCTGCTCACTGCTGATTGTTTGCCCTGATTGTTTGTTTGTTGTTTGTCACTGTACGCATATATCTCCATTTGGGGAGTCTGATTGCCTGAGGGGTAAGGGTTGGAACGAATGGGAAGATTAATAACAGTCTGTCTGGTCTGAGTTCACTTTGCACAGGTGCAGCCTATCTGTGGAACTTCTGGGTGTTTCTTACTTTTCTTTTGTATCTATATTGTTCATTTACAGTCATTTGCAACAAGACTGATAAAGTATACCCAATAATATCCACAGTCAACAACATCAACATCATCAACAACAACAACAACAACAACAACAACAACAGAGAAGATGCAGCATTTGGCATGACCCCAGTGCCCCTCTCTCCCCCATCAGGACTCAGATGCACATGTGTGCCCTGGACGCACATGCACTATGCCATGATCTCTGAGTCCTCTGTCAGAGCATCATTAAACAGGACACACACAAGGCTCTGTACACAGAGGGATGTACATTAGAAAAGTGTGGAGTGTCAACATCTTTCATCTATATGTGAGGCTTTGTACAGACGGTGGCTACAAATCCCCTCGGGAAAACAACAACAATGAAAGTATTTATCTATTTTATATTCCCATTATTAGTTGTGCTGCTGCTGCCGCTGCTGATACTACTACTGTACCGGACGCGTAGGGACCCGCTCATTAGTAGTGGCCACAGAACAGGCCTGGCACGTCTGCTTCACAGATTATTAGCCGGATGTGGACACTGAATATTGCCCAAACAAGAGTGTCAGCCTTTTTTTTTATCACACGTTTGAACAACAAGCGCTTCCCCTCCGGGGAGGCATTAGCGCCAGTGTTGGGCCTGGCGCTGCCACCAGCAACTTAATTACCACTAATGCACCCAGTGCTGCCGTGCCCGCTCCCGCACCCGCGCACGGCTGATTGGGTTAGAGCCCCTGAGCCGGGCGCTGCTGACACCTCTAACGTGATTTAACCCCTGAGATGAATTGTGGGTGCTGCTCAATAACTCAGCGCTCGGCACCCCATAAATCCCACCCAGTTTATTACCAAATAAGCAGCCGCCAGAACTTTAGCTACCTCGTTTGAGTTTTTTTTTTCTTTTTTTCAGCGATCT
>NC_085004.1:9396063-9423563 GCF_963854185.1 Sardina pilchardus
TAAAGGAATGAAGATATACTGTACATCATCATTAATTAATTCATGCATTAATTCATGATAATTCATGTACCCTAACAAGGGTAACAGTTAAGCGCCCAGCTCTTAGTAATGGTGGGACATACAGTAAGCATGCATTTTGGTGTTATGCTGTTTAGTCCTTATCAATCATTAGCGTAACACAATACTATGGTGATGTAATTAAGCATAGACTATGTATGGATCCACTGTGTTCAATATTGCTTGTTGGTGTCTCCCGCATTTACCTGGGAGTGCAGAGGACTCAGCCTTTAACTCCCTTTTGTGTTCTGGCCTTTCTTGATAATATAAGCGTTATGCAAATTCTACAAATGCCTTGCGGTTACGCTGTGTGCAAATTGCAGCTTTGTCTTAAAAACCGACAGTTTTGCTGTAGATGTACTGTACAGTTGATGTTGGGTGATGGCGTGCCCTTCCTTCTGTGTCTAACCAGTCCTGGGAGACACACTACACTGCCTGTGTTTACATGGAGGATTCACATTGATTATCCAGTTTTTCGTACACCACATCCTGATTTCTGACAGCTACAGATGCAGATATCGATCCTGGGAGAGCTCAGTGCATGATAGATATCTGATTATACAACCAAAGATAATAGAGCCGGGCTCGCTCGAGTCTTCAGAGAGAACTCCGTAATGGAACTCTGTAATACGTAACCAGAGCACTAGTGTCATGTATACAGGGATATTATTAACCAGGTTTCTCTGTGCTCATGTACACACCCTATCCAGAATTGGGACAACCCACATAACTGGGACACTATGTCACATGCTACCGTATACATATATACAATATACAATATATACCATATACATATTACAAAGCCTGGAGGCCTATTGTGTTCTATCGTACGTATATTGAGGAAAATTCAGTGTGTTTAAGTCAGAACTGCTGTCTGGGCATGGTATGGTAGGCCACTGTAGATATCAGAGCAGGGCTATAATGATTCTGACGAGGCTCAACATCCCTTGCTGGATTTTCAACATTACTGTATGTGCTTGAGCATCATTAGGGGCTATATAAAGTGAGGCATTTATACTTGTTATAAGCAATTAAAAATGTCTTAGAATTGTGTATAGCACAGATGATTCGAGTATAGGATTGTGGTTCATTTCATATTAAAGATGTCATCTACTGGTAATGATAATGATACGGCTGTTGCTAATTAAATTCTGAAGTCTTTCTTAACCGTACTATAATCAAGCTGGGCCATAATAGTGATTATGGGATAATTAATAAAATATGGTACAATTAAGTCATCATTTGCAATGAACATTTAAAAGCCTTCAGATACATACTGTAAGTGAAATACAGTTGATTTGAATGCAAGCCTGTGCTGAGATGATGCTGGACTGACAGGTTTCTTTTGGCCATGCCTGTGCTGCAGATCTAACCGCACAATCACACGCTCAAATCCACAGTCCACTCAAATCTGTCTTTGTGCATTTGCATTTTTCCCTCAGTGTAGGGATTAGGCTTTGGTTTCGGCAGGAACAGTGGGGATGATGCTCAATCCTGCATCTCTGTAGTAAGCCCCTTTTTTAAACCTTAAGGAGGATAATCACTCTCTCCTTTCCCCCATCTCTCTCTCTCTCTCTCTCTCTCTCTCTTTCTTTCCCTTGCGATGGAGAGAGTGGACGCATGAAAGGCTCTTCACGTCTCCATCTGTAGCGCTGCTATTGTCATGCAGGACTCATTAGGACGCTTTGGTGATGGGCATCCTCACAGACAGGTTCATGGCGAGCTGCCTCCTAACTCCATGTCTATAGGGTGTGTGGGTAGCAGTACAGATGGCTTCTCTCACACAGATACCTGTGGTGGCCCATCTCCTCAGTATCCTCAGTACTCAAAACTTCCATCAGTTTACCATCAGCAGTGACTAAGCAGGCAAGCGAGAAAAAAGCCTTTTAAAAAGTCACTCTAGGAGGACAAATATGAAAACCTCTTCCACTTGGTATGAATAGAGACGCAGCTCCTATGCCAGGAAAGGACATTTGACCATTGAAGAGTACGACCACCAAATGACCAACCTTTTCTTTCCAGTGAATGTGAGTGTGTAATGTGTCCGAGAGTGGCTGTGACTCAGTTTGGGTTGCAGTGTTGTCAAAGTCTTTAGTGGACGGTGAGTGGACTGGCCTTGATGGACACCATACTTTTGTCCTTTCCTCTAGCGACCCTTATCAGCCAGCAGGGGGAGATGGGCAGCACGTCTACGTCCAGCTACATCCCCAAGTCCCTGCTGGCGTTATCTGAAGGCCCACGCTCATCCTCCTCCTCCTCCTTCCTCTTCCTGTTTGTGGCGGATAATGGCTGTTTGTGGACTTGAGATTTCCCGATTAGGAGGCCTGCCGAGGCTTTTCTCTCTGACGCGGCGCGGACGGATGGACAGATTTATCCAGTGTCACGGCTCCCGGGGTCACTCGGGGTCGAGCGCGCTCACAACTTATCTCAGCGGGGCCGTGGATTCTCCTGGACCATGTTACGCTGTCTGGCATGCTTGTGTGTGTGTGTGTGTGTGTGTGTGTGTGTGTGTGTTCAGATTAATCCGTCCAGAGTGGTTAGTTTTCATGTGCTTTTCCCAGAGAAAGGGAGAGGGAGAGGGAGAGGGAGAGGGAGAGGGAGAGGGAGAGGGAGAGGAGAGAGAGAGAGAGAGAGAGAGAGAGAGAGAGAGAGAGAGAGAGAGAGAGAGAGAGAGAGAGAGAGAGAGAGAGAGAGAGAGAGGGATGCCAGAGAGGATGATCCACTGCCAAAGTCATGGGAACAGCTTCGCTGCGCTAGCAACCATCTGGAATATTCTATAATCAGGCCGTGTTGTGGCTGACGCAAGGCCTGAAGGTCAAGAGCCTGGTGAGAGCCGGAGTCGGAGGATTACAGGAAGTCTCGGAGGTTTCGCGTCTTAGCCTGATAAAATCAAAAGCTTATTTGGGTGACTGTCAGACTGCCCTTTGCCTCCGCACATATTTGATCCATTAAGTGCTCTCAGTGCTCAGGCGTGGTCGTGCATGCCTGATCTAGGGCAGTGCAAATTGAAATCCCCCACCCTCCATCCCTCTTACTGGTAGTCTCTTTTGATTGACAGCAAGAGTTTACCACTCCCCTGTTGGGGCAGAAGTGATGGGGATCTGCTTTTCTTACCAGATGATCTCTTTTGCCCCAGTACACCAAAACAGTTTTCTTTTTTTAAAGAGAACTATCTTGTGTCCGGCCTACAGTAGCAGCTATGATTAACACCTATATAACAGCTATGATTAAGTTTAGAAAATAAACTTAACTGTCCAGTGTTAATCAGACCCAGCAATGGTATGGAGGTTCAGGTCATTACTGCGTCCAGCTAATAGGGCAGTACCTCTGCCTCCTGACCGTGGGAAGAGGAGGAAGCGCTCCTGCCGATCCGCCCAGCGTGCGCGAGTCTGATCCGCTCGCTTTCATGCAGCTCCTCGGCAGCGTGAAGCTCCATTCGTCAAAGAAAGCCGAGCAAGAAAGGAGACAGAGCGGAATTTGCCACGGGCGCCCCATTTCTCCAGCATAGCGAGAGCGCTGTAAATGACACAGCCCAGATTTTGGGGGAGGCTGTGTTTCGGCTCGCTTTGATGCTTTGATTTATGTTCGCCCGTGACATGGTGTTTTTCTGTGTCTGCGCTAAACTCCGCTTAACCCCCAGCGCTCAGAGGTGCGATGCCCACCGCTGGGTGGCACGTGCCTGGCAGCGCCCAGGACCTGAGATGGAGAGATGAAGAGAAGATGAGGGAGGAGGAAAAGAAAGAGATAAGATAAAAAAAGAAAGAGAGAGAGAGAATGAGGGAAAGAAAGAGGGAAGAGATGTAAGGGAAAGAGAGAAAGAGGGAGAGAGGGGAAGAGAGAGAGGGAGGAGATGGTGAGTAGGAGAGAGAGAGAGAGAAATGAAAGAGAGAGAGAGGGAGAGAGAGAAAGAGAGACATAGACCAGAGCACTCTTTTCTCTCCCCCATCCCAATGTGGAGGGTTTCACAGCACTTAATTTCACCCTGTGGGGATTCTATTGAAACCCATTTCAGCGCAGGCAGGCACCGCAACCACAAATCGCAGGAAGATTAAAAAAAAAAGAAGAAGTGGAGAGGGAAAAATGAAAGAAGAAATCCTGTTTGAGTCAGAGGGGTTCTGACTGACGGAAGAAAGCGAGACAGCGAACGAGAGGGAGAGGGTGAAGCGGGGAAGACAAGAAAATGACAGCCAGTCGAACGGGAGAGACTGACACCCAATCAGAGACGTGATAGGTTGAGAAGGAAAGAAAGACAGAGTTGAAGGAGGGGGAAAAAAGACGAGAGAGAGAGAGAGAGAGAGAGAGAGAGAGAGAGAGAGAGAGAAGATGAGTGAGCTCTTCAAAGATGGAGCAGTCTTCCTGGAGTGGCGTACAAGCCTGGAACACAATTTAGTGGGCCGGGGGTTGTGTCAGCGGTGCAGTCTTGTGAGTGGAGATGCAGTGGCGGGTGAGGATGAGAGGTGCCCTGAGCTGAACTGCTCCTCTCCCACGTGACCTCGCCCCCCTTGAATCACCATGCAGACTCACTGAAGGGGCCTCCTCAAAACGACTTCCTCTCCTCTTCCTGTCTGGAGGCCAAGTCACTTCCTGTCCCTGTAGTCCACCTGCTCTGTGTCTGTTGATAGAACTGAATGGATTTCCGGAATACGTCTGTGACCAGTTTTGAGGTATCAGTCTCCTATTACTGATCAGATCAAAGGGGTTGATATTGATAAACACACTAGGCTTAGGCTAAGTGCAAGCTTTGTATCTTCGACACACTAAATGCAATGGTTACACTCAGCAGCCGATAAACAAGAAGTAACGCCCATTCATCATCACTTGTTTTTTTAGCCATATAAAGGAATAGCTGGAGATTTGTTTGGTGTCCATATAATACTAAACCAATATGTGTGACTACAGTATGTTTGCTGTGTTTTTTATCTTTGTTAAAATGACATGTGGAATATGCTCACTCATGTTACTTTTGCTTGTGTATGTGTGAGTGTGAATATGCATTTGCATGTATGTATGTATTTGTGATAAACCATATGTGTTTTATATTTCTGTGTGTTTAGAGCTCTCTCTCCCTCTCTCTCTTTCTGTCTCCCTCTCTCTGAGGGATCTAGAATGTGTGTTATGGGATTCGCTTGTTTCCATGGTAACTTCAGTCCATACACTTCCCCAAAGGGGTAAAAAAAAAGATCTAAATAAATAAATAAAGAAACAAATGAAAGGTGTACGTACGCTTGTGCTATGCATATATGAGCTATTGATTGAAGCGGCAGCGTTATGTCCAGTCTGCTGAACCCTCACATGAGCACACCTGTTAGCAGGGGCCTGTCAGGAGTGATGGATGTGTGGGGAGGCCTGGCGGCGAGGCGGCGGGGGGTAATTACCAACATGGCTGCTCCACCGTGCGGCCCCACGTAGCCTGCCGCTCCACTCCACTCCGCGCTCATTAGACGAGCACATCTGCCTGCCTCTGTGGAGCAGATGAGCGGGAGAACCAGGAGCCGAGAGGGCACAACTGCCAATAGTCCCTTCAACTTCTACACCCTGCGCTTAGACAGACCACACACACACACACACACACACACACACACACACACACACACACACAGAACAGAAAAAACAATAACATACATTCATAATCTCTTAAAAGTCACAAACATAGACACTCACACACGCACGCATGCACGCACACACTCTCACACACATTCACAGAACAGAAAAACATTAACATACATACAGTACACAATCTCCTGAAAGTCACAAACATAGACACACACACACACACACACACACACACACACACACGCACGCACGCACGCACGCACACACACACACACACACACACACACACACACACACACACACACACACACACACACACACACACACACACACACACACACACACACACACACACATTCAAATACAGAAGCGTGCACATACACACAGAGAGAAACACAGTCTTACAGAGTTAACTTTCTGCTGCTGTTTGTTCCCATCTCTGGTCCATTCTCCCGACTGCTTTAGAATGGGCCCTGGCTCAGGACCAAGCCCCGCATTCAGAGAGGTGTCCTTACCCACGCGATAACAGCCCACCGCAAGCTGCCACCGCTGATGCTGGGGAGGGGCTCTCTGGCTCTCTCTGGCTGGGCTTGATGGGTGTGTGTGTGTGTGTGTGTGTGTGTGTGTGTGTGTGTGTGTGTGTGTGTGTGTGTGTGGAGGGAGGGGGGAGGGCACTGTTTTTCTGGGGGCTGTTCATTTGGCAGTTGTGAAAAAGAGCAGCTAAACAAAGAGTGTGAGCACAGAAAGCCCAGAGAAATAAAGAGCGGTGGCTGATAGAAAAAAAGAAGAAGAAAAAGAAAAAAAAACACAGTAAATGGAAGAAGGAAAAAAAAGGCATCACAACGACTCCTTGAACCTGTACAGAGGAGATAGCTTTCACACGCGGGCGATGGTGTCGTCGTGCGCGGGGCGCCGCGGCTCGACTCGGAGCGGTTAGTCGCGTGCGTCCTCCCGCCCGCCCGTCGCGCTCTTTATCTCCCTTTGACGACGGCGTCTGCCTGCTCTCCAAAGGTTGGGACCTCCGTGCGTCTGTGGAGGGGAGCGAGGACAAAGAGACACACAGATAAAAATGCACGAACAAAAAAGCTGTGTCACTTCTGAAGGGTGGTGCTGCTGCTGCTGCTGCTGCTGGCAGCGTGGGGATGGAGAGGAAGGAGAAAGCTGCGCGGGTGGAGGCCTTCACTGTCTCACTTCGGATGTCCTTTGTTCCCCGCATCATCCTTTAGCCGGTCTCCTAGGTGACGGCGGCGCTGGCGCCTCTCTCTCTCTCTTCGCTACCAAGGACGTGTCGCAGGAATGCGTATTTTCAAAAGGCAGAGAGCCATTCAGAACACAAGGGAGAGACAGGGAGAGGAGGATGGAGGCGGGGAGGAGGGAGAGATAGAGAAACACCGAAAGAGAAGAGTAGAAAGTGAGGGAATAGAGAACTGCGGCGGCTGAGAGCGGGGCTTGCGGGGCATTATGGGAGATAAAGAGACGCCGTGCGGGCGTGCTCTGGAGATGGGAGGGCGGTGAGGTGGCCAGCCTTGGGCTTCTTCTCAGACACACGTGTGCTGGGCCTCTGGGCCCTTCAGTCACAGGCTAATTCAGCTGCGGGTGAAAGGGTCAGCCTTCAGAATACGTTTCCTGTGATACAAATTCTTTACAGCATCGTGAAAGCAATTCACCCGCTATACATTTTCAAGTTTACAATTTGAAAAATAGACGAGGGGCCTTCATTTAATCGTTCCGAAGCTTAATCATCAGCAATATGAATGCCTTCAGAGGTATAGTCCCCTGACATCAGCAATTCTATATCTTTGTTCAGTGCTTATGGAGCGACTCATCAATACTGTATGTCTGCCATTAGAGCTCTGAAGGCCATGCATCTGAGTTTACATCTGAAAGGACATGGTGAGATGTAGCCAAGACCTTCATTACCACAGGCCTTGCGTCTGTGTTTACATCTGAAAGGACATGGTGAGATGTAGCCAAGACCTTCATTACCACCAGAAGAAAGGGTAGTAGAGAGAGGGTGGAGAAGTTCTCTGAGACTGTGACGGCGAGCCTGTCTGAACCAGCTTTCTAGTTGTGTGTGCTCGAAAGAGTGTTTTTTCCCTCCTAAACTCATGTATAGAAGACGGAAAAAGAAGATAGGTCTACTACCCAAGCAACAATTATGGCTGTCAGGCGAAAGAAGAACAGAGAAGGAACAAAAAAACATGTTACATAAGGGCTGGAGATTTGATGACGCTTCAGCTATTGAAAAAAAAAAAAAAACTCTAAGTTTGTCCATGGGGAATGTGCAGAAACCTGGGCTGAGTGTCTAGCCTTCATTCGAGTGCTGCTATTGGCTGGGCACAGGACTTGTGGCTGAATGGCAGTAATATGGAGCGGTTTCATCAGAAGATGATGTTGCCTTTCTGTAATGCAGCTGATCAACTGTTTCGATTCAGGTTTAGCTTTGAGTGCTCTCTTCTTTGGTCTCTATTAGACAGGTCATTTGCTCAACTTTTTGGGCCTAGTTTTCTGTCAAAGTTTTCTCAATGGATTCCTGGTCAGAACCCCTATTGAAACAGATTAAGACTTGGGGCATGTTCAATTTTGTCCAAAAATTCAAGATGGCCGCCGTATGGGCAATTCCATATCAGTTGGAACAGGTCCGACACCATGGTCCTCAGTTTTTCCTGATTTTTGGTCAAAATGTTCCTCCATGTCTCATTAGAGGAAAACCAAAATTTTAGCTTGGTATCTTGTTTAGTTTCTGAGATATGGCTCTTCAAATGTGGATAGACGTGTCCTAAAAAAAGGCTGAAAATGCCTGTACTTTTTTTAAACCCCTCTCCTGTCTTAAGCCTACCATATTATTTTCTAAAAATTTGAACACTGGGGAAGTACCCTGTTTAGTTGTCCAATATCACAAAGGAATTATAGTCCTTCCCACCATTGAAGAATTATTCATCGAAACAAACCCATATATTTTTTAAAGCAATGAAAAACAAAAAACCTGTTTTTGTTCTCTTATGGTCATGAATGGATAGCACTCACATTTTTAAAACTTTACATATATATAGTCCATGAGTAAGAGAACATGTTGAAAAAAAATTGAGATGGTAAGTTTTCGTATTTCGAGGCTATGGGCCTTCAAAGATGGCCAAAATGGTGTTTTTTCCTAAAAATGCCAATTTCATTGCCTTTTTTCAAGGACAAGATTAAATGCAAATCCAACAGTTCTTTTCTCCTGCAATAGTATGCCACTTTGTAGACCATGTGAATGTGGTAGATACGACCTGTCCATTTTAATATCCCCCAATTGTCTTGGCTGAAGGAGGTGTTGGTTCGATTTTTATGAACCTCTTAGAAGGACAATATGGGGTTTAAACCCATTTTTTTCTGTTTGAGGGATCGGAATGCCATCCTATAAACAGGATAAAAATGTTATATCCCATTTTTACTCTTTATTGACCCCTTAGAATATGTCCAAAAGTTGTCAAAAATGATAAAGGCGACTAAATTGAGGGGCTTAAAATGGCCAAGTGGATCAAGTCACACAAGGCTAAAAATGTAATATAAGACAGATGAGATACTGAGGGAGAACACTGTGAAATGTATAACCCCTGTTACGATGGCCTTTGAACCCACTGTGTTAAATGAGGTTAAGGGCTAAAAACCACCAACCACCGATCCGGTGGTCTCCAACTTTTTCCTATCTCTTGATAGAAAATTTGAGACTTGAAACTCATACATGTTGTTCATCTCTTCAAAGCGGCCTTTTGAGACCATCCATGACTTCCTGTGATAAACGGAAGTTGGTTTAAAACAGGAAGTACACTTTATAAAGGCTGTATCTCTGGGGGAAAAAAAACAAGGTTAAAAAAGTTAAACCCTATGGGCGATTTTTTTTTATGTCATACAAAGTGGGTACCACTCAACTCCAAATGGTCTGAAACATACTCCTACACAATCTCTCAAACCATGATTTTGGCCTCAACACTTTGGCCCCAAGAGCTTTTTGTTTTTTTTTTCCCCAGAGATACAGCCTTTTTAAAGTTTACTTCCTGTTTTAAACCAACTTCCGGTTATCACAGGAAGTCATGGATGGTCTCAAAAAACCGCTTTGAAGAGATGAACAACATATATGAGTTTTAAGTCTCTAACAATTTTCTATCAAGAGATGTGAAAAAGTTGGAGACCACCGGATCGGTGGTTGGTGGTTTTTAGCCCTTAACCTCAGTTAGGGACACAGTCGGTTCAAAGGCTATCGTAACAGGGGTTATACATTCCACAGTGTTCTCCCTCAGTATCTCACCTGTCTTATATTACATTTTTAGCCTTGTGTGACTTGATCCACTTGGTCCCTCAATTTAGTCGCCTTTTTCATTTTTGACAACTTTTGGCCATATTCTAAGGGATCAATAAAGAGTAAAAATGGGATATAACATTGTTATCCTGTTTACAGGATGGCAATCTGATCCCTCAGACATAAAAAATGGGGTTAAACCCCATAATGTCCTTCTAGGAGGTTCATACAAATCAAACCAACACCTCCTTCAGCCAAGAAATTTTTTCATTTTTTCTAACTTCAGACATGTACTGAGGGGATATTAAAATGGACAGGTCGGATCTACCACATTCACATGGTCTACAAAGTGGCATACTATTGCAGGAAAAAATAAATGTTGGATTTGCATTTCATCTTGTCCTTGAAAAAAGGCAATGAAATTGGCATTTTTAGGAAAAAACACCATTTTGGCCATCTTTGAAGGCCCATAGCCTCGAAATACGAAAACTTACCATCTCAATTTTTTTTCAACATGTTCTCTTACTCATGGACTATATATATGTAAAGTTTTAAAAATGTGAGTGCTATCCATTCATGACCATAAGAGAACAAAAACAGTTTTTTTTGTTTTTCATTGCTTTAAAAAAAATATGGGTTTGTTTCAATGAATAAGTCTTCAATGGTGGGAAGGACTATAATTCCTTTGTGATATTGGACAACTAAACAGGGTACTGCCCCAGTGTTCCAATTTTTAGAAAATAATATGGTAGGCTTAAGACAGGAGAGGGGTTTAAAAAAAAGTGGTGCTCATTAAATACAGGCATTTTCAGCCTTTTTTTAGGACACGTCTATCCACATTTGAAGAGCCATATCTCAGAAACTAAACAAGATACCAAGCTAAAATTTTGGTTTTCCTCTAATGAGACATGGAGGAACATTTTGACCAAAAATCAGGAAAAACTGAGGACCATGGTGTCGGACCTGTTCCAACTGATATGGAATTGCCCATACGGCGGCCATCTTGAATTTTTGGACAAAATTGAACATGCCCCAAGTCTTAATCTGTTTCAATAGGGGTTCTGACCAGGAATCCATTGAGAAAACTTTGACAGAAAACTAGGCCCAAAAAGTTGAGCAAATGACCTGTCTATATTTCCTGAGTCAATTACAATCACATCCAGCTTGAAGATACACACACACACACACACACACACACACACACACACACACACACACATACACACACACATACACACAAGCACACACGCACACGCACACACACACACACTCACACACGCACATACACATTCCTACAGTTATGACTTGTAAAATAAAGTTCAAACTAAGCTAGACGCCTCACCCTGTGCCAGACAAATGTAATTAATGCAATTTGTGCCATTGGATTGGTCAGGACACACAGCCAGCTCTTGGGAGATGGAGTGAGCAGTCTTTGAGGAGTGTTGTTGAGGGAAAACACTGAACATACTCTTGATCTTCAGATGCCTCTTTTTTGGGGCTGTTTTTGTACTCAGTATGCTTTTAAAGAGGATGTTTTGTGTTGTTTTTGTACTCAGTATGCTTTTAAAGAGGATTTGAGTAAAGAACTGAGCATGTGAGTCCCTGTGTTCTTTGGGAGAGCAGACCACAAATAGAACCCACTAAGAGGAGGACTTTTCCTTCCACAAGATAGACTCACTACACCAGCAGCTACTCACCCTAAGAGCTTACAATGTGGGCATGGACGTTTCTGAGTCACCATGCCATCGTGACCTTTGAACCAAATGAGGATGTAGATGGCAGATTGGGAGGAAAACGTTATGAATTAGGATTCAGTATTGACACTATTCATCTGTTAACAGAACCAGTGCATTGTGATTATCCGCAACCTCATTTTGTACCTTGGCGAGAAAGAAGAGCAACTTTACGAAGATTGCCAGTTCACAATGAATTTAAAGAGAAACTATGCGATTTCTTTGCTGTTTTCTCATTTTTACGCTTGCAGGTTTCTCGTCAGAGTTTCCTCTACAGCTTTAGCGTGTATATTTTACAACACTCCTCAATTGGTCAGTCTGCCTTTTCCTGAGCATGATCACGAGGCTGAAGACTTTCTGTTTACCAGTGCCACCAGCCCGGCAAGCATGTGCCCCTCAATAGAATTGTCTTTGTATCTTGTAAATTGTATGCAGGAGGACCATCACAGTGAGGCCACCCAACAAGTCATCAAGACCCTGGTTGTCCATAGTGCTGAATGAGAGGACCAGTGGATGTATCTAGCCTTATCGGAGGCAGGGAGGTGTTACCAGGATGCAGTGGATGTATCCAGTCTTATTGGAGGCAGGGAGATGTTACAAGGATGCAGTGGATGCATCTACTGTACCCTTTCTGGAGGCAGGGAGATGTAACAAGGAGGTGGCAGCCCTACTAAAGGTTGAACACTGCCAATGGGACTAATTTATGCCCTCAATCTGGCATAGCCCACAAACATTGCGTTACACTTTTGAGGTGTTTCAGAAACTCTTCCTAGAACTGGATGGGAATAAGCTGTCCCCAAACATTCAAAAAGTTGAAATTGCTGTCTTATGACAAGCATTGCACCATCTGGCCAATCACTTCATGGAAACTGTAGTCTGAAATGTTTCCAGTTTCCCTGTTAAATTGCATTATGTTGTGATTACACTGTTTCTGAGGGCAGTGAGGTTTTAATTATGTTTTTAGTTATGTCAACTCTACTCAGCTCTATCAGGTTAAAACTTTAACTTAATGCTTTTTTCATGTCTTAAGTTCTTATGTATTTTTTTTGTCCCCAGGGGGTTAAAAAACATTTTGAAAGTCATGTGTATATGGCAGGATTAATAAAAAAAATATCAGTGATCAGTATCAGTGATACATTTTTCAAGAACCATAGTTTTTTTCAAGAGCAATTAGAGGAAAGCATTGGTTGGGCTGTTGCGTTCTCTCAGCTTCGGCCCTCTTCAGATGGGCCCAAACTTTGAAGAGCAGAAGAAACTTAGTTTGGGAGTGACCACTGCGTTGCTGCTTGCGTAGAATCACTGAAAGAATTAATCATCAAAAGACACCCGTTGGCCAGAGGAGAGGGAGCGGGAGGGCCAGGGGGTTGCAACCTCAAATCTGGAGAGGAGAGAAAGAAAAAGAAAAAAAAACTTCTCCAACTGTTTCCTCATCTTTTACTGCGTCTGATCTCCACAGAGCAGCGCGCTTACTTTTAAAACACCATGCGACAAAATTAACATCTGACAAAATAATCAGCTGTCGTCCAGCAAAAATAAGCAGACTGATGCACAGGTATGGACAAAACACACATCGACAGATAGGTAGTTGCAAGAAAAAAAAATGAAAGATGAGATTTTAGTTATTTTTAAACGGTGCAAATATGATATGGCACCACACATGAGCTAATGAAACTGAATATAAATAACCAGTCTGGAAACTCTCAAGGGACTTAAGGTCTGTCCACAGCAGTTACCTTTGAAATCACAGTGTTGTTGTCATAATTTCCCTCTGAAGAAACAGAAAGCCTAATAATAACATTGTCCATGAATGTGACTTATCAATTATATGTTGCATTGTGAAGTGAAAATAACAACTTATGTGACAGACCCACATGGGTATACACAACACTAGGACACACACACACACACACACACACACACACACACACACACACACACACACACATATTATATATATTTTTTAATTAAGTTCAATAACAGTGCAGAGTAGATTAGCATGGTGACTTAGTCAAGATGGAGGGTGTTTAGTTACCAAACAAGAAATGAGCTCAAACTTCTCCGAGTCTTTTCTATGAGTTCTCTTCTCTTCCCCTCTTCCCTTCTCCTTCAGGATCCCTTGAAGGATCAAACACAAACATCAAAGCCCTTCACTCATTTCAATTGCATCTTGCCAAGGTGCCAATCTACTAGCCTCTGTCTGTTGCTAACCCCTTGCATTAGCCGCATCTCCAAAATCCAGTGGAAGAAAAATTCAGATGTGCATTTCAATGGCGATCAAGCTATCAACTACTCATCTGAGATCTTTTCTAACTTTCGTTTTAGGAAACATGCCTATGATTAAACCTGTCCAATTGCATTTGCTTTACATTTATTCAAATGGCCTGGTGCTTTGCAGCCAAGGCCTTGAATGTTTAAAAGAAGTTAGATAAATACAGCTATTTTCGGCATATGTTCAAAAGGATTGTGAATGGAGTAGGTGAACTACAAATAATAAACCAGACGTACAGATCTCATGATTTGCGGGAAAGACATTTAGCATTGTTACCACTGCCTTCCGCTTCGAACAGAGTCATACTGTAATATGTTGATTATTATTTTTCAGTTCAATTCAGCAAGTTTGTGAACTGAGGAGGTATTTAATGAAGTCCTTGAATTCCTTTCAGAACAAAGAACTGATGAACAGCTCCAGCCCTTTTCTGTCTTTAGCCATCTTCTGTAGCTGCTGCCCCAGCAGCCCTTTCGTCCTGACCTCTCGCTCTGGGGTCCTTCTACAGGTGTTTTTGAGGCCCTCTCCTCCCTCGTGTGCTGTGTGGCTTCCAAGGCAGTGCCTGTTTGATTTTTGCTGTGTCTTTATTGCTTTTATGGCACATTCCTCCTTCCATGTGTTTCTGATAAGCAGGTGTATGCATGACAGTTGAGCTCTCAACGTAAACGGAACTGTGGTGTTATGGATTGAAGGTAGTCCAGAGAGTGGCAGCATGTTAAATGTGTGAACTGTTTTTTTCTGTAGTCCCGCACACAATATATGGCTGCTCATCATCTTCATCTTCACTTCCCAGGCTAACAGAACGCATGGGGCACTGGTGGAAGGCCAAATGGCAAAATGTGTGTGGCACAAATGCTCAAAGAATCACAGTTTACACTTCACTTTTTAAACTGGACTGTTCAATGTTACACGTTGCAATGTTTCCCCCCCGTCTCTCTCTGTTTCTCTCTCCGTCTCTGTCTCTCTGTGTGTGTGTGTGTGTGTGTGCATGTTCCAGAGCTGTCTTTTGTCTTTGAAAAAGACCTCCATCTCTGTGGACAGATACCCAGTCAGATGTTTTGTTTCCTGCCTTCCGCCTCTCCTCATCTAATCTCTTAAGCCACTGTTTCTCTCCGCTGAAGAACCCAGCACACAGGCAGCTAGGGATGCAGACAGAGAGAGGGAGAGAGGGAGAGAGAGAGAGAGAGAGAGAGAGAGAGAGAGAGAGAGAGAGAGAGAGAGAGAGAGAGAGAGAGAGAGAGAGAGAGAGAGAGAGAGAGAGAGAGAGGGGGGGGCAGTTGAGAGAGGGAGAGAGAGAGGGAAAGAGAGAGGCAGAGAGAGAGGAGGGGAGGCAATTGAGAGGGAGATGAGAGAGAGGGGGCAATTGAGAGGGAGAGAGAGAGAAGGGGAAAGAGAGAGATAGAGAGAGAGAAATAGAGAGATGGAGAATGAGAGAGCAAGTGAGAGGAGAAGAGGGTGAGGAGGAGAGAGATGAGATTGTCTTTGCATTATCCAAAAGTGGCAAGGGAGACTATTAATTACACAGGCCAGGCTGCCTACCACACCTCCTCCCCTTGTTTTCACTGTCGATACGTCGAGTCCAAACCACAGAAGAGGACTGAGGCTTTAAGTGGATTTGGGAACGGGCCAATTAGATGCTTGTCCTCTCCTCGCCTCCTGGTTGACTCCTAAACACAGAGGAAGAAACCAAAGCAAAACACAAAACGCAGGCGCTCCATTACAATACCAGTGTGGTGTGTGTGCGTGTTATGGAGGACACTCATACAGAGACCAACTGACCCCTCGGAGTACAACAGCATGTTAGCGTTAATACAGCTGAGCCAGAGATTAGACATCACTGGCAGAACATTGGCAGAAAGACCTTTATTTGTTCTCTGAAAGCTAGGCAGACTAGTTAAAGGGCTTGTTTAAAAAAAAAAAAAAAAAAAACGATTAAACAGTGGTGGGTAATATCTCCCTTTGAAATCTCAAGCTTCAATGAAGAATGCGTAAAAGAAGGAGAGAGAGAGAGCAGAAAGAGAAGCAGAGAAAAAGCAGAAAAAAGATGGAGAGAGAAAGAAAGAAAGACACATTTGCCTATTTCATGCAACACCAGAACATGCAACAGAAGTGAAATCCTCTTTTCAGCAGGCCCTCTCTTTTAAGAGCAAAAAAAAAAAAATCCAAATGAAAAACACCAAAACATGAATAAATAATCCCCACAGACACGCACGCCGAGCTCTGAAGACAGGAGGGGCCTGAGACAATCAGAGCATTAATTATGGGCAAGAGAGGCTAAGAGGAATACGTCCTCCTGAGGGATGCCAGGCGTGCCAGCGCGCCACCTCGCCAAGACACGCTGCTCTGCCAATATTAATAGAAATGACGCTGAAATTAAGCAGGAAATGATTACCATTCCCACTACAGACGCATGCACCCACTCAGAGACAGAGACGCAGAAATGAGTTTTTGGGGCATTAAATATTTAATTGTGTACATCTGAGTGTTTGTGTGTGTGTGTGTGTGCGTGCGTCCAAGTCTGTGTGTGAGGGGATGGTGGTGGTTGGGGGGGCAAGATGTAATATGCGTGTGGGTACTGGTGCGGTTTGCATTTTGTGCATCGTGTGTGTATGTGTGTGCGCAGGGTGCGATTTGTAGGGGGGGTGGAGGGGAGTGTATGTGTGTTATTGGCGTTTGCTTTAATTGTTTTTATTTGGAAACAATAATGAGAAACCTGTGTTTATTTCACATCAGAAACAGACTGGCCAAAAGCATTATTTAATATTTGTACTGACTTTGAGCGTATACAATTATTCACCACACTATCCACTATCCCCACCCCATCAACATATAGCAATATAAATAATAGACTAGATAGAACTCACCAGAATTACAGCTACCATGAGCATACATTTACTGTATTTACTAATTCACTACATTTACCGTCACCCCATAAGCACAATATGCAAACCACTGTGAAACTAGTTAGAAACGAGGTAAACCAATCTGTTAGAAACTATGTACGGTAAGCGGATCTGTACACACGTTTTGAAGATCGCAAATCTATCACTAAAAGAAGAACAGTAGGGAAATCACTCTGCCAAGAAAAGAGTCTTGGCTCATATGTATGATGGTGTTTCATAACATAACATTCATAACAACTCCACACAGTACCCTCGTCAAACGTGTGTTTTAGTGCGTTCTTACCCTCGCCAAATAACGTGTGTTTTAGTGCACTGTTGTGTTATAATCTTACCCTCGCCAAATAGCATGTGTGTTTAGTGTGTTCTTACCCTCGCCCAATTCTGCACCCGTCTCCATGGAGGGGCTGAGAGGTGGCGTGTTATGAGAGCGCAGGGCCTCCGAGAGCTCGTCTGAGATGCTCGGGGCCAGAAATAGAGGCTGAGGTGGAATGGAGGGAGATGGGAGGCTGGGAGGGAGGGAGGGATGGAGGGATGGAGGGAGGGAGAGGAGTGTCACATGTCTAACTTACAGCTGGCACACAGCGACAGCCACCCTGGAGGGCTGGACCCGCCGTGTCACAGAGCGAACAACACTCCTGCAGCATCTGATTATCCCCTAGAGCCGCACAGTCTGTCACACTCCTGTCTGGCTATCTATCTATCAATCTATCCATCTATCTATCAATCTAACCATCTGTCTATCAATCTATCCATCTATCTATCTGTCTGTCTATCTGTCTGTCTATCTATCTGTCTGTCTGTCTGTCTGTCTGTCTGTCTCTCTGTCTGTCTATCTATCTATATATCTATCAGTCCTATAATCTCTCTCTATAATCTATCTGTGTAGACTAAATGGATAGATGGGTAGAATAGAATAGAATAGAATATATACTTTTTTGATCCCGTGAGGGAAATTCAGTTCTCTGCATTTAACCCAATTTAACCGAATTAGTGAACACACAGCACACAGTGAACACACAGTGAGGTGAATCACACAACCCAGAGCAGTGAGCTGCCTGCCCAACCAGCGGCGCTCGGGGAGCAGTGAGGGGTTAGGTGCCTTGCTCAAGGGCACTTCAGCCGTGGTGGACTGGTCGGGGATCGAACCGGCAACCCTCCGGTTACAAGCCCAATGCGCTAACCAGTACACCACGGCTGCCCACAAAAGTACAATGAGATGAACAGATTGCTATCTGAATGGATGCATGAAATCCCATTTGAAGTTTAGTTTAAAGTGTGCCTGCAATTTTCCCTGAATAGGCCTGATGACATTTCACCATAGCATAACATAGGGACAAATTCAGACACTAAACAGTGTGGCTGTGAGCACTGAGCACGCTACATCACATTTTCATTTTCATGCCATGTGTGAACCCAGTGCACCATTTACACCTTTGCCATCATTTTCATGTCATATTTGAATCTGACACACCTTTGCAACGTTATTGAGGCTGAGATGGAATAGTTTGAAACTAACAAGATCAATCACAAATCGGAATCTGTAATACTCCTCAATTTTGCCTGAATAGAACACAAAAAATAACATATCATTTTGAGTAGAGTTATGTAATTTCTCCGTTGCCTTCTGTTCTTTGTTTACCCAAACCGTTCACTGGCACTTCCATAAAAGGAAATGTAACACATCTCACCCAGTCATAACTGTGTTCCCACTCTAAAATGGAAATGCTTTATTTAAAGACTCTCATCATGATTTGCTAGACACATGACAGTTTATGTTGCTGCTTGTGTCTGGTAGACATACTGAATCCAGTACTATCTGCATTAGTGTCCAGTAAAGGCATGCTGAATCCAGTACTATCAGCATTAGTGTCCAGTAAAGGCATGCTGAATCCAGTACTATCAGCATTAGTGTCCAGTAAAGGCATGCTGAATCCAGTACTATCAGCATTAGTGTCCATGTAGAGATGCTGAATCCAGTACTATCTGCATCAGTGTCTGGAAAAGATATACTGAGTCCAGTACTAACTGGTTTGCCTTCCCACTTTGTCTGTGTCCATCTGACATGAGCCGTGAACATGCTAACAAGTGCGACCAGATGGTGACAAACCATAAACAAGGAGGAGGCTTGTAGTGCCAAGCCGTGCCAGTAGTGTGCCCTCATAACAGGACCACATGGCAGCGTCCTAGCATATAGCATGTGTGCGGTGAAATGCCCTCATGAGGAGGACATGTCAAGCTACTCTAGTCTGCTCCAGACGTGGCCCAGGCATGGACCGGGTGAGGGCCAGAACTGGACCGGAGTCGACTGCTGCTGGGCTCCCTGGGTGGCAGTCCTCTCTCACACCATTCATTCTCCTGTGTGTTGTTCGGTCCATGGTAACGTGTGCCCATGTCGGGCCCAGCCACAGATTTCCATCAGAAATAATTGCTGGCCAGTAACTGGGCCTGGAGCCAGGGCATAGTGTGACACCAACTCTGTCCCTCTCTCTCTCTCTCTCTCCTCCTTTTCCTCTGTGACCTTCCTCTCAGTCACCTGTTCCTCTCTCTGTCCTAATTCCCTCTATCTCTTTCCAACTCTACCTCTCTCTCCCTTCTTTCCCACTTTTCTCTTTCCTTCTCTTTCTCCCAATCTCACCAGCCCTTCTCTGCCACCCTGTGTCTGGCTGTGGCTGTCTTTTCTTGGCACCTTATTTAATTTAATTATTTTGATTTCTCCTTCGTGCCTGGTGCTCAGGGACTCGCTGATGGCTGACACTCATTTGTCAATCTTGCTGTGCTACCTGCCAATTACAAAAAGGCAGAGCCGGTTGCCGGGGCTATTAGAAGCTAGACTGCCTCTAACAAGCAGGCGTTAGCCAAACTTGTTTTTTTTCCACCTCCCTCCTTCCTCTCTTTGCCTTTCCACACAAAGGCAAAAATAACTAGAACCTCAAGATAGAAAAGAGAGAGTTTAAGGAAGAGAGAGAGAGAGCATGCGATGAAAAAAGAGAGTGAGAGAGAACATGTGATAGAGAGAGAGAGTTTGCAATAATGGAAGAGAATGAGAGTAAGAGAGAGAGCATACGATAAAGAGAGAGAGAGACTAGAGAGAGAGAGAGAAATAGAGAGAGAGAAAGAGAGAGAGAGAGAGGGGGGGGGGGGGCTGAGAGTCCAGAGAGAGATGGCCGATGTGTCGCTGTAAGTTTGGCCGTGTTCTAGCGCATGGGCCACATGACATTTGAGTTCCTGTCAGTGGAGTGTGACAGCGCAGAGCTGGTGGCCACGTTAACAGGCTCGGCTGCTCCTGTGCACTGACACACACACACACACACACACACACACACACACACACACACACACACACACACACACACTCCTCAGGCGCACCATCATGCTGACTGGCGCTGATGGCCTGCGTGAGTGTCAGTCATTCATTAGATGCTATTCATTACAGGACTGTGAGTGTGTGTGTGTGTGTGTGTGTGTGTGTGTGTGTGTGTGTGTGTGTGTGTGTCCAGAGTGGATTTCCTTTGGGAAAACATGTCTCCTTCAGCTGAATCACACTGGGGTCAGAAGCTGAGCATGTGTGTGTGTGTGTGTGTGTGTGTACAGTAGCAGTGGCACATCTAGCTTGTATGTCACCCATACATTATGATGTGGACATTGTTTCAGTTAGCTTTAAGCAATACATATTCCCCTTATTAGGGATGTGACGGTCGACACTGATGTCATGAATCAGTGTGGAGATTCCAAAGCACAAGAGTTTCAAAACACTGCTTTGAGACATGGCTCAGAATGCCAGTGTCATGTGACCATTGTAATGGTGTCAGCAGCAAGCTGATGTGCGCGTGCATTTAATTAACAATCGACACTTTGCTGAAGCCATAGCCATGATGGTGTAGAGGTTAGCAAGAGAGCCTAGGCTGCTCAACTGTGGTTCGCTCCCTGTTTGGTTTTGGGCTGTAAGGCAGCCTAGTTTCAGATAATATCTGTTGGATGGGCAGCTTCTTAGAGGTGCCCTCACCTATAACCTACTGCCCACTATGCTATGCTGCCCTCACCTATAACCTGCTGCCCACACCTATAACCTGCTGCCCTCACCTATAACCTGCTGCACACTATGCCATGCTGCCCACACCTATACCCCTCTACCCACACCTATGGCATGCTGACCAAACCTACAGTATACCCCTCCGCCCACACTCCTCCTCTTCTCCACATCCTGTGTGTGAGACCTCAGTGATCGGCCTGCCCAGTCTAGAAAGGATGACCACTCCACATAACTGATATGGCGTGCAAAAACGAGACTATAAAGGATGACCACTCCACATAACTGACATGACGTGCGAACGAGCGATAGAAAATCAACCTCTGACTTACAGAAATGAAAGTGAACAACAAACACATCGTTCTTCCTCTTTTCTTTGCAAGCGCTTGTGCCATCCCCCACACAAGATGTGGACCATGTCGCTAATATCAATATCTGCCAGTGAGCAGGAGAAACACAGTGTTTGTTCCACCATCCATTGCCTCCATCTCTTTGGCAAATCACTTCTTGGGGGTATCCAATTACAGATGATTTCATTACATCTAATGGTCCACTTCAGATGTTAGGAGAGTGGAATTGAGGCCATGGAGATATTTGGCACAAGTCATGGACATTCATTTATGAAGGATGCAGATAGAATAAATAAGAAGGTTGATAGAGAGTTAGGGATAGAGAGAGAGAGAGAGAGAGAGAGAGAGAGAGAGAGAGAGAGAGAGAGAGAGAGAAAAAGAGAGAGAGAGAGAGAATAAAAGGGAATGCATTTCTATAGACAGGAATTAAAACAGAAGCAGTGCTAATTGTTTTATTACGTAAATGCTGTGAATGGTGCTGGCATTGACGTAAGCGCTGCACAAAAGAGACAGAAGAAAACATGACAGTAACCAAAAGTAATGTTCTGCTAAATGTAAAAGAACACGATCGGGCAGAACAGCAGAACAAACACAGAGAACCTCGCTTGTCCTTGACAATTAGAAAAATGCTGAGGAGAGAATGCATCTGAAGTAAAGGATGCAATACATTCCCAAGCAGAAACAACAATACACACACGCCACACACACACACACACACTCACACACACACACACACACACACAAAACATCAACTTTATATCTAATAAAAATTCGGAGTGCTTTTACATGAAAGTCATGTTTCCTCTTTGTCATGCGTAAGAAGGCTTTCCTCCTCCCTTGGCGTTCGAGCCTGTGAACTACACTGGTGCCAGCGTGGGCATCCTTAACTGGTTCACCCCTCGCCCGCGCCCGCCTGTTGGCATCCCGTGACCTGCCTCAGTGGTGGCGTGTCCTACATTCCTGTGCCCTGCGCCGCCGCCGCTGCTACGCTAGCGGGCGTGTGGAGGGTCATTAATTACACGCTAACGCCACGGGGATTAGCCAGAGCAGAATGGCCCTGATAAGGCCAGCTACTTTTAACACCTGCTCTGTCGCTTCAGCACATTTCTAACCTCCCCCCTACTCACACACACACACACACACACATCCTCCCCTGTTTTCTCTCTCTTTTTCTCTCTCTCTTGCCCCATCTCTCTCTCTCTCTCTCTCTGCTCTCCTTCATGGAGTGCTGCATGATGAGGTGTTTGATCCTACGGAAATGTCAAGTCAGGTGAAACAGGATAACAAGTTGTTTCCTTTGGGGTATGAGAGAAAAAAAGGTGAGGTGTTTTTGCTTCGTGCTGTCTCCCCCACTCCCTCTCTGCAGTTTCTGCCTTTTTCTGTTTCTTTCCATCAGCATAGTTTAAACAGCATATGGAGAAAAAGAACCCAACAGACAAAAAAAAGCCAAATTTGGGGTGGGGTCTCGAGTGTGGAGTTGGGGGGAGAGGGTCTGCAGACGCCAGCAATTCACTCGGCCCTGCAGTGTCAGGATTAACTGGAGTGCGCTGTCCTTACCCATGGATACAAAACACAAAAAAAACAACACACACACACACACACACACACACACACACACACACACCCACCCACACCCACACCCACACCCACCCACACACACACACACACACACACACACACACACACACACACCACAAATAGCCACAGACATCAAACTACTGGCTCTAACTAGACACTATACACACACACACACACACACACACACACACACACACACACACACACACACACACACACACACACACACACACACACACACACACACACACACACACACACACACATAATTTCTTTCATTTAAAGAGGTTGGCTCACACTGGAGGGCACTTGTGCTCCTAAAGTGGCTAATGGATGATTTCCTGTTGTACATTACTGTTGTTATTTAATTTAGAGAACAGTATATATTTCACTATCTGAAATATACGTTTCACTATCTGATCGCTTTATGTTGTGCGTTTTTATAAATGACCTTATAAATGCCCTCTGTATTTTATGAAAAAGACTTATAGCACACATATCAGTCAATGTTGTACAATAAACTCAACTATGCCCCATAACTGTAATACTTTTTAGATCATGTGTGAGACTGAAATCCTTTGTGTCAACCAATCACGCTGCATTATAATGCCTTACCAGATCCATTAGACAGATCACTACTGTAAATAATACGTAAATTGTTCTTACAGTAATATAATGTTGATGATTCTATTGCCGTGCAATCATTGATTTTTCTTTTTTGTCTTTTATTACAACCAATCCATGTAATGTATTGTCTTTTTGTTACTTTGATACATGTTGCTTTGATACATATCTGTTTGATATTTCCCCCATCAGTATTTCTAATGGAGGGAGTGGCTTGGTGCTGTCAGTCTTGGAGATTAATGTGTTGGGTGGTGCAGCTAGAATTACAGTAGTCTGATCATTGACCAGACTCTGAAAAAGAGGACACTTATATTCAATAGCATGCTAAGTATTGGCATTTTTTTTCTTTTTAAAGTTTAATATTATATAAGCCTGAAGAAATTCAATACTACCAAAATAACCAATAGTGTACATGATTATAGCTGTGTAAGTTGCTTTCTGTAGAAGTGTTCTTTAAAAGGCTACAGCACATGTGGATGACGTGCCTTCGGACTGCCCAGCGATGTCGTCTCTCTCCTCAGCTGCACTCAGCATCTCACTTCAACAGGAAATGACTCAAAAGCAGCTTCCCCTCAGTCGCTCCTTGAGCTTCCCTTTGCCAGGTAGACGTGCCAGTACCAGAGGCAGTTGGCGCTGCCAGTGCTATGGCATTGTGTGACTCCTCGTGCCAAGTGAAAATGTCACAAACTAGCTAATTACCTGCTCTCATCGCACTTAATCACAACCCCCACCACCTCTACCTGCTCTCTCCCTAATCACACACCCCACTGCATTTGTTTCTTCAATGCCTGAGTTTTCTGTGCTGTGGCTAGACTGGTGTTCCGTATGAGAACATGTAGAACAGAGAGGATGTGGAGGAACACACTCACACACACACACACACACATTCACGGTCATCGTGTTCTTTAGTGGGAGCTGTGCTGCAGGTCTCCCGGCTGCACTGGGCCTCGGTCTGTACCTGACTAGATCCATCCAATCATTTGAATTTGGCGATGGGTTCATGTTGAGAAACAGATCGCCGTGGAGATAAAGCTTGAGCCCCTTAATGCGGTAAGATCTTCGCCGCTATGTGATAGCAGAAAGGCATGATGGGAAAGCTGTCCCTCCAGGACAGAGGCACCTCACCACTCATGGAGCAGCTGATTGATTTATTGGCCCCCCACCCCACCCCCACACACACACACACACACACACACACACTCCATCTCCCTCTTTAATGAGAGTGATAGCCCATGGCTGGCGCTGAGATGATAGCAGGTGGACCTAAGAACTGATATGTGTGTGGCATATGTAACCAAAGGCACGATCAATCCCAGACAGTGAGAGAATGACTGAGTAAGAGAGAGTGAGCAAGGGAGAGGGAGAGGGGACCTCTAAGAAGATGGGGAGAGCTTTATTGGAAACTTACAATGAGTTAGGAAGACTTGGTAAAGGACTGACAAATGGTGTGTGTATGTGAGAGAGATATGAGTGATAGGCTATGATGTGTATTTTTCTGGGGGAATGTAAAAGAGGGGGGAGAGAGAGAGAGAGAGGGAGGGAGGGAGGGAGAGAGAGAGAATGATGATGAAGAGCAACTGGGAAGCAGCATCTTGCTACTGACTCATAGGGTGGACACTGATTGAGAAGACTTTGATCAGATCCCTGATATTGGCCTGTCCCAGAACTGAGCCAGATCCAGCCCAGATCTGCGCCAGACTCAACCATCTGCTGGAGCGCCAATGAAATGGCTTTGCTGTGGTAAATAAAAGCTTCCTCCCCAAGAGCGTTTTTCCTGGGAACTCGTGCAGCCATGTGTCCGCTGCCACCTCGCGAGGGGCGGCTGGGCAGTGTGGCGAAGCTGTGGAGAGGAGCCAACCTGTGACCCCAGGTGCCATTCATGGCAGGAGCGCTAGCAAGGTAGCTAACAGCACAGGTGCCAGTCATGGCAGGAGCGCTAGCAAGGTAGCTAACAGCACAGCTAGCAGGGGAGTCAATGCTAGCATCAGAGCTAGCAGGACAAAAGCACAGATTTGACTCACAAGAGGACTGCTAGTTAGCTGAGCTACCTACTCAAACAAACATCTAATATAAGCCTAAGATGAAAAAAAAGAACATAAACAGCCACCTTCCCACCTGGCTGTGTTTGTTTTGTTTGCAAGAGTCCATGCTGCATGCTGTATAACCTGATGCTGTTTGGTGGGCTTCACAGGAAGGCCTGTGAACGGCACACTGATGCAGCCAAGCTAAATTGTGCTTTAAGTTTGAGTTTAAGTTTGCCTGTTGTTTTAAGGTGGCACAAAGCTGATTTAGTCATTGATTTTATAGGAAGGGCCAGAGCCTTGTTGTCAAGGAGATTAGCCTTTAGAAGACATGATTTACATTTGGATGTCGTCAATACAGTAGCTGTGCTATAGGCCTACAGTCAAATTGATCTTGATGATTGGAGGACTTCTTTTGTATGCTTGTATATGGGATTTGATGTTATATCCAATGTTTTTTATATCATCCTTTCAGACAGAGGCGTTGTAGAAGAACACGCAGTACTCAGTTGAAAATGTCAAATGGGAGTTTATTACAGTGCATTGTTGTCCTCAGCCTTCTCAACAGAAATCAACTGCTTTTATACGGTATAGTAAAATTGCCTTGCTCTTTTACTTTATAATAATGTTGTTCTATATTCCAGAAAATACAGGCGAGAGATGCTAACCAGCACCTGGCCTGACCTCTGAATTCTACAGCAATATCTGTAATAACAGTAGACCTGCAGCAAGCAGTAATAACCCCAGCAGGGCACTTTCGTGTCTCCAGTCTACCACGGCAACACTGTAGATTGGTGTCAAGTCCTTAACAACCGTCGTCAAGAATGACCTCAGAGGACAAGCAATAGTTTGTTTACAGGGACAACTCAGAAAGCAAGCTGAACTGTATGTAAGATGAAGGATAAAAGCATATTGCATAAATATTTCAATGCGAGTCTGGATTGATTTCATCTAGAAAGTGTAGCGACTCTCCCCATGAAAAATAAACTGATGTTTTTGGAAGGTAGGCTAAACATTTGGCCAGTCACACTGTAAGGTTAGGTTATGCTTCCTTCAACTGCACAAACAATAAGTTTACATTTAGATAAAAGTGAGAACACCTATTCATGCTACATTATGACCTGGGTGGACAATCCCCAGAAGTCAGAGGATAATTATTTTAATGAAATAGCCTAAGCCGTGGGGCACTTGTGTGGTTGTCACCAGAATAAGCTCAATTTTTAGAGATTGAACATTAGTCTGAGGAGTGTGCTGTAATTCTACTGCACAAGAAGCGTGATCAATGGGCATAGTTCAAATGACTCTGTAGGCCTACATATTTGAATAGTCCTTCAACCAATCAGACCAACGATCCAGGTGTGCCTTTTGGATCAGCTAGTTTTTGATTGGACCCAGCAAAGTGGACAGGAAGCAGGAGACATACTGTAGATGTGCAGGTTTCCAGCCTGAGCTGCAGGGTGAAATCCAAATCGCCGGCAGATCAGGTGGGGTTTACCCAGCCTAGCGGGCAATAAATTAGACAATTACAGTAACTGAAATACAATATGCAAAATGCATTGTGCTGGATGTTAACAGGTCAGTAGCCTATATGATGGATTAGCTAGGCTAGGCTTCTTTATAGTATGCAACAACATTACTTGCAAGCCCTTGTTTACATTACTCGTTTACACTAAAATATTTCCACACAATTAGCAAAATTGTACTCCAAAGAGCAAAACACCTCCACATATTACACACTATGTTTGCTTCACCCTTTTTGCAAAACATTACACACAGTGATTTGTAAAACTCTACACACATTTTCATACCTTAGACACAGATTAGGATTGTGAGGTTACTTCCTTGTCATTACAAAGCCCCGGATTGCCAACGACTACACTAATGAACAAATTGGATAATCACATCCTCTAGGTGTGGAAGCACTCATGTGCTAATTTGAAAACGCAGCACTCAGGTGCTAGTCTTGTTGCTTTTGCAGTCATTGTTCTTCAGAGTCAAAGTGTATGTACTGCACTGCAGTAATTTTTATTTGTCTACAGATTTTATTTGTGTGTCATTGATTTCATTGTTGGTTGATTACTGTAACTGACTATGGTAAGAAATACCATA
>NC_085004.1:9428563-9433563 GCF_963854185.1 Sardina pilchardus
GCATCTCGGCAGAAGTGGCATGTTTAATATGACGCGGACGCCTATTTCTCCAAGTGGCGGGGGCGGCTAAACGGAGGAGTATCCATAATATTGACACCCCAATCCATCTCTGACACGCGGCTGTGTTAGCGTTCGAGCCGCGCCGCATTCTCTTCCTGGACCATCCTCCACCCCCCTTCCCACAAGCCTCGCTGATCAAATAAGTGTCGGCTTCAATGAGTCGACTTTGGCTCCCGGATTGTCTTTTTGTCAAATTGAATTTGGCCTGGCGATAAATTGATTGCAGTGCATTGGGGGGTGGGGGTGGGGGTGGGGGGGTCGAGTGAGAGACAAACTTGTTTTCTTTTTTTTTCTGCAACCCCGGCTCTTGTCTAATTTGTTTATAGTCGTGCTATTCCTGAAGATGATTCGATATTGAACATATTGCATTGCAAGTTTTGTACCGAATCAGACGGGTCACACTCAGTGGTGGATATGAATAAGAAATAAGAACATGTATTATTATTATAATTATAATTTTCTGTTGACCTTCATTTGCTCTATTCCCTGGACATCTTCAAACCTCCCGAGACAAGAGAGAACACAAATCAATTCTTGTTACTCGCACACGGTTACATGCCTGTATCCATCTGTCGCTGCCTTGACTGAGGAAATGGACCATAATGTCCTGATGTGTGTGTGTGTGTGTGTGTGTGTGTGTGTGTGTGTGTGTGTGTGTGTGTGTGTGTGTGTGTGTGTCCATCACAGTGGACCACTGGAGATGGCCCCGTGTCAGCCTTTACAGTGAGCGGCCGTGGCCTGCTGTATATGAACTCTGCTTCAGGCCAGGATTTACATGCCATTACTGAGCAGCAAATTAAAAACAGCAGCGAATGTAAATTGTGCTGCTTTAATCTGATTGAACAGGTCAGTTTTTTTTCCTTTATCAATACATTCAGGCAGATGTGAATACATTAAATACAGACTATTGGACCATTACCAACTGCAAGATAAAAATAAGCAACAGACACACACACACACACACACACACACACATGTGTGTGCACTGAACATGCATTCAAATAGCAGCATGCACATTTAAATTCACAAGCACATGCACAAGTGTAGATAAACACACATGCAAATATAGACACAGGATGAAACGATTGATGGACATACTCAAATACACACACTTTCACACACACACACACACACACACACACACACACACACACACACACACACACACACACACACACTCACACACAGACAGACATGTAAACGGGTGCATTGGCAGGGTTAGCAGCTGGAGCATCTAATTGGCCCCCTATGTGTGTGACATGTTGAGTGGGAATGAAGGGCTGGGGCAGGAGAAGAGGAGGAGAGGAGAAGAGGAGAAGAGGAGGAGAGGAGAAGAGGAGGAGAGGAGAAGAGGTGCTGTGGAAGAGCACAGGGCAAAATGATACCCCAGCTGTCACCGCCACACGTACAGCAGACTGCTACGCATTTGTCTGCTGTCATTTAAAACCTTTTTTCCCCCTCAGAAATATATTTATATACTCATAATTCCTGCAGCCAGAGAATCATTATCTGTTCTAGCTCCTGGAGAAAAAGACCAAGCGTGTGTGTGTCTCTGTGTGTGTGTGTGTGTGTGTGTGTGTGTGTGTGTGTGTGTGTGTGTGTGTGTGTGTGTGTGTGTGTGTGTGTGTGTGTGTGTGTGTGTGTGTGTGTGTGTGTGTGTGTGTGTGTGTGTGTGCGGGTGTGTGTGTGTGGAGAGAGAGAAAGAGAGAGAGGGAGAGGAAGGCTGACAGAGTGATCTTTACCAGTAATAGATGTCAAAGTTAACAGTATTCGCTTGTTAAATGCCTGTCTGCTGTAAAGCAGGTAATTGCTGAGATGGGGAAGCATGAAGACAAGCTCCATTGAAGGGTTTGGTCACAGACACATGCATGTGTGTGTGTGTGTGTGTGTGTGGCCATGGGGATGTGTATTTGTATGTATGTGTGTGGGGATGGGGATGTATGTGTATTTGTATGTGTGTATGAATTTTCTGCACTTGTGTCCACAGTAATGTGCATTTTGCTGCTATGTATGCATGGTGTATTTGGATGGGTATATTTGTATAGCAAACTTTTAGAGAAACAGAGAGAGAGAGAGAGAGAGAGAGAGAGAGAGAGAGAGAGAGAGAGAGAGAGAGAGAGAGAGAGAGAGAGAGAGATAGTGTGTGTGTGTGTGTGTGTGTGTGTGTGTGTGTGTGTGTGTGTGTGTGTGTGTGTGTGCGGGTGTGCACCAGGAGGGGAGTGAAAAACAAGTAGGTGAAAGAGAAAGAGAAGCTGATAGAGAGAACACAGAAAGAGAGAAAGAAAGAGTGAAAGAGCACAAAGTGACATCACGGCTGATGATTGGTCCCAAGAGGCCTGAGGTGGATGAATCTGTAAACGAAATGGCCCTTAATGCATTGGCTGTGATTTAAAGGCCTCCTCTATTCCGAGTGGCCTATCTTGTCACCTCACATCTCTCAAATTCTGTGTGTGTTTGTGTGTGTGTGTGTGTGTGTGTGTGTGTGTGTGTGTGTGTGTGTGGCGGGGGGTTGGACTGTCAGAAGTGGCAATTTACCGCCAGTGTGAGTTTATTCCTTATTCTCCAAACCTCTCCTAAATCATCCGCTGCTTCACAGCTCATTTTCGGCTGGTTACGTTGAGAAAATATAAAAACTAAAGTAAACAAAGAATATATATATCGGTGGAAGAGAGGGTTGAATAAGAGGCGAGATATTATCTGTATTGTGAAAAAGCGTGCCGCACATGTCAACTTGAAATGGGGGTTTGGCTTTGTTCTTCAGCAGCCCTGGAACACTCCTAGTCCTCTCCCATACTCAGCACAGAGCTGAAGTGGTAACTGTCTTTATTGGCTGTGGCACCAGATGAAAAGGTTATTAATTCAGAATCAGGCAGTCTGTGTGCTGCTCCCTGATGCTTAGGGCTGTTGACAATTCAGTAATGATTATTTTGGCTAGAAGTCCATCTTGGAGATTTGTCCATTGATATGAGCAGGGCAGTGTCAGTACATCTGTGTTTACAGTGTTGTGATATGGGCAAAACCCAGTGAGCATTAAAGTTTGATCACATTTGCCTACTAATCATTTGTTATGTAATCGTTTGCGATTACATTAGCATTGCTAAAAAGACGTCAGCACGTCCTGCCTCCACTAGACTCCTCTACATTTCTGACTAAACTGGAAAAGAGTGCAGTTTATCATCAGAAACCTGTTTATAACCTTTTCAGTCAGACTTATACAATCACATCGTTAGATTTGCAAGTGCTCATTGCATAATAGCAGAATGAAGACACATTTCTCTTACCCCAAATCCCTTTGATATGCAGTACAGTAAATAATTCACTTTTCTGAAAACTTTCTGGGGCTATATGTATTGACACCTCTGCACAAAAGAAAGTAAAACCTATTGTTTTTTGGTTTGTGTTTTTGTATCCATTGGCTTATGCTTGGATTTAGTTGCTACATCAGCATCACAGCAGCACATCCCCAATGGCAGGTTTGATTGGATGCGCTGCTGGTGTATCTGAGCTTGAACAAGTGCAACATCAAGTTCACAAGTTCATGATTCACCACACGGGAGCTCTTCCTGCATACCCAACGAGGCCTCCGCACAGTGTGTGTGTGTGTGTGTGTGTGTGTGTGTGAGAGAGAGAGAGAGAGAGTGAGAGTGAGAATGTGTGTGTGTGTGTGTGGATGTGTGGGTGTTTATGTGTTTGCGCTAGGAAACAGAACACAGACAGGCTGGATCTCCAATATAAACATCGTTCCACTTTTGAGTGCCTTTCCCTGTCTTGGCTGTAGAGCGCTAAGTAGTGACAAAATGTGAGCGATCGGCAAATGGCTTCATCCCAGCCTATCACGGTGTGTTAGGAGAGTGAGGTAAACACATGACAAATCTGCACTCTGTGAAGTGCTGGCCAGCAGAGTAATTGATGTGAGCCTAGTGTGCTCACCGCAGGGCCTTCCTCTTCCTCAGCTACTGAGTCAAGCAAAGTGCTTTTTTGCTATTTGAGTTGTTATGTTATTGTTATTTTTCTCCTCCTGTGTCTTGTGGCACTACTAGAAAGCTCCTTTATGGTCCTGCTGTCGCTCTCATTACAGGGTTGTGCCTTGAGAAGGCCTCCTCTTCCTCTTCCTCCTCTTCCTCCTCATCTTCTTTCTCCTCTCCCTCCTCCTCGTCCTTGCCCTCACTTCTGCTTCTGCTGCACACCGTGGGTGCTTCTTCTGCCTCTGTGAAGTGTTTACTTATTTAGGGGGGGGGGGGGGAGAGGAATTCTCAGCTTGTGTGTGTGTTTGTGTGTGTGTGATGTGAATTATGTCCACAGGCTCTGGCCCTTCGGACTGTACAGTCCCTCTAGATCTCCCATCATGCCTCTCTCTCTGTCTTCCTGGAAACTTCCACGAGGCTCCCGGGGTCACCATCACTGCACACCTGCCCGGGGGAACTGGCCAACCTCCACTCCATCTCTCTCACTCTGTCATTCTTTCTTTTCATTTGTCTTCTGCTCTATTCCTCCTCTCTCTCTCTATCTTTCTATCCCTGTTCTCTCTCTTTTACCTTACTTCCTGTCATTTCAGCCCCCCTTTTCTGTCTCCTTCCCTCCCTCTCTCTTCTCCTCCTCTTTCTCTCCTCCTCTCTTATCTATCCTTCTCTCCCCCCCTCCCCCCCTCCTCTCTCTCCATCTCTCTGAGGGCTGCATGGCTGTGTCCAGGCTGGCTGTTGGTGGAGCGTGCTGCTGGGGAGATGGAGCTGATTGATGGTGGTGCGTGAGAGAAGGCTCTGATTGCAGGCGTCCAGGGGTAGAGGGCGTTTAATTCGGCCCCTCGGCAGCCCTCCACTCTCCCCACATGGGGAGTTAATCAGCACTTCAGGCAGCAGGGGGGGGAGGAGGAGAGGAGTGATGGAGGGGGAGGAAATGACAGAGTGAGAGAGACGAGGATAGAGGGGTTAAACATAGACATG
>NC_085004.1:9438563-9446063 GCF_963854185.1 Sardina pilchardus
ATCAATATTTTCCCCACAGATTGGAAATTACTGATTTCATTTGTAAGAATTTCAAAAAGACTCTCATCGTAATATGGGGAGGTTGATGGTGCTATGTATACTCCACAGAGGTAAAGGTCTTGGCGTAGATTTAGAAGTTCTTTGTTAATTTTAAGCCATATGTGTGTGTTTCCCTTTTTTATAACGGTTATTTTATTTTTGTATTTAGCTTTGTACCAGACTGTAATACCTGCTGAATTTCGTCCATTTTTTATGTGTTTTTGTTTGAGTGATGGTAATGAAAGTTCTATATAGTTGGATGGGCAATGATCAGATCCATCTCTCCATGTCTCTAAAAGAATAATGATGTCTATGTTCTCAATACTAATATTAAAATCAGGGTTGGTTGTTTTATTTCCAAAGATAGAGGAATATAGTCCTTGAATATTCCAAGTACTTATTTTAAAAGAAGCTATTTTAGGATTTGAGTAGTTAGGTTGTGAATATTGCAATGAAGTTGTATCACATCATCTAGATGTCTAACTAAATGGGTTTAAGAATCTATAATGTTTTTTACACAAATGTTTAGTGTAGAGTTTTATAGTAGGACTAAAATGAATTAAACAAAAATAAAAATGGATAAGTAAGTAACTAAGAGGGTAAGGATGGGAAAGAAAAGTAAGAAATGAATCCTACTTGGCTATTCCAAGAGGTGATATGGTAAATAAATTAGTGAAAGTAAATGAGAGAAAAAAAAATAAAATAAAAAAAAAATAATAATAATAATAATAATAATACTAATAAAAAAATAATAATAAATAAATAATAAAAAATAAAAATCCTACGTTATTGTATGATATATCAACTTACAGTTGTAGGTGATCATGTTCGCTTTGACAAATATAAATCCATGTAGTACTACATTATCACACACACACACACACACACACACACACACACACACACACACACACACACACACACACACTCACTCACTCACACCACCTTTACAGTACAGTACAGTACAGTACATTCTCGCAGGCACACGCACTCACACGCAAGCACGCACACACCACATTCAGGCATAAACATGCACACTCACACACAAGACACACATTAAGAGACGGACAACACACAGATGTGTTGGTCTACCCAACTAAGGGACAGACAAACATCACATATTGTAACATACAGACAAAAAAACTCACAAACACACAAAAAGACAAAATACACGAACAAGTACATACATATATCAGACATATCTATCAACGTACATGTAATCCCTAGAACTATGTCTGGTTGTCTGTTAACACAATAATTTGTTGCATAACAGTGTGACAAACTCTCTAATTTGCTGTTGTTGGTCATTTAGATTCTGTGTTATGGGTTTAGTTACTACTGATGCATAACTAGGGATGATGTTACTTTGGTTTCTCAGCGTAGACACGTCTGATGTCTGTCTGGAATCGGCAGGTCCAGACCATCGAGAGTCAGAGTGGGGGGCACCTGACCTGGGTTGATATGGGGTGTAGGTGGGTTGTGTGTCCCTTTGCTTGTTGTAGTTCTGGGGAAATGTTCTTGTTGTATCCCTAGGGCTTGTGTGAGAGGCATCAAGTCTAGATGGTCCTGGTGAGCGTGGATTGTATCTTCTTTCTCTGTGAATGGGGGTCCGCTTTCTTTTTAAAACAGAGTCTTTCATTTCCCTTGCCAGCAAGCTTACTCCCTTTTTGTTTAGGTGGACTGTGTCGAATAGATGTTCTGCTGAGATGTCTTCATGTAGAATGATGTCAACATTTTGGATGTTACTGCAGGCATTATATAGTCCTTTATTTATTTCTTCAATGATGTGTTGGGGAGTATCAGATCTGGGCAGAATGGTAGACAGTGAAATTTGTGTGTCAGGGAATTTCTTTCTAGCCTGAGTGACCACCTCTGTTAATCTATTAACCAAACTGTGGGCTTTTGGTGACGAGAGATCATTTGTACCAGTGTGGATTATGAGATGCCTCAGGCTATTGGTTTCTATTTCCTGAATGTTTTTCAAAGCTGAGGTTGAGTGTGGACTTCTGATTTTTACGGCTTTCGATGATGGGAAAAGACGCCTCATGTTTATATAGTTTCCATTTGAGTCACACAGAAGTATAATCTCAGCATCAGAGTTATTGTTTTCGTTAGAACGGTTTTCAACTGTTTGTGAAGTCCTTTGAGGAATGCGTGGATCCATCTTTCGGTTTACCTTCTCTTTAGCTGGTGTTGGTGTTTCAGCGGAGGGTGTGGATGGATTGAGGGGGGCCTGATGGTTTGACCAAGACTGTTTCATCTTCTGCCACTCTTGACGTATAGTGTCCATGATGTTTTCTTGTTCAGAGTGTTGAAGTTCTTTCATTTTGCGCAGTTCTGTCCGTAGACATTGGTTGTCCTCTTCTAGCTCTCTGATGGCACCATGAAGCTCTTTTATCTCATCCTGCTGCTGTTTCACCATAGTCCACAATTCACCACCTGGTTGTGTGCAGTGCAGCTGCTTTTGTTGAATAGCATGACTTTGAAGGTTGGACATCATCAGCTCTTTGAATTCAACAAACTCTCTTTCGAGCAAGTGGATGTTTTCCTTAATGTCTCTGATGTTGTTCAAAGTTCTTGGTGAGATGTGATCATTTTCTGAGGGGGAAGTCTCGGCTGCACATTTAGGCTTGGGTGGTGTCTTGCATGGTGTGACTGTTTCAGAGTAGTTTTCTTTCACTTTTCCATTAGCAAGGTCTTTCACGTTTTGGAAGCTGTGTTGAAAGTTTTCCAAACTGTTCTCTGAGCCTTGAACCATCACTGTACCATTATGGTAGATGTTAATGGTCAAATATGGACTGATGAAATCTTCATCCTCGTGTACGGTGATTTGTCGACCTTTGCTTATTCCGTTCTTCTTAATGTTCGTGTAAGTCTGGCAAAGAGCTGCATGCCAGGCTGCAGGGTCGTGGGTGAAGAATATAAAGTTCGTGATGTTCTTGTTGTTTCCCACCATAGCAAAGTCTGCTTTCAGCGTTTCCGGGCTGTTCCTTAGTTCTTTTAATTTAAATGCTCTCTTAGCTTTGTTGGAAAGGTGTTCGGGATATCGAATTTCATAATCCTCCACCGAAGTGCTGAGAGCAGAGGCCGCTACAGCTGCTACATTTGTATCGTTTTGAATAATGCTAGCAGCGTCAGGCTGTGGTTTAGTCATTTTCCACATTTAAGTCACGGAAACTTTACAGGGGAAGTAAACACAATGAATGAGATCTTGCCTGAGATTGACGAAGGGACCTTGTTGTTATAGACGAATTCCACCGAATCAGTCTTGGTTTTGTTGCTTATCCGTTTCTCGGAGTTAGCGGCTAGTCAGCCTGTATTCACCGTTGGTTACGTTGTAACTTTGTAACGTTTGCTCCGGTTTTCTTTGTATCCTTATTTCGTCAGTTTTTGGCTTACAGATCTCGTTCTTTTTTTGATGAGTTCCCCTTGCTATCCCGATTTTCTGATGTAGATCATCTGATGTGTTATATCAACATTTCAAAGCAATAAATCACAAAGCTCTGTAGCGAAGTTAAGAGCTCATATTTTTGTTACTGCCATGTTCTGTAACCATGGCAACTCTCTGCTCTCTCCTTCCTCCTCTCTCTCTCTCTCTTTCCCTTCTCTTTTCTCTCTCTCTCTCTCTCCATCCTCCTTTACTCTCTCTCTGCCCTCTCCTTCCTCCTCTTCTCTCTCTCTCTCTCTCTCTCTCTCTCTCTCTCTCTCTCTCTCTCTCTCTCTCTCTCTTTGTCCTCGGCTGTCTGGCTGCTCCTGGTCGCAGGATAAACTGCCGTGACTTTTGCTTTTCTTTCTTTTTCCTCTCTTTCTTTCTTTTTCTTCATCTCTCCTTTTGTTATCAGAGCTGCAACCCCCCCCCCCCCTCCTCCACACACACACACACACACACACACACACACACACACACACTTTCAGCACGTCAAAGGTGACATCTCCCCTCCGCTGTTTTTCTCTTCTCTCTTTTCTTTGGGTCAGCGCATTAACTGCAGTCACACGCTCTTTGTTCTTACTGTCAGACCACAGCCCTGCAAAATTATGCAACCTTGCAAAACCTGTGTGGGTGTGCTTGTGCGTGTGTGTTTTCTCCTCTTTTATTGCAGTGCAGGTAGTGTGTGTGTGAGTTCCCTTCCCAATGACATTGCCAAAGGTGGTGTATTATTGCATCAGTTTAAAAAAAAAAAAAGATATTGGAGATATCAGGCGGCAGAAATGTCATTGACTGAAACAGTGTCAAAGCCTCATGCTTATCTGATGGGTTTTCATTGGCACATCAAAAGGTAATGCTACGTGTGTGTGTGTGTGTGTGTGTGTGTGTGTGTGTGTGTGTGTGTGTGTGTGTGTGTGTGTGCATGTGTGCGTTTTTGTGTGTGTATGTGTGTGCGTGTGTGTGTGTGTGTGTGTGTGTGTACAAACAGCAAAACAAGCATTAGGCACAAAATGAAATAGGGACTCATGTGGGCAGTGAATCCTGCAAAATAGATCCTCAGTGGCTAACTAACTGCACTGATGGCCAGCGATGCTTTTGAAAATGATTTATCCCAAATATTAGCATTTATATACCATTAAAGGATGGCATTTTAAACATGGAGGATTTCTGGGGAGGCAATCTGTGATGTTTATCGCAGGAGCACAGAAGTAATGAGTGGTGCATGTAGAATTAGTGCAGAGTCCCTCATCCATGGAAGCACTCCCCCTCCCCTCCACAATCAATAGAGCTAATGAGTCGGCAGCAAACACAAACATGGCTAAAACCCTCGCCAGGGCTCCTGGACCACGCGTCCTCCCCCGGCCGGCAATTAGTGCCCGCTCTGGGTGGCCCTCCTCACGGAGGCCTGCCAATCACCCGGCCCCCCCGCCATGCCATGCCATGCGCCCACCCTGGACTCCCCGCTGCCTACACCCACCCTCCACCACCTCCACCACCAGCACCACCAGCACCACGCTACCCCAACCGTCCTCACAGCCCCGTGACTGTGCCCCCCGCTGCATGCATTTGCACGTCGTGTCCACCGCCATGACGGACGCTCTGTCCTCCTTCACCCCCTCCACATACACACACACATACACATACACACAGACAGACAGACACACACACACACACACACACACTAACACCCCCCCACACACACACACACATTAACACAAACACACACACACACAAACACTCACACACATCAAACACACATACACACAGACAGACACACATACACACACACACCACACTCACTCAAACACACACACACTCACACACAAACACACACACCGATACATACACAGACACTCACACACACACACACACACACCACCCCCCATTAGCGAGCGGCGGGGGCCAGTCCAGGCGTGGTGTGCGTTGCCGCGGCGATGCCCGCTCTGTGCCAGCTCTGTCCTTGTTAGTGTCTCATTAGGCGCCGGCGGGGCGGCTCATTAGGGCGCTCAGTAGCGGGTATAAGCGCCCGTCACAGCCTCCCTGGGGCAACACCTGAGCGGGCACTTCTGCCCCTTTTGCCCATTTCCCTCCAGCTGACGCTTCGCTTTCCATCCGTCCGCCCGCGCTGCCCACACACACTCCCAGGCTTTCACTCGGCCGTGCCACCAGTTTAGCACTACAGTATGTGTGTGTTAGTATGCGTGTGTGTGTGTGGTGTGTGTGTGTGTGTGTGTGTGTGTGTGTGTGTGTGTGTGTGTGTGTGCGTGTGTGCGTGTGTTTGTTAGTGTGTGTGTGGTATGTGTGTGTGTGTGTGTTAGCATGTGTGTGTGTGTGTGTGTGTGTGTTAATATATGTGTGTGTGTGTGTGTGCAGAGGACACAGATTAAGTGCTGCCACTGCTCTCAACTTTCTGTTGGGGTCGGCAGGACGAGGCACGGCCTTGGCCTTATTTGGACCGCACTGTAGAATGTGACCTGTTTTAGATATGGAGCGGGGGATATAGAGAGAGAGAGGAGGGAGGGAGAGAGAGAGATATATGGAGAGAGAGAGGGAGGGAAAGAGAGAGAAAGACATAAAGAGAGAGATAGAGGGAGGTAGAGAGATAGAGAGGGAGGGAGGGAGAGAGAGAAAGAGAGAGAGAGAGAGAGAGAGAGAGAGAGAGAGAGAGAGAGAGAGAGAGAGAGAGTTAGAAAGTGAGGGAGAGAGATAGTGGGCGAGTACTGGGTCCAGTTTGTAGCTTGGCTCTGGAAAAGAACTCTTTCCAGCTGGCCAGCTTTGAAGGACTCCTGGAGGTCTTCGGCAAAAAACAATTCAAGTACCTAGCACCTCATTAAGGCTTTACTACTGCATCCTCCCCTTTCCCCATCACACACACACACACACACACACACACTCACACACACATATATCTGCTAATGTTGACCCCACCTGTCCTGCTGTGTGTGTGTGTGTGTGGGGGGGGTGTTAGTGGGGTGCAGCTCATCTGGGCGGAGCGAGAGCTGGGTCACCTGGAGGAGGACGAGACTCCTCCCCCCCACCGCACCTCATCCGTCTTCTCACCTGCACCCAGGGCGACCATGCGTCTCCCACGACAACCAGGTGAGCTAAGCAGAGCCATGCATTACGGAGGAGCACTGAGCTCCGCCTCTGTCCCCTGGGGTGTGTATGTGTGTGTGTGTGTGTGTGTGTGTGTGTGTGTGTGTGTGTGTGTGTGTTTGTGTGTGTGTTTGTGTGTGTGTGTGTGTGTGTATGTGTGTGTGTGTGTGTGTGTGTGTGTGTGTGTGTGTGTGTGTGTGTGTGTGTGTGTGTGTGTGTGTGTGTGTGTGTGTGTGTGTGTGTTTGTGTGTTCTAGAGGGGAGTGGTTGCTGTGCTATGGAGAGCCAGATGCAGGTGCAGCCGCCACTGTGCTCTAAAATAACCACAGGTGAAATGAAACACCTCAACAAGGACAAAACATACACACTTGCACACATACTGTACACACACACACACACACACACACACACACACACACACACACACACACACACACACACACACACACACACACACATACAGATACACACTTACACACTCAGCCTGGGTATATTTATTCTCCCCAGCACCAAGCATCTCTGTAACACGGAACATTTGCAGAATGCATTTGCACACACACACACACACACACACACACACACACACACACACACACACACGCAAACACATATGGATACAGGGAACATGCATTTTAAGAGACTTCTCCTAATGGAAAGATGAGGTTGGCTCATGAAAACATGCACTCTCCAAAGTACTTAAGACTATTCAATAGCTGTTGTGTCCCCTGAGAGGTGGGATTTTGGAAAAGTACGTCAGGAGGTCACAGAAGAGAAGCAGAAAAGCAAAACCTAATTAGACAGAAGAAGCGTTTTCTCTTTGGTGAGGCTCAATAAGAAGTGTCATCAAGGATGATGAGGTTTTGAAAAGTAAGATTTATTTTTAATGCAACTTTGCTTTGAAAGGAGATCAGTCTCATCCTACCTCTGTTTTCCAGCCGT
>NC_085004.1:9451063-9461063 GCF_963854185.1 Sardina pilchardus
GCAAAACAAACATCAACATCTTCTGTTTTCTCAGTTATTCAAAACCAAAAATAAAACCTAATCCTAGTCTTCAACAGCAGAGCTGACTTGGGTGTTTAGACCCTCCTCAGGTAACTGTCCAAATAAAATTAAACCAAAACAACAAACTTGTAACGTTTATCTAGCTAAACTGAGAAAGAATATTTTAATGTGATGCTAGTGATATTTTATTCATTCTCCCCAAAAGTCTATTCTTCAGTCTATTGCAAAATATGTTTGATAGATAGATAGATAGATAGATACTTTGTCAACCCTCTCTTGCAACCACGTGTTGGTTATGTTCAGTTCAGTTCATGTATGTTCTGGATTCTTCACCACTCTGAAATCCTTATGGCTGTACATGTAGGTGTAGATGTTAATTCTTCGAAAAGTACTTTCCATTTGTCCTGGTTCCAGCGTTTTCTTCCTTTGCAATCCTTTGATGAGTTCCTAGGAGCCTGGCTTGGCTGGGTTTGTCCTTTGCAAACTTTGTGGAAGGGCCAACGCCACCTGATGAGAAACAAAAGACAGAGCAGCAATCAGTTCTCGCATGTAACCATTGTCCTATCTACATCTCTTAGGTTAGGTAACCTGGAGCCGGCAAGGGACGTCCGGTCAAAATCTCAAAAGTGCTAAACCCTGTAGATTTTGATGAACGGCCTCTAAGGTAGAAAAAAGCCAAAGGAAAAGCTGTCACCCAGCCCATCTCTGTTGACACTATAATTTTAGTCAATTTTGCTTTCAACATTGAATTAGCAACTGCACTTTGTGGTTGGTATGCACAATGGGTTCTAAAGCCAATTTACAATTTCTCTGATAGACTTTTAAAAGTTTTATTCACAAAATGTTATCTGAGGTTAGTTTCTTAGGGCCTCCCCATCTAGGTACCACATGTCTCATTAAACATCCAGGTCATTTTGAGAACATATCAACTATCACATATTCAAATCCTCTCCATTTGTTCAATTGAATGAAATACATTATAATATGCTCAACAGCCATTCAGGTGGTGGGTGATGTCCTTCCTTGACTCTCATTGTAGGTGCAACATTATATTTTAGACACATTAATGCACCTTGCACAATACATGGTTGCTACTGTAGTGAATCCTGGTGCAAATAGATTTTCTCTCTTGTCTTTATCATAGCGTTAGCATTTGCATTGCCTAAGCCATGAGATAGTTTAGCAATAATGTGAACACAAGACCTCAGAAGAACTGGCCTGACTGTCAGGGCCACAGACCTGTCTGTGTACTTTCCATACAATTCTTCCATTTCCGTCTTTCCTTATTATTTGATGCTTTCTGGGCTTCCTTTAAAGCCTCTTCAGATGTAACAATATCTGGTATTTGTCAATTAAAAAAGAAATACATGTGCTTTGTTGTCTCAAAATTCAAAATTCAGGTGTTATTCTCTGCACTCCCCCCTGCGCGGCTCTCTTAGCTGCCGCGTCAGCTTTCCTATTGACCAAGCTGATAACATTTGTATTTGCAGTGTGGGTTGACAATTTACTACAGGCACATCATGAACAATTTTCTAGTTAAAATGACTATCAATATAAATGCAAACAGATTTGCCTTTTGTCAATTCCACCAGTTCAGCTGATTGGGCAGAGAAATATGGGAGGGAGTGAGATTCACTCTTATCAAATGATTCACTACAAAGTAACCAGTCCCTACCTCTCCGGACTCCAAACACTTAGATGATTCATTAACAAACAAGATTAGGTCAGGATTTGACAAAAGTGTTTCAGAAATGTCAAGGCTAGAATTAGTGCACATAGAAACAAATTCACAGTAATTACGCAAATCACCATCATCTTGTTGGTATAGAGTAGTTGGATTAAATGTTGTACAACATGCAAGGGTTATATGAGTAAGGGTTAATAACACATGCTGATATGTCAGGACACTAGCAGGTGTAAGATGCGTAGATTTTCTTGTAGAAGATATTTGTTTAAGCAATGAATATACTTCATGTGGGACTTTTGCAGTAAGTGGATGCAACAACACAATGTCAGCACAAGCTAACATCCCACTGGCAGCTGCTGTTACAAACTTCAGATAAGGAATCCTTCAGGATCTAATTGTTTAGATAAGTTAAGCCACTGGTCTGTGCTGACCCTCATGCTGTTGACATAACACTGGGGACATGTTGAGGTGTTTCCACACAGAATGGTAGGTCATGATTAGGCAACCTCAGAGCTAGAGTTGACACTAATGATCTAGAAAGTTTTGTCACAATTGTCAGTCCAAGTCAGTTCGTCAGTCAATTTTTTAACAGGTATTTGCATATGCTTGGAGAGGCTATACTCTCTGTTTAATTTAAAATCCAAGCAAGGGATTAGCCAATTATTCCTAGGAAGCACAACATTTGCTGCTTTGTCTTGGGTCTGGACAAGCAGTTATTGATGAGATGCAAAATGCATCTAGGGCCCAACAGCCAGGAGTTAGTATATCACCCAAATTACTTAACTCTCTCCTGACAGAGTTGCAACTTTTGTTTAGAGACTTCCAGTCTCACATTGGCCAGGAATGTTAATATTGCCACAGTGTCAATTTGGCACACCTCACTCGACGGATTTGCTAGTTAAACATTATTGACATAGGTGATAATAGCGCTTCATGACAGCAGAATTAATATAGAGAGGCAAGATACCAGAGCTTTGTTTGAAACGGGCGCTGACTCTGTATCTTTGTGGCAAATATGTCCTTTGAAAATAAACGCAAATCGAAAATAACAATAAGGATCCGCTCTAATTGTAATTTATGCAATTCTATAACGATTACAGAGAAACATGTTGCATTTAGAGGCAAATTTGAGAGAACAGGGCTGGAGTTCATCACAATAACTCCTCTCTCATGTATTGCTTTACATGTTTGCGCTATCCCCTGCTCAGCCTTTATCAATAGTGGATATTGCGCCTTCGACGGATTATTTGATATTACTGTTAGTGGCTGAGCAGTAGACAAGTAGAGAAGATCTGCTTTTTGTTAGGTAGAAGGAGTCACAAACTCCTCCTGTTGTGCAGAAGCTGTTCTCTGCAGAAAACAAAGATCTGTCTCTGTCTGCACAGGGATGACTTTTACCAATCACCATTTCTACAGAAATATGCCTCTCATGATAATAGGAAATAAACCAAGGTGTGTTGGACATGTGTCCAACCTTTGGCATTAACACACACCTTAAATAAATTAAAATACACATGTGTATAAGAATATTGAGTTTGCAAACAAATATGTCAGACCAGGTGATGGGTCTACTACATCTGCAGAGTAGCTTTACATGTAATTGCTAATTAGCCAGCTGTTTCAACAGTCTTAACTGTATGTTCTAAGTGGTACCATTTTTCTACGTTTTTCGGATCCAGGGTCTCATGAAAAGATTTCATCACAAAATGCAAGCACTCTGGAGTTTTCCTATCTCCTTGGACTGAGGCTGGTCAAGTAAATACTACACTAGGCTGTGTGTATTTGTCCCCTATCAAAGTTATTTGAGTAAACATACCTCTAAACCCACCCCATTATGTGTGAGTGAAATTGTAAGATGTCATTTATACATTAAATCCCAGTCCAGTATTTTTGCGGAGCAAACACTGCTGAGGAGGAATGTTGTTTAACTACATGTTGCTTATATTTAACTCCCCATGGGTTAAAACTCTGTCTGATGTTAACTGATCTGAAACTCCTATACCCTGCACTTCTCTTGTACTCTTCATTATCACAAACTTGCTATTATCCTTCTTCCCTCTCATAACTAATCTCTGCTTCTTTATTATTCAACAAGAAAAAATATCCCCGTTAACAGAAAGAGAGAATTGGCTGAGTAGGCTGTGATGTTGTTGTCAGAGCGAGTTGAGGAAACAGTTCAAGTTGTAAATCAGAAGTGGGTCCCCTGTTCGGACCCCTCTGTCTCATTCAGCTTTGTCATGCTGAGACCAGACAGGAGTTGGAGAGTGCTGTTGTGCTGGGTGATCCCAATACTCTTTCTGATTGTCTTTGTCACAGTGGCATACAAAGTGGTCTACTCCTCCGGGTTAGCCCCCCTATAGCCACATCCATGTTCTTCCTTCAAGCATATTGTTCAGTTCATTCAGAGCCACAGTACTCCAAGCAACAAGAACTCTTTACATAGTCCATGATATCCTCTGTAGAGCCTTTGCCTCTCTCTCTTCTGCACAGGTCTATCTTTCCTTCTGTTCTTTATCCTACTTTCTTTTCCCTTCTCTACCATAGCCTTACATTCATTTCCCTTTTCTTCCATAGCCCTACATTCATTTAGCTTTTCTATGCTCCACACTATAGATAAAGGAAATTTCCCTTCACTTCAACTATTCCCTTCACCCACAAATCTCCCAACTCTACATTCAGATCCATATTCTCTCTACATGTCCCTTAAACATCCTATCCCTCTTGGTGGGTTAATGTCTTTACTCTACTGCTCCCCATATCAGTGTCTCCTTAATATTTTTATTTTGCCAATTGCCTTACGCCTAAAATCAGAGCAAATCAAACAAAATGTGATGACAATCTTATCAGATACCCAAAGTTCAAAACACACAAACACCCAAAACACACAATGCGCAAAACACACAAACACGCAAAACACACAAACACACAAAACACACAATGCGCAGAACCGGTTGCACTGTCTACGCATAGACAGCACGGCCACTACCACTATATCTGGCAGGAAAATACGTATCATCCGCCTCAACCTTAGGCAGGATAACCCTCCACCTCCATCACAGGCAGGAAAACCTTCTACCTCTCTCTAGGTAGGAAAACCGGAAAACCCTCTACCTCTCTCTAGGTAGGAAAACCCTCTACCCCTATGTAGGTAGGAAAACCTTCTACCTCTGTTTACAGTAGGTAGGAAACCATGTATATACAACCACCCCATTTTACAAACTTAAACAAATGTAAAATCAGGGACTCACCACCAAGTTGTCTGTGACCACCAAACACGGGTGTTACCGTATCCGAGTCACAGGAGGATTCCCTCTGGCCAGGCTGGGTGCCGCTGAGCAGTGTTGGTTGCTGATGACGGCCTTCTCCCAAGATCACAAAGAGATCTCCCTCCAGTCGACTTGGTTAGGGTCCTGCGCCTTTGGTCCTCCTCGCTATGTCTCAGAGATAGGTATCCCATCCTCGTCGCCAAATATGTGGTCAAAATTATTCCAAGACAACTGGTGTGAGACTGCAGCTTTATTCACGATACCGGGAGCATGTTACTCACATGAAAGTCAAAGTAACAAGCCCCCACATCTGTGGGCGAAGCCTGTTCTTATACCCTTAACACACACACACATGGAAAATCACTAGACACACTTTAGTGAGTCTTTAACCACCTGGTAATTATCAGAGATAAGAATGTTTACAAGAACTCCTCAACCATGTTTGTGTTTGTGTGCCATGGGTTCACCATGGGGTCACCTCCACATTCCTAAGGCCAGGATGGCAACTAGAGTTAATTATATGTAAGCTATAGTAAATGGTTAATACAATGGGAAACATATAAAATTTATCCCACAGCATAACATGGGTCACAAGTGACCCGCATTCATTTTCTATGGAGTTTTGTTGAAGGGCTAGGGTTTCTTAGCAATTTCTTTAAAAAAAAACTTATTTTCATGACCCAGCACTCCATGAATTCCTCAATTAACTTGTTTTTGTTCATTACAAGACTAAGTTGTATTTTTTTCTCTTAAACTTTTTAAAGAAAAACACTTTTCTGTCAATACCCCTCTAATTCATAACATGGGTCACAAGTGACCCGCATTCATTTTCAATGGAGTTTTGTTGAAGGGTTAGGGTTTCTCAGCTATTTTCAAGAAAATAATTCAATTTATAATTTAATATTCCAGGTTTCCATCACTTATTTAGTTTCTTCCAAACACCAATCATTATTTTCATTAATTGATGGTCACTCCTTGAATTCTAACACTTTTTATGTGCCTAAATTACATTTGAACACATGGGTCACAAATGACCCGCATTCATTTCCTATGTAAAATGAACCTATAATCAAAATTTATTTGCAGTACTCTTTGAAATCAGTGTCATTTGTCATTTCATATTAAAATTTACCATTACATATTAATATTTTAACAAACACCAATAATTATATTCATTCCTCTATGCCTACTCCATGAATGTGACTAAGTTTTGTGAAACAATACAATGATTGAACACATGGGTCAGAAATGACCTGTGTCTGCAAAGTGTGATTGTGAGTAAGATAATGAATATTATGTGAACCATTTTATGTAACTATAATATTTGCAAGACCATGGCGATATGGGGAGTGCTGAGACAACCCAGCCACAAGAGGACTTAAGACAAGAAAATCCAAGAGAAAGCGATGCAGCCTTTGTCCAACTGCCAGTGATAGAAAAGTCACCCTCTCCTGCTCCAAATGCACACGGCCTGTGTGCCAGGACCATAAAGTGACAGTGGCCATTTGTGAAACATCCCTACTGGTACGCTGGTAGCTGGTTTGAGCTGATCTTTGCTAGTTTTCTTCCAGCTATTGCTGCTAGCTGGTGTAGCTGGTTAGGCCACCAGGTTGACATGCTGGCGTGACCATCTGAGGAAGCTGGTCATGGCCTGTCGTGTGGGATACCGCTGGTGTTAGATGGTCATGCTGGTGACCAGCCTGCCAAGCTTGACATTGTTGGTGTGAGATGGTCATGCTGGCTTGCTAGAATGACCAACATAAGCTGGCATGGCCAGTAAAAACCAACAATGTAGACCAGCAACACCAGTTAAAATGAGCTTGAGGTGGTACGACAAGCAAAACCATCAGTTTTAGTCGCATTTACTACTTCTCCACAGTTTGAAAGTTAACCAGTTCTCCAAGTCCTCTCGCTATAGATCTATTTTCACATCCCTCAGACCGTCACCACGGTATACCTATGAATGATGCCATCCACAGGTAGACCATGGTGACGGTCTGAGAGAAGTCTCATAGATCCATAGTTATGGACATAAATTGCGTTACTGATGCACTGCAGTTCTGTATTGGTATTCAAAGTGTCAGTGACATAATGTACAGTGTTTTACAAAAGCAAATTAAAAATGTTTAGATATAATAACAGCTATTTCTTTTTTTTTCAGATTATTTTTTTGGCCTTTTTATGCCTTTAAATGGACAGGACAGTAGAGTATGACAGGAAGTGAGTGGGAGAGAGAATTGGGGTGGGATCTGGACAGGAATCGAACCCGGGTTGCCGGCGTGTGGTGCAGGTGCCCCAACCGCGTCACGGCTGGGGCCTATAACAACTATTTCTAATCAGATTAGTATTAGAAATATTAGAATTTGTTGTTTGTATTAAAATTGTTCTCATAATATTCATTATCTTACATAATCACACTTTGCACACACAGGTCATTTCTGACCCATGTGTTCAATCATTGTATTGTTTCACTAAACTTACTCACATTCATAGAGTAGTCATAGAGGAGTGAACGATTATTGCTGTTTATTAAAATCTGAATTTTTAATGGTAAATTTGAATATTAAATGACTAATTACACTGATTTCAAAGAGTACTGCAAAGAAATTCTGATTATAGGCTAATTTTACATAGGAAATGAATGCGGGTCATTTGTGACCCATGTGTTCAAATGTAATTTAGACAAATAAAAAGAGTTGGAATTCAAGGAGTATCCATCAATTAATGAAAATAATAATTGATGTTTGGAAGAAACTAAGTAAGTGATGGAAACCTGGAATATTAGATGACAAATTAAATTATTTTCTTAAATATAGCTAAGAAACCCTAACTCTTCAACAAAACTCCATAGAAAATGAATGCGGGTCACTTGTGACCCATGTTATGCATTAGAGGGGTAGTGACAGAAAAAGTGTTTTTATTTAAAAAGTTTAAGAGAAAAAAATTATATTTAGTATTGTAATGAACAAAAACAAGTTAATTGAGGATATCATGGAGTGCTGGGTCATGAAAATAAGTTATAGCTGAGTTACAGAAAAAATAAACTCGTCCGGGTCACTTGTGACCCATGTTATGCATTTAAGGGTTAAAAAAACAAAACAAAGAAGTTTTCAAACAAATCAAACAAACTTGGAGTCATTTGCAAGTGATTACAGTAATGAAAGATAGCAGTGGGAACTAGTAGTAGCGCAGAGTCTTTGAGATGGGGTGAGGTGTAACGAGGTGCATTGTGGGTAATCGTTCATCAGATGATCAATTGTTAAATTGTACATCAGATGGCTCAAGTCATCTTGTGAGACTAAGCAGAGGTAGCATTGCACATTACACTGGGCCATACCGCTGCTCAAAAGTAGAAATAAAATAGTCCCCGTCTCGTCGCGGGGTGTCCTGCTGGGTCCTGAGCAGCCAGGCAGTGGAGCTGGGCCTGGGCCTGCCCAGGCTTTGGGGAGTCGTCCTGGAGCAGCCCCATGGCTGGGCAGCGTCTGCGGGGGGAACCAGAGGCATCCATGCCCAGTTAGCTCAGAGGGGGGCAGCGTGGGCATGAGGACATGATCTGAGAGAGAGAGTGGCTGACAGGGGGAGGAGCAGGAGGAGGAGGAGGGGGGGGGTTCTGGACTGGGATCAGCACCTTTTCATTTCTGCTAACTCTGAAGCTTGGGTTGAATCGTTACAGTCTACTCTAGCTTATACACACACACACACACACACACACACACACACACACACACATATACAGACTTTTATAAATCTTCTTCTCATGTATATTGTCCACTAACACATACTGCTAGCAGACACTTTGTTGTGTTTCCCACTGTCCTACACATCTTTGCCAAACTCTCCATTTTCCATTCACACACACACACACACACACACACACACACACACACACACACACACACACACACACACACACACACTCGTGTTGTGTTTTTCTAGTGCTGCTGTAAACATGATATCATGGCCATCTTTGAGTTGTGCCCCATTCATAATTCACACAGGATACAGATACCCTGGTCCAGCGGGTGACTTTCACTTGTTTCCACTCCGTCTGCAGATCTGCCAAGAGGGAGGGAGCCATCTGAGATCAGCACCTGAGATAAGAGCCAGGGCAGGCAGCAGACATCAGAGAGAGAGAGAGAGAGAGAGAGAGAGAGAGAGAGAGAGAGAGATGAGCACCAGATGCCTCTACTAAAAGAATCCATCCTAAACACATTAAGCCATTTTGTGTTTCCTTGTAGGATTGTCATTGATAGTCTTACTGTTACTGTCCCCCCCCTCTCTCCCTCTCTCCCTCTCTCTCTCTCTCTCTCTCTCTCTCTCTCTCTCTCTCTCTCTGCCATGCTGTTCTGCCTTTGGTCTGCTGTGCTTTGGTCACCAGGACAGCAGAAGTGAGACGGTGAGCTGCAGCGTGTGTCCTGCTGGAGAGATGAGGACCAAATGGAGACGCACGCACAGTACAGTACTCCACACACTTAGTGCTTGCCTAATGACTTCAGTCTACCTTAGGAAGTGACTACCTAAATGAAATTACTGTTATTTTAGGATTAGTGCAGATTTATTCAAGAGAAATAAAAAAAAAGACAGTTTTTTTTTCTTTTTTTGTAATTTTGAGAAGTAATTATCCTGTGGACCGAGGCTGTTCTTATGAGGATAAATTAGGCACAGTCCATTAACACTTGACCGTCACGATTCAGTCCTATCTGCAAATCACAATGGTCATTTTGCTGACCACTTACTCCAACGGCTTAAATGAGTAGCAGGCTGGCAAAAGACTTTCCTTTCATTAGACATTCCTACAGTATGTCTGTGTGTGTGTGCTAACACTTCCGTGTATGTGTGTGTGTGCGTGTGTGGAAGGGGTGGGGGCTGATTTTATTGGAATGTGTGTGTGTGTGTGTGTGTGTGTGTGTGCGCGTGCGTGTGTGTGTGTGTGTGTGTAATTGTGTTAGTCTATCTGTAGTCTATCTGCTTTTATTTGAGTCCAAGTGTGTGCTTCTGTGTAGGGAGTAGTCTGTGAATGTGTGTG
>NC_085004.1:9473563-9498563 GCF_963854185.1 Sardina pilchardus
AAAAAAAAAACAAACGTTTAGGGGTGTTTTAAGGACAGAATGGTCCTGGCCCATAGTGACAATGCTGAATGCTGAAGCCATACAGAGAACATTCTAAAGCAGATTATGAGATTTCGGTGTCACACTCGTTTGCATCCTAGGCAATACAGAACAGGGCTTAAAGTGCAAAATACCGAACTATGCCTTTAAGATGTTTAAAAGCAATTAAAAGTTGCCAGAAGAGAGGGAATGTGCTGCTTCCTACTCTTCTTGCTTTCCAGAAATGCCATTGTGGTGCAGAGCGCTACCCTTTGAACTGATGCTTATTCATCAGCATCAGAGCATGACAAATGCTACAGCTAAGCAGTATGAAGAACACAAGTCGGCTATTCCAGTCGGCTAAATAGAAATGTGGGAAAAAGTCACCAACGAATTTGGGTATGTTAAGATTTCAACTTTTAAATTCCTTGTGATGCAATGGTCTTTCAGTTGAACTCTGTAGGATCAATCAGTACCTAAATACCTCAAATATCCAACTTACCTTTTCAATTATATAATTTCGAGTTTTTAATGAAAAGATATTTCTTAGAAACGATGCCACACTCTGGCAATATGGTAATTGATAGGGAATCGGCAAAGGAAGGAGATGACAGGCGGAGCCATCTTTTTTCCCCATGAAAGAACTCTTTTGTCTGTGTGACTTTAATCTTTGGCGCCTTGAATCCCTCAAATGGACATCGGACTTCAGATGTGCGCAGCTTCAAGGTGAGTTATTCGCATTGATTATGGCATTTTGGAAAAGAGAAAAATCTTACCATCTCTTTCTATGACACTTTTTTTTTATGAGTCACTGAAAGCTGAGGATCTAAAACACCTTTCAGATGTCTGTGAGAAAGCGGACAATGGTTAAAGTAATACTGTTTGCCATTACATGCGCGTAATTGAAAGCATACATCACGTAAAGAAAAACTACATGGATAAATGATCCCTCCTGCCTCTGAACATATCAAAGATGAAATTGCTTGTGTTTCATATCTTCTCCAGGGCCAAGCAGTGGGATTACTGATTTTATGTCTTCTGCCGGCTCGCTATAAAGGGAACATGGGCCACCATAAGACACATCCCTGCCTTTGTTCCCTCAATCTAATACCCTGAAGTTCCTATGGTAACATGCCATAATCACAAGAGAGTCATCAACCATGTTCGTTTTCCTACAGAGAGGGCCGCCACTTTCTGATAACCACTGCTATAAACAAACATATTTTACAGAGGTGTCATAGCACCCATATACAAAATACAATATAAAATGTCAGACTGCCAACATGTACGGCAGGATATAACATGGCTGTTATTTATTCAGTAGCTATTTCAGAGATATGAAAACATTTTGAACTATTTACTTAACATAGCCTCACCTGTCATCTTACCATTACTATACCCTGTCTCCCCATTGTGATCCAATCCAACTTGTGATCACAACTTATACTATGCACTGTACATTATAGTTTCATGATTCATTTCAAATGTACTGTATGTGTAGACTGTGGAGGCAGCATTTCCAGTTGAATTAGCGCTCAGTGCGCCAGACGTATCTGACTGTAGAGCCCACCCGGTGTGAGAGGAAGCCAGGGCACATAAGGAGCACTGTGCATTGTTTACATACAGCTGACTGTGGGATGCGTCTGGCCCTATTCTAACTCACGTTTAGTCAACAGTTGCAATCTAGATATGAACTTCCTCACTATGTTGGCTCAGATAGAACATGTTTTGAAAACAAACAAACACAAAAAAACAAAGGTTCGGAAGTGGATTTGAAAGGTGTAACGTGAAAAGCAAGGATGCAGCACTACACACCCCATCCTCAGTTTGAGATACAGCAGCAGTCGTTGATGTCCTGTAAGACTGGCTCACCCAGCCATTGATCTGGAGAGAGGTAAACGGAGAAGGAGCCACCTCCGCATTGACACATTTTCTTTTATAGCACTTGCTTTTGACTGACAGCTAACTGTGCTTTGATTCTTTGGCTTTAATGCATTTCTCTCTGTTGCATCACTGAGATCCAAGCAGAAATAAATGAATAATTATGTTAGAATTGTCAGAAATGTCACCTCTTGTGTAGCCGTGTGTAAGAGAGAGAGCGAGAAACAGAGAAAAAGAGAGACAGAGACAGAGAGGCAGAAAGAGAGAGGGATTGTTGCATTTTCCGCCAATTTCTCTGGAGCAAGCTTCCTCAGAGCCAGCAAGGCCAAATTCATGTTCTTCAGTGTCTCAACATGAGGATCGCTGCTCTGCCGTGTTCTCTCTAAACTTGGCAAGTTCCTGCTCAAGCCCATCGCCACAAAGCTGACATCACCATGATGTAAACAGGTCTTGGGACGTGGCATATCCTGTTCAGTAATATAACATTACTGGTAACTGTTACACCAACCATGATGCAAATGACTTATCATAACAAATTGACATTACATCATGTATAAATGTATATATAAATATTATTGTGTTGTGCTTATATATATATATATATATATGTGTGTGTGTGTGTGTGTGTGTGTGTGTGTGTGTGTGTGTGTGTGTGTGTGTGTGTGTGTGTGTGTAGTATGTTGGTGTGTGAGTGGAGAAATGATCACTGTGTGTAGTATGTGTGAGAGGGGTGTAAAGCACTTTCCTGATGAGTGGGAAACTGCATAATATTTAGACTCTTGCCAGAGCTGTAGGACTACACTTTGTCTAAATGTCATTGGTTGAGAGCGTGGCTTCTCCACTTTTATCTCTGTTGACAGTTCCTGTTTTTGCCTGGAAATGCCTAACCTTAACATAAAGCTAAGTGGAGTCCTCCTGAGGTAAGACATTGTGTCTCTCATCTGTGTAAAAAACAAAATGGAGGGTGAGAGGAGGAGACTGTCCAGGCCTGCTCCAGGCACAGCGGTGTGGCACCACTTACCCACACAGAGAGGAGAGGAGAGGATAGGAGAGGAGAGGGGGAGAGAGGAGGAGAGGGAAGGAGAGGAGCGGAGAGGAGCAAGGAGGAGAGGGGAAGGGAGGAGAGGAGCGGAGAGGAGAGGAGGAAAGATGAGAGGAGAGGAGCGGACAGGAGTGGAGAGGAGGAAAGAGGAGAGGAGCGGAGAGGAGAGGAGGAAAGAGGAGAGGAGCGGACAGGAGTGGAGAGGAGCGGAGAGGAGAGGAGCGGGGAGTGATGTGTACACGCCTGGCTGCCACTAAGAGCTTTAGCTTTAGCGGCGGCGGCACGATGGCAAACAGGCGCGCACTGATTGACTGGCTTAGCCAGCGGAAGTCCCTTCCTCAAGTTAATCAGCTGCATGCCCGCGGGGAGGCTGCCACTGCCGGGACCCCAGAACCCGCGCCGGCTTCATGGGCCACTAATTCTGTTTGTTTGGAGCGGCTCCTGCCTCGCCTGCCTCGCCGCCACGCTGGCCACGATGCCTAATTAGCGCTATTAAAGATGCCTGTTTACAAACGAGCTGAGCGATCACTCTCTGACGCTACGCAAAAGAGCTCTCACTGCCTCTTAGGCAGCCTCACTCACTCTTTGTGTCTATATCTCAGGCTCACTCTTTGTGTTTTTGGTCTCTCATTCTCACTCTTTGTGTCTATATCTCAGGCTCACTCATTGTGTCATATATCTCAGTCTAACTCTTTGGCTCTTGATCTCCACCTTCCTGTGAGTTGTGGTTGGAAGATGTTATAGACATGCCATACATACATCTGGACACTTTCCTTGATTTCCATGTGAGCAGCTACACCGACAGAATCGTCGCTGTCCATCACTAGCCCTTCACTAGCGCTCCTGTTTACACACACACACACACACACACACACACACACACACACACACAACCAAACGCATCTCCTGTGGTCGCTGCAAGGGACCCGTGCAGATAACACTGTTCACATGTCACCCGGCCTCTGAAGCAGATATGCATTATTCATTATGTTGCTTTCTACCTTTCAGCAGGTCGACACGCTGCCATCTTTGTCACCAAAGCACCTGTCAGATGGGGGTGGGGGGTAGCAGAGGTGGGATGAGGGGCAAATATCACAACATCATTATGGGATTCAAGTGTTAATTGTTGAAAAGTGTTCGATATTTTTCAGCCTGAATCTGTCACACATAACACTTTTGTTTATCTTTTTTTATGTTTGTTTTATTTTTTTCCTGAAATTTCCCCTGAATTTGTGGATGTCATTCTTTTCTTAATGTGCAATATAGACTCCATTTCAAGTTTTATGGTTGTGGTGCCCTAAAGCGACATGAGAAAATGTTTCATATGATGTTGTGAGTATTGCAAATGTCATTTCTTTTCTCGAGTCTCCATGTGTTCAGGGAGAGCAAGACTATGAGCAATTTGTTTGTCTGTCTGGCAGTGTCTCTTTATGTTTCCTCCATTTTGTACAGTTTTCAAACTCACTTTTCTTCTCTCTCCTCGCGTGACCTCGGTGCCCCCAATGGCGATCTCTCTTTATGAGAAGTCAGGCTGTGAAAATTCAACACAAACTGCACTCTCTGGTTACTGGTTTAAACCGTTAACCCTGGACATTCAAATTGACTATGGATTGTCAATTAGCATCCAGTTGTATTAGCATATTTCATGCTGAGTAAAGCTGAGCATGCTAATGTTTGTTAGGGAACAAGGCTGAACATTAACATGTTTTCTTGCACAATTTCTTACCTCAAGATCCAGTTGGAACCATAAATTACAAGGAAGACATCATTTGCATTTCCCTGTATGGAATATTGTCATAAATGGTAGCGTTACATGGTATACTAGAAGTGCATTGTGAGGCAGCAGCATTAACATTTGAATGATACACCAACCATTACCATTGCACTTGATATGGGGGTTGGGCATGTCCGCATATGCACGCTAAAGCTTTCATGACAACAAAGGAGAACCATGGCTGAACATGCAAGTGCTCTTGCTAGTCAGTCATTCATCAATACTGCACTATTTCTTTACCTACTGTAGTTGATCATGCTGTACAGTTACTGTAGCCTACCACAGAGCTTTAAAAGATGTGGATTTTTGAGTTGAGTTGAACTCAACTTAAGTCAATTTATAGTAAAGGAAAGAAATACGTGGTTAGCGTATTAGCGCAAAATGACATGTCAAAATTGATTGTTCAACCAAAAAGACAGAACATCTTGATGGCGCATCCATACACAGAATCACAAGAACACGGGAGCAAACGTGTCCAACTTGGCAAAGTACCTTGAGACTCTAATGAATTAATATTGTAAACTTACTTGGTCATAAGCCTCCTTGTTCTTTAAGTCAGCTTATTTTTCAACTATTTATAGTTTAATGTTATTGTTCTTTCTGTTGTGTTTTTATTGTGTGAGTGGTTTGATTAAGTTCTATTATTCATGAAATGTTTTTCCATTTTTAATTATTTTATCCTCTTCTCTATCCTCTTTTTAAATCACTTTTAGATTTCAGTCGCTCAAGTTCACTTTTATGTGTCATGACATTTTTCTGTTTATTCATATGCTACTTTCATATTGTATTAATTAATGCAATATGTCCGTTATAAATATGACTCCCTGGACCCACACAAAAACAAAGTCTTTTATTGTAGATGGAAATAAACCCAAACAAATGAGTTGCACTGATTTTGAATTAGATCATGGCACAAGCATGCTCAGACATGATGCCCACTTCAAGCGCACTGTAGAGTAATTGAGCAAGTCTTACAAGTCTGACAAGTTACAGTACAGGCAATAAGGCAAGTAAATGTTAACAGCCTTGCTGCAGCAGTGCATTATTTTACACACATTTGCATATGTACAGTAAATGAAATCAAACCCTTCTTGCTGGAAATCTGCACATAATGGCTCCTACAAACATGGGTAACCCTCATCCCCACAAGGATTCACCCCTTGAGCATCACATTCCTGGCTGCCACCCTAGTGCCCTTGAGCAAGGCCCTTTACCCTGAGGGGCACTGGGGAGACCGGCCCTTATGATAATTGACGTATGTAAATGACTTGGGATAAAGAATGTCAGCCAAATGAATAAGTATGAAGTAAAAGGCCATGTAGGCTACGTAAAAGTAACAATAGATGGGCTGGAGAATACAAGCATCATACACCAGGCCAGGAAAGGCAAGCAGATAAATATGGTTGATGTGGCTTTACGATCCCACTCTGCCACATTGGATTCATTGGAGGAGTTACTATTCCCCAGGACCAGCTCTGGCTCTCATGGAGCTCTGAAACACCAGACCTCACAACAGTCCTCCTCCAACACCCCACCGCTCCTCAGGAGATGATATTACACAGATCCTGTGTATCGCCACATGCTGGCATGAAAGCTACTGTAGTAGCCTGGGCTTTTAGTTGGATTGTTAGTGCACTCGACTCCCGATCCAAGGTTCTAGTCCAGCCGTGTGCAGGGCTGGACCACGGTGGTTCTACACAACGCAAGTTACACACATTTATATGGCTGTGTAAGATCTTTGACCAACTCTATAATACAGCCTCAATGCAAAAACTATTTTCAGTGTATGTGCCTTCTAACTCCAGCAGAGATAATACTGGTGTGTGTCCTGGCATGATCCGAAACACTAGAACACATTGGTGGCAGCGGCTGAGGAAGGCTGTGTGTCTTTGTTCCGTCAAACGAGGGACCTGCTGTGGCATTTGCAGCAGATTCAATTAGCCGTGTTATGCAGAGAGTTATGGTTCACCTGTTTGACGTTTTATTCCTGCTGTCAAATGATGGTTACACACACACTTAAACCACATCTGCAATGCTTACTGTAGGTTCATTGAAAGTGATCATTCACCTGAAAAGTCCAGTAAACTCCCAACAACTCACCAATCTCTGAGCTCACAGAGATATAGGAGACTACAAAGCAGGCAGCACTGAAGTTTCTTTTTCTTTTTCTTCCAAATTAAAGTAACATATGGCTATATGTATATCACCGGAAAGACATTACACATATATAACAGACGTGAGATATTAACCATCTACGATGGCACTGTGGATTGAACTAACCTCCAGTGACTCATCTAGGAAATATTTGTGTACGTCTTATGTTATTCTATACTGCATAGGGCCAGGTCTGTGGAATACTCTTCCTCGTGCTCATGCCTTGAACATCTGCAAAGAACTGCCTCTGATTCAAAGTACATGTTGAACATAATGGCCTTTTAGGTGGTTAGTTATTATGAAGACTTAGAATATGTTATATGTTCTATGTTCTACATGTTATATACACATTCTATATATGTTCTATACTGTATATGTTACACATTCTCTATATGTTCTATATATGTTTTTGCTGCCTGCCCCCCCTCCCACGGACAGACACGGCGAGTGTGTGGTGCGCTGTGCCCCAAACGCTCCACTGCCGTGCGCTCTGCTCCCCGGGCCGCAGCCCTGGCCGCCGCGGTGGGCTCGTCCTGTGGTGTGTGTGTGTGTGTGTGTGTGTCTGCAGGCGGCCAGGCTTCCTCCTGTGCTCCGCCCCGCCGCTTGCCCTGAGCCCCGGGCGCGGAGAGAGGCACCTCACCACCAGAGCCATTTAGCCTCCGCGCCACGTCAGTCATCGCCAGCCTGGAGCGGCTGCCATCGCTCCTCCATCTCAGGCAGAGGGCGCGTCAGCCAGTCAGAGTGCGGATCGTTCCCCGCGGATTGACCAGCGTTTCGTCAGACGGCTTCACTGTGGTGGACCGCTCCGCTGCAATGCTGGACACTATGATGACGCCTTCAGCAGACTCAAAAAAATGGACAGCTTTTTCTTTTTTTTGTTTTTTTTTCAATCAAAGTAAAAGTGTTGTTGGGCTTTTTTTTCTGAATGTTTTTGAATTTCTTGGGCTTTTTTGCCTCTAGAGTCAGACAGGAAACAAGTGGGAGATGGGGTGGGATGGGGAAATGACCTGGGTCGGACTAGAACCCAGGTTTCTGTGGACCCCCGGACCCCACTGTAGCCAGATGATCCACAGTGCCCCCTATTCTTCGGTTCTTGACCAGCAGAGAACACTCGCCCACAGCCTACGTTCTCTGATTGCACCATGAAATCCAGCGCTCTTGGGACTTCCGATTGGTTAACGTTGAGTGAACTGGACAAAAAGGGAAAACTGTAGTAATTGGGTTGGATGTGCAGGGTGGCCATTCAGCACTAAAGGGGGCACCTCATTTATCTAAACCTGATGAAATGGGTCACGCTCCTGCCCACTACAGCGGTACTATACCAACCAATCCGGGCACACATTGGCAATGCCATGCAGGGACTTAATTCTCCTTATTGTAAGTCAGTGTGGCATCCACATGAGTCTGAACACTGTGTTGCTTGTGTTGCTAAAATAATTTATACCTAGTCGATATCTAATATTGAATCATCGTTTTCAAGAAGCATCAGGTTCACACGTGGAAAAAAAAAAAGATAAATAAAGACAGATTTATCCAAGGCCACCAGCACGGCCACTAATGGTACCAGTGGAGATAGATCTGAGAGGGAAATGTCAAACAATTGTAACCAGATACAATGAAGTGCCCATTGTTAGCCGCTATTTCTTCTCTGAAGAGGCTGTCTGAGGGCATAATTTCACCGCTGGAGATTTCTTAACTGCCAGGCGCGCCAGTGTCCTTTCATTGCCTCTTTTCTCTGGTATCACTTTCAAGAGGCCCCAGACTCATTCTTCAAGACCATTTCAGTCCGTCCGTCCGTGTGTGTGTGTGTGTGTGTGTGTGTGTGCGTGTACACAGACATCTGTGAGCCGAGGATGTGCGTGGCATGTGTGTGAGCTTCAGCATCTCTGCGTCGGGCCATTTCCAGAAAGCCGCGTCTGAAACGAGCCACAGGGAGGGAGAAACTCTCGTCATTTGCGGCAAAACAAAACACACGGCTCGCCGGCAGTAATGAAAGCAAGTGATGGCCCCCTCTAATGCCTCAGTGCAATAACGCTGCTGTTTGTAATGGATGTTTGTTTCCTGCTGCCTGGCCAGATAAGCGCAGCGGGAGCGCCGCACTGCTCTTTGGTGCCTCCGATGTGTTAAGCACCATGTGGAACTAATAAGAATTCAGAGCGAAACAGACCGACAGGGAACACAGAGGACATTAGAATTAAAACAAACGTCTCTCGATGGTGAGCTCTCGCTAAATGACTTCATTTGAACATCAAGAGTAAGCAATATCACCCTGGGCAAAAAGTTGCCACTACTTTGCCAATGTAGAGCGGGCATGTTTACGCCACGTTGATGTAGCATTACCTCTGGGCAATGAACACCTCTGGGAGTGGAACAAATACAGATGGAGCTGTACAACATGTTCACAAATGAGAGGCTGATTTGTTTCTCTTTGGGCGTGCCGCGCTACCAAAAGCAGGCGAAATGGAGGTGCGTTGTTAAATAACAAAATGAAAGTCCATTTAAAGTGGAAGGAAACTCCCCCCGGGTGGTGTGACTCAAAGAGCGGCGGCAGCACGGGTGTCTGCTTTAGTGCGGAGTGGGTGGTGATTTCATCGCTGATTTCATCACTTGACTGAAGTGGATAATAGCCGACCTTGCTAAGCCCTCTCTCTCTCTTTTTTACTCTCTCTCTCTCTCTCTCTCTCTCTGTGTGTGTGTCACCATTACACACACACACACACACACACACACACACACACACACACACACACACACACACACACACACACACACCTGGCCAGCCAGGCAGGGGTGACGGAAGCGGAGAGGGAGCAAGAGGGGTTAAAAACCAAACACAAGCATAAAACACTAAAAGTGCTATTGTCTGCTGAAAAAATATAGCGAGGAATCAGCACAGAGAGAGAAAGCGCTGTAGCTGTGGGTGTTTGGTGCTTCTGATGTGAGACTCACTGCACACTCTCACACTCTCACACACTCTTAGCTCTCACAGTTGGGTTTGTTTTGCTTATTTCATTCCTCTCTTCTGGAGTCCTGAGGGAGCCTTCAAATATCAGGGAGCCACAACAAAAAGAGGCTGGGCTGCATGCGCTTGTGTTTTTTTCTATTTCTTTTATCAGTACTATTTGTTCCTCACCGAGCCATCTACAAGCCTGGACACCATAGCAAAGCGCGTGCACACACACACACACACACACACACACACACACACACACTCTCTCACTCTCTCTCTCTCTCTCTCTCTCTCTCTCTCTCTCTCTCTCTCTCTCTCTCTCTCTCTCTCTCTCTCTCTCTCTCTCTCACTCACAGGCACACACACACACACACACACACACACACACACAGGCTCAGATAACTGGTGGAAATCCATTTGGCCCAGTACCGGCCCGGAGGTGGCCTGTAGTGCAGGTCTGGCCTGGCTGTGTGTGTGTGTGTGTGTGTGTGTGTGTGTGAGACATTAGCTGGCAGCTGGGCTGGAGACACCTGCCAGTTAGCCGGAGAGCTGCTGGGAGCTCAGTCAATTACCCAAACCCGCGCGCTCCTGCATGCCTTCTCCTCTGCTCTCCTCTCCAGCTCGCCGTCTCTCGCCCAAACCAGCTGTGAGCTGGACGAGATTTTAACGATCTCACCGCACTCACTTACTGCCAGCTCAGGGGAAGCTTTCGCTTTTACTTCCTTTATTGTGTTGTTGTTTATACGTGCCTTTTATTTTCCTTTTTAGAGTTGTTATGCGTTCATATTTGTTGGGTCCTTTGGTGAACAGAGACACCATTTAAAAGAGAGTGGCATCGTTACTTGGAAATGTTATCTCACTAAAAGCAGGAGATGTCCTGCCGAGTTGATGCGGTAACAGACGATGGGAGAGATGGCAGTGGCCACTAAGGTGCGGAGAGCAGACTCATCCGAGCCCTTTTAATTAGCAGTGGACGCATGGGGCCTGTTTGTCCACCTACACATCCTTTGTGCACCTCTCTGCATGTGCTGCTTCATCAGTTCTAAATGTGATCTCTCACACAAAGACGCTAATTATTTAGGGGCTAAAAATGGCGCGAGGACAACTGATGGGACGAGGACGGACCCAGGGGACCCAAGGGACCGTCAGAGCGAGGTGTTGCCTTTTAAGCACCTCTGTCAGACCCGCCGCTCGCCTGCAACACACTTCCTCAGCCCCCACCACCTACACACACACACACACACACACACACCCCCTTCCACACACTCTCCCCTCCATTTCCTCAGCCTGTGGTCCACCCACGCTCCCTCTTACCCCAGTGTGTCACACACACACACACACACACACACACATGTATATACACACATACTTATGCACACACAGACACACACATACTTGTACACACACACACGCCCCTCTGGCCAGATCACATGCATGCAAATGGGCCCCACACTGAGAGCCTCAGTGAAGGGTTCCCCAGCGGATCCACCAATTAGCCACTGCCCACGGACCAGGGCAGCCATGACTGCCGCAGAGGAGCAGAAGGTGGAGGAGGGAGAGGAGGAGGAGGAGGAGGAGATGGAGGGAGGTGGAGGAGGAGATGGAGGGAGAGGAGGAGGGGGGAGAGGAGGAGGAGAGAGAGGAGGTGCCTTCAGCAGACCACCATGGGGATGAGGGGGGGAGACTAGACGAGGCCAGAGGCCCCCTTATCAGTGTGCAGCATGTGAGTAGCGAGCACCTCATCTACAGTATACACTCATATTAACGGGCCAAGAACGGAAGAGAAAATATTACAGAATAACAGACACTACACATCATGCAGTGATATGCTGATGATATGTTTGCGTTAATATGCTGTATTCATTTTACGTCTGCAAGAAGACACAGAGAAGTCGCTATATGCTTGTGTGTATTTCTCAAATGTCTTTTATTTTTGTACACCAACCAGTTAGAGAGTTAAAATAGTTAGAAATGGACAGGCGCTTGCATCAAAAACAGTAATTTGCTCCATGAAAAAAAAAAAAGATTTGAGAGAGTGACACAATGCTGAGGAGAAGTTGGCAAAAGTCTTTAGCGTAGACAATACAGGAGTGGAGAGAGTGGATGCTTCCGCTCTGTGATTAGATTCCGTGGCAGAGCCGGCCCAACAGCTGGCCTTCACAGATATGTCTTCCCATGGCCTGCGAAACACCATCTCCAAAGGGTAAACACTCCGCCAGTCCATTTGATTTATGGCGCACGCCAGCAGCCCACTGGCTATTATTCCAACTGAAAGGATCCCAGCGTCGCCGCGGAAACATGGCCCATAATACTTCCTTTCACAGGTAAGCCAGAGGGTTTGAAGAATGCCACAGCCAAGCGGTATTCTTTCTCTGGGTTTCTCTGCGAGAGCGAGAGAGAGAGAGAGAGAGAGAGAGAGAGAGAGAGAGAGAGAGAGAGAGAGAGAGAGAGAGAGAGAGAGAGAGAGAGAGAGAGAGAGAGAGAGTTTTTCCCTTTTTTTTGATTAAGCATCATTGTGTGTGTGTGCGCTGCGCTGTTGTGGTAATAGATTGCGTAAATGTGTTTGTTTAAAGCAGGTATAAATTATGGCTGTGCTGAATAGATGCCAGGAGGAGAGCATCTCCTCTCCTATTCACTGGGAATCATTTGGAGGTTGATTAATGTCCAAATGCTTCTCCCATTCTTCGGATCTTTCAGTGGACTGTCCTCGCAGGCGCTGTTGCTCTGTTTCTTGTGTCAGGTAGGCTATTCAGGCTGTACGAATATCAAACATAATTAATTGGGTCCAATGCAAACCTATTTTAATTGGCGCGAGCAGCCAGGGAAATGAATGTCTATTCACAGTGTCCTGAAATCCTGTCATGTCGCAGATGCAGAGAGTGCACTCGGAGTCGTTCATCTCAGCCCACGCCATTAAAATGGGTTTGCATCACTGCTCAGCTAAATGAAATAACTCATGTTTGATAGTGCAACTTTCCTCTGCGCGTCATTCAGGATCGTCAGGGGTCCTGACGACACAAACGGTACTTGTGAGGAACTTTTTAAAAAGTACTCGAACATTAAATGTACTGTATTTAGACACTAACTTGAATATTAAATGTATTTAGACACACTATGTCGTGTTTTTTTTTCCTTCGTAGGTCACTTGCTGCGAATTTCGATCTCAATTAAAAATGATGCACTTGCCATTATGTGCACTCGTATGGTTGACATCGACGAGGCCATCAATCGCATGGGTGCAAGCGAGCAGAGTCAGGCTTCTGGCCGCGAGACACCTGACCCCGGCAGATGTAAATCTGGAGACGGCTGAGGCACCAGAGTCCATTAGAAGTGATGGCGCTCCCGGTCCCCGCCGCGCCCCGTGACCGGCGAGAGGGCGCTTATTGAGTCTGTGCAGCAGGAAGGGAACAGGGACACATATAAACACGTCAGACGTTAAGCACCTCGCCACGATTCACGAGCACGGAAGGAGCGCAGGAGAGCCTTTCCTTTATGCTTTTCACAATGGAGACAAAAGCGTTCTTTAATATAAGCGCGGATTTATGGTACCGGTCACCTGCCGTAATCAATTCTGTATTTAGCCCCGCTGTTTTATTGGCCTTTGTGACCGATGTCGGCCCTGGTTTGCATTGAATTAATTTTTAAGTAAGTCATTCCTCATTTAAACACACATTTGAAGATGTAGTTTGGAAACAGTGGCTCTACCAAGAGAAACAACCATTTGCTGAATGGTCAAAGTAATTACTGTCAAATAAAACAGAACATCATGAACATTTTATGTTAAAGCAGCACTGTTTGAATAGTTATGTTGCTAAAATAATGAGTCACTTGAAATAATAAGCATGCAGTGTATTAGCTGTAAAATTGCTTTGCTACTGTATCCATTATTGGGCGACTGTGCTGAGATTTCACATGTGGCTGTCTAATTGGCACAAGCCACATGAGAAGAAGTGTTATCCACTGCTTGTGTGTATTCTTGGCCACAGTGTTTTTTTCCCTTTCTCTTTTCTCTATTAACACACCATCATTGAACACTCTTTATCTATCTGCACCCTCACTCACAAGTATCTCTCTCCCTCCCTCTCTTGGTCTCTCTCTCTCTCTGTCTCTCTTTCTCTCTCCCACCCACTCTGTACCTCTGCCATCTTATAAATAACAGAACCCAATAAACATGTCCACTGCATTTATGACTCTGGAGTGCTTAGCGTGTGTGTGTGTGTGTGTGTGTGTGTGTGTGTGTGTGTGTGGCGTATCAGGTGTGTCAGTGATGACTCCAACTGGGCACTATTAATCAGGTGGAAGCCCTGCAGCCGTGACACACACATAAAGCCCGGGCTGCTTATCATGATGTGTGATGGGGCTTCAGTCAGCTGCCCTTAAGATGCACAACATGGCCGCCAGCGTCTGGGGCTAGGCCCTGTATTACATGGCAATGATAGCACAATGGATCATACAGCACACCAATCATCCAAAGCCCAGAATGTGTTGATATGCTGGATATGTATCCAAACCCTGGTGCTGAGCAAACCCCTACATTTCTGTACAATAAGTATCACTGTACTGGAACTCACTGACTCCTAGCCTGACCTGGCTAACCTGTTCAGAATTTGAGTCTGGTACTGTACCGTTGGGAAGTAATTATGGGGCATGTTTCACCCATTACAGGGTACAGGGGAAATACTCCTGTACACTATTGGATGGACCTAACCAATCAGTGCAACAGCCAAAACATCATTCTTCCCGACAAATAAAATACCATTATCACTGTTTTCTGTTTGATTTTATGTTGTCACTATTGCACTGTCAATAACTTGTACAACTGACGTGATAGTGAAATCCTGCCAACTATGTTTCTCTAGCAACAGGCTTTTTATTGTACCAAGGCATGCTCGCATGATGTGAATGACTAGCTGGAGTTCATCTGTCCGTCATCGTATTGAAGCGGTTGCTTGCAGATGCCTTTTTTTTGTGTCGAAGTTAATTGAGTTCACCTACCAAAGATAATGAGAAGAACACTCTGTCAGCTCTTTCTCTAAATCTAACTACTAGTAGGGGGGATTATCAACAAAAAAGGGCCTAATCGTTACGCGTCGGATAGAAGCACCAAAATTGGTACAGACACTCTTTATGATGTATCTCATCATATCAGAAGGGGTGCCCCAGATTTCTGGTTCATTAAGGTCATTTTTTAAGGGAAAATCCAAGATGGCTGCCAGAAACGGCCTTAGGATAATAAAACATTGCATAGTGTGGGCATCTTGATTTATTCTGCTACTTTATAATTTCACATTTAATATATAGAGATGGTTAACAAATAATATATGCAAGATAACCCATGTAAACAATCTTACATGTCTATTATACAACTTTAAAGTGGAAAAAACAGGCTTTAAACGGTCAGAATGGCATGACTCCCCCAGTGAATCCTCACCTGAGTAGTTAATTATTCATTTATGCATAACATTAATATTCTTAAAAACTTTTGGAAGAATCACTTAATCATTTTCAAAAGACAGCTTATTGTTTAATTGTCCACATGAGCAGAGATCTAGCCCTAAATAGGAACACAACTCATGTTATGCTAGCGTTAGCATTAGCATTAGCCAATGTAGACCCACCAGCTGAGTTGAGTTAAAGCTGGGCAAACAAAGGTATTCCTAGGCTAATTGTGTCCCTGTGATCACTTGGGGTCTTTTTTTGCGTATGTGTGCCCTTTGGATCTTCCTGGGGGGTATTGTCGTATTCTTTTGGGCATAATGTTATAGGAACTATGAAATTTAGATTTGTACTACAGTAATGGTTGCCAGCTACTAAGGTGTGTAAAATGTACATTGAGTAAGGCTGTGTCTCATTACACTTACTTCCGTCAGTACACTGCTAATGTGCACTGACCACTTACTGCTGTAGTGCTCACTTTTGATGGTTAGTACTGTCCCAAAAGGGGCCTTCCCCAAACTTCCCACAAAGGTGGGAGCATGAAACATTCTAAAATCTCTTGGTTAAATGCTGAAGCATTCAAAGTTCCTTTCACTTGAACTAAGGGACCAAGCCCTGTGCACCAGCGCACAAAGCAAGGTCCATAAAGGCATTGATGACAGAGATTGGTGTGGATGAACTTGACTGGCCTGCACAGGGTCCTGACCTCAACCCAATAGAACACCTTTGGGATGAATTAGATGGACTGAGGGGCAGTCTACTCATCCAACATCAGCGTGTGACCTCACAAATGTGCTTCTGAAAGAATGGTAAAACAAAACCGATAAACACACTGTGGAAAGTCTTCCCTGAAGCTGTTATAGCTGCAAAGGGTGGACCGACATCATATTAAACCCTATGGATTAAGAATGGGATGTGACTGAAATTCATATGTGAGTCAAGGCAGGTGACCAAATACTTTTGGCAATTAGTGTACAGTACTTAGGTTGCTTTTGGTATAGGGCAAAACTTTCAGGAAATACACATCAATAGTGTTTTCAAAACCTTGAGGAAAAGAGCAAGTTCGGCTCTCCCAGGTTTTCTCTCTTTTTCAGGTTGTGATACAACCTTTAGGGCAAAAAGTCAGCATGGGCTGCATGGAAATAATTTCCAGAAGTAACAGGTGCCTTCACTGCTATGACATTAAATCTTTTTCAATTACTTAGCCAGGAAACAAACATATTTGCATTGCTGGAGAGGTACACTTGTGTTCTTTACGATAAGACAACCAATCTTGAAAAATTCAATGAATCTCAGGAAGGATTTGTTTTCTCAAAAATGTCTCTCAATGGAAAATACCCCTACCACACAGGCTGCACTGATCCAGCATTCAAATAGTGCAGTGTACCAAGCTAGCATTTGGTCCAAAGGTCTGCAAGCTATCCAGTCAGTGCTTTCTCCTGAAAAATATGGATGGACTAAATTAGATGATTATTGGACACCTTTATGGACACTTTTACCAGAGGCAGCGAAAGTATGTAGAGAACTTCTTAATGTGACAGCAAAGCTGAGCCTCTCTGCCGAGTGCCGAGTGCCGATGCCAGGATGCTGGGTTGCCTTGCACAGCATTATGCCAATGTGCTGAAGCATGTGAATAGATGAAAATATGCAGTATGTAGGCTATGACTAATGTACTACTGTAATCTTACAAAGTTACAGGGCACATGTGTGCATCATTTTATGATTTTATGAGATCTGCCTGAGGTGCTTCTCTGTGTTTACAGTATCCTTGAGATAGTTAGTGGATATATAGGTAGCCATAGTGTATTTCTTTTCATAATTTATTTTCTTTTAAGACAGTTCTTCTTACCCTAGATAGCCCTAGATATTTGGGGCATTCCGTCTAGGATGTCTTAGGATCACCCAAGGAACATACCCAAGAGAGGTTATTTAGAGGTTATTTAGATTCATAGAGGTTGTTTAGATGGTCTTTGAATTAGCTGCCAATTATGTGGCGGGCACAACCTTAGCGCAACCTTTTTCAATTTCTTTAAAAACCCACTACCTGTTAGAGATAGTTTTGGCCACCCCTTCTAGGATGTCTTAGGGTTATTTTGTCTTTTTATCTATCCTTCCTTCCTTCTTCGGTTCTCCGGCTTGTTCCCACCGATCTAAAGAACACTAGATAGACTATCCCAATGTTGCTGCCCCATCATTCTTTATCTAGGAAGGAAGGAAGGGATGATATAAAAAGATGAATGAGAAGAGCCTTTAGGATCACCCAAGGAACACCAAATTTCAAGTTTATTACAGGTTAATTTGGTGGCCTTTGAAATAGCTGACAATTTTGTGGCGAGCAGCACTGCCTTTTTCAATTTCTTTTAAAACTCACTTCCTGTTAGAGACATATTGGACACTCCTTCTAGGATGTCTTAGGATCACCCAATGAACATATACCAACTTTCAGGCTTTTTAGGGGTTGTTTAGATGGTCTTTGAACTAGCTGCCAATTTTGTGGCGGGCAGTACAGCCTTTTCCAATAGTTTTTGAATCTGCATCAATTGTATTGGTGGCCATTTTTAATTTCCTCAAATCTCACTTCCTGTTTGAGATATTTTTGGGCACCCCTTCTGGTGTGTCTTAGGATCACCCAAGGAACATGTATACCAAATTTCAAGCTTTTTAGAGGTTGTTTAGGCAGTCTTTGAATTACCTGCCAATTTTGTGGCAGGAAGCGCAGTATTTTTTAGTTTTTTTCAAAAACCTCACTTCCTGTTTGAGAATTTTGGTGAAATCTTCCAGGATGACTTAGGATCACCCAATGAACATATACACCAAATTTCAAGCTTTTAGGAGGTTGTATAGGTAGTTTTTGAATCAGCTTTCAATTGTATTGGCGGCCATTTTGAATTTCTCCAAAATCTCACTTCCTGTTTGAGATATTTTTGGGCACCCCTTCTGGGATGTCTTAGGATCACCCAATGACCATGTATACCAAATGTCAAGCTTTTTAGAGGTTGTTTAGGCAGTCTTTGAAGTAGCCGCCAATTTTGTGGCAGGAAGCGCAGTATTTTTTAGTCTTTTTCAAAAACCTCACTTCCTGTTTGAGAATTTTGGTGAAATCTTCCAGGATGACTTAGGATCACCCAATGAACATATACACCAAATTTCAAGCTTTTAGGAGGTTGTATAGGTAGTTTTTGAATCAGCTATCAATTGTATTGGCGGCCATTTTGAATTTCTCCAAAATCTCACTTCCTGTTTGAGATATTTTTGGGCACCCCTTCTAGGATGTCTTAGGATCACCCAAGGAACATATCTACCAAATTTCATGCTTCTATCCGCCGCGTAACGATTTTTCACATAATCTCCCCTACTATACTGTTACCAGTCAATCAGAAGAAGAGCATTGTGGGTCCTGGCAACACTGCTCTGTCTGGTTGAGATCCATACATCACGTTAGGATTGGTAGCAATGGAGTTTATATTCACCATACCTAGGGAAGATGTCCCAAGAGATGAAGTCGACTAGAGCCAGTAGTGAGCAAAAACTGGTCCTAAATATGTCCAGATGACGTGGTCGCCGAACTCCAGAAGACGTCTTCCGAGTAGCCAGAATGAAAGTTTTTAAGACGTATTTCCTGGACGTTGAATACAGTAGATGTGTTGTTCTGGGTGTGATATAGGCGTCGCCTGAAGACGTCTGAAAGACTTAATTAGACATCCAGAAGACGTCCTCAGAGTAGCCAGAATGGCAGAACGTCTATTTGCAACTAATTTTGGCTGTCTATAGACGTCCCGAATGAGGTCAGGCTGGACTATTGTCCGAATGTCATTTATTAACTGATTCTGGCTGTCAAATAGACGTCCAGATTTTGACCTCGCAGAACGATTATTTGCAACTAATGTTGGTTGTCTATAGACGTCCTGAACCGGGTCAGGCTGGACTATTGTCCCAGTGTCATTTATCAACTCATTTTGACTGTAAAATAGACGTCCAGATCACAGCCTGGACAGACCACCGTTTTTTGGACGTCCATTAGACGTTGCTTGCTCAGTGGGTAGTGACGGCACGCCTTTTTGGAGTTGGTGCCAGGACTTAAGATACCCTCATTATTACCTCCTCCAGGGAGGTTATGTTTTCATTGGGGGTTGTCTGTCTGTCTGTCTGTTAGCAAGATAACTCAAAAAGTAATGGATGGATTTTGATGACATTTTAAGGGAAGTTCCGAAAAGAAACAATTACATTTTCTAGTTTCAAAGTGAAGTGAGTGAAAGGTTGGGTACGGAATTCGCAAAACGGTCGGCAGATTTTGAACATATACAGCTCAAGTCCCTCCCTCTGGATGCACATTTATGCACGAGCGAGAATTCAGATGCGTGAGAGTGAGCAAATTAAATGCACTATGAGCTCTAGTCTCCATACAATCAATCGCTCACATCAACTTCCCCAATTACATTCTTTATTCACCTCCAAAGGGTTGTAGGTAATAGTTCCACAAATCAGACAAGGTAGATGATTTTATAGCCTACATTATGGCAAAAGCACCAATTAGGCTACCAGCCCTTTCGTTCGGAAATTCTAAAACAACGATGCATTTTAATACACCAAAATAACATTTGATATACCTTACATTTTTCAGTAGCCATACAGTAGGTGTTTATATAAAAAAGCTAATTCCATACCCTACCTTTAATATAGCTCTACTGTGCTCAAATGTACCAGCAATATACAAAGTAGCAGCAGCAATTTTCAGCAACAGGCAACACAGTTGCCCTACGTTTATGTTGATCTTCGTTTAAGTTGCCCTACAGTATGTATGCTCATATCATAGCCAAATCACCCAACAACATGGCCTTTGGATCCGGTCCCGTCTACTCTTCTACAATCTATGGCATCTGCTGTTCTACTGACACTCACACGGGTTGAATACTCTACTCAGCTCTAGAATAGTTCCTTGCTCTTTTAAGCAGGCAAGGAAACTTGCTAAAGAAAAGTACACTTAATCCAACTGATGTGAAGAACTACAGACCTGTCTCCCTTATTCCTTTCTCGGTTTTGGAGAAAGTGATCTTCAAGCAAGTGTGTGACTTCCTTTATCATAGTAACCTACTAGACCCTATGCAGTCTGGTTTCAAGAGTGGTCATTCTACTGAAACTGCTCTTCTGTCAGTGACTGAAGCGTTGAGAGTAGCTAAGTCCTTTGCTCAATCCTAAGTGTCATAGCATTTCATACGGGTAACCATGGCATTCTTTTTTCTATACTGTCTGAAATTTCTGGGAAACTTCTTGACTTTTTTTTTTATCTTACCTTAAAGGGCATTCCTGTGATAGTTTTGGGTCTTTAAAGAGGGGTCATAAAAGTATATATTTTCAACATGCACTTAGTTTATTAAGCATTTCTTATGCCTTATGGTTTGTATAGTAATTTGCTTACTGTCAAATTTAACTACTGTATAGTTGTTATTTGTATGTCGCTTTGGACAAATCATCTGGCAAATCCCATACCATAACCATAACCATGTATAGCAGTAACTGCAGTTAGGGCTGCTACATTCTATATCTATGCTATATGAAGAAGATATACATCCATCCCTGAGTTAGAGAGTGAGTGGAGTACAGTAGTCCATGTATAGTGCGGCAAGGGACTTAATTCAACAGATACACATATTTAAAGGAGTGGCTTTGCGTTAGAACAACGGGACATACGGGATATGTATGAATGGGGAAAAAAGTAAAGTAAAGTAATGAGTAGTGAGTTACTTTGTAAAATTAGGTAGTCCAATTACAGTTCAAAGCAGTAACTAAAGTAAAGTAACCAGTTACTTTTTTTTAGTAACTTGCCCAACACTGCTTATGAAGTCAGTGCATCACCTCCCATCATATCCAGGTAGCTCCAAGTCAGTGGGTGAGTTCGATTTCTTGCAGAGCTGCGCATATGAAATGAGAGTTTGAACTCGTTATCATCCATAAATAGACCCTAGGTTGTTCTCATACCAAACCATCCCTTTAATTGTACTGCCAGGATTGTGTGTGTGTTAGTGGGTGTGCCCAACCAATTGGAAAAAAGAGAAATACTCTCAAATCCCCTGTTTTGTATTCTTCAACTTCATGAGCTAAAAGACTAAGACCTCTTTTACAACCTCTTAACTACAGAGGTGCCAATAACTGTGAAAAGTTTTTGATAATAGAGAAATATATGTTTTTATTTCTTCATGAGGAGTTATTTAATACATTTGCTTCTCTTTAAGGTTCAATTTTTCCCTCACTGTATTCTTTGTGAGACTGAGATGAATCACCTTATTAAGATGATTTTTGTTATAGCTCTTTTTACTCATCCTAACCAAGGATGCCAATAAACGCGGAGGTCGCTGCAGGGGTAGTTTCAATATGCCTGTTTTCACGCACATGGCTGTGTCTTGTCTGGGCGGTGCGTGTGGTGGTGACAGGCCATTATTGAGTTTCTCGTACGCTCTTAGTATTTTCCCACCGGGCGGCTACGGAGAGAAAGCCACAGGAAAATGGGATTGGGCTGGAATGCTCCCCTCCAGCAAACATCAATCCTTTTTTTTGTCTTCTTTCTCTCTCTCTCTCATTCTCTCTCTCTGGCGCTCCGTGGCGGGTCGGGATGCTGGGATGCTGGGATGCCGGCCTCTCAGGAGGTTATTGTGTAATTGCACTCTGCCGAGGGTGAACTGCAGGGCGCATGCCACGCAGAGCCCACAGATAGTGTTTCCGGAAACATCCCAGAGGCCACCGGGGGCAACGCTTTCCTCCGCTGCTTTTTCTTTCACTCCCCTCCACCTCTCCTCTTTCCACCTCTCCTCCCTCCACCTCTCCTCCCCCCACCTCTCCTCTCTACCTCCGCTGTGCGCTGTCAGAGAGATGGGGGAGAGAGTTTTGCTTAGCCCCCCCCTCCCCTGTTATTCTGCCTCCATGCTTGCAACTATCCATCCAGCCCTCCCTGTAACAAGTGGAAGTCAACCCCAGGTCCTGATACAGCTTAGGGAGTGAAAAAAGACAGATCGAGAGAGAGAGAGAGAGAGAGAGAGAGAGAGAGAGAGAAGAAATAAAAAAGACCTCCAGCAGAAATGCCAAGTTGTCCCTTGCATGATCACACACACAAGCAGACACCCACGTCAAGGTCTGGAAGGTGTGTGTGTGCGTGTGCGTGTGTGTGTGTGTGGGGGGAGAGATCAGGCTCAGCTGGAGCTGCTGAAAGGAACCGAGAAAGTATGAGACCTGCAAGACATACCGAGAAGGTCAACAAAGTAAAGAACGAGGAGGAGAGGAGTGGGAGAGAGAGAGAGACGGAGGGAGAGAGTGGGGGAATGACAGGAGAAAAAGCCTGAGGAGAGTGGAGAGAGTTGGAGAGAGGTGGAGAGAGGTGGAGGTGTCCAGGTCCAGGGCAGCAGCGTGTTGCCTGCAGCTATTGAGCAGCACACAAAAGAGCCGTGTGATCCAGCGCTGGCTATCTGAATAGCACGGCTCCCAATAAACTCACATGGGGATGGAGCAGGCCATGGACACAGGGCTGAGGGGAGATAGATGTGCTTCACACGACAACAAAGGGGGGTTGGGAATAATAGGGCAAATATACGGATACATCCAGGCACAGACAGAAGGGCCAACATAGACTAGTATGGTACAAACTGCACTTCCATCACCTGCGGAGCCTATTTCAGCTCAAGGCCTTTTGTATAGCCATCCCTCAGCCTGCTGCTCTAACACAATGCTAACAGCTTAGCTACCATTAACATGCGCGTGTGAGAGCTGCGCTAGTATTCTCAGTGCTGCAGGAAATAGAGGCTTCTAGCGCAGTCATGACCACAGAACAGGCGCTCAGTTGTGATGAGCAGGGGCCACAGCCAAGCATATCATTACCATACAGCTTAGTGCTCAGGCTAAATAAAGGAATAAATAAAATAAAATAAATTAATAAATAACAGTACGAATGGAGAGGCAGGCAGAACATGGGAATCATGGACAGAGTGCACTATTCATGTGTGTGTGTGTGTGTGTGTGTGTGTGTGTGTGTGTGTGTGTGTGTGTGTGTGTGTAATTTGTGTGCTTTTGTGTGTGTTTGGATATATGCAGGATAGAGAGAGAGAAAGAGAGAGAATGTGTCCATGTGCACTGTGTACTTTCTTTTTCTATGTGAATGTTACCAAAGCTGTTCCAAATAATGGTAGGAAAATAAAGACAGTGCCAATTGTTCTCCCATTCTCAGAAGGCTTGGAGAAAAAAACAACAGCACTGAAGTAAAGCTTCCACTCCTGGGTTCGGTGCGTGTGTGCCTACGACAAAGAGCAGAGTACACACTGTGCACACACACACACACACACAGACACACACACACACACACACACACACACACACACACACACACACACATACGGCATGCGCACAGGCTGATCCCTCCCCAGGGAGAGCGTCTCAGAAGAAGCAACAAATCACCCCCACTTTCCCCAAAGTCGGCGTGATGCCGCGCGGGCGTCTCTCCGGCGGGCGAAGACGCTCTCCCCGCCCTCGCGGCTGGTGCCCGACGCGGCGTCTCAGACCCAGTGAGTGACTGGCATGTGTGCCAATCTGAGATAAATGAAGCTGTCTCTCCCTCTTTGCCTGACGCCCTCTTCTCTCCATCTGAGGCGAGCGGCAGCACTGTACCCTAATACAATCTGAGTGCCACGCTGTTTGTAAAGTTTGTTTAAACGTGTTTATGCTGCATTTTTTTCCCCCTCTCGCTCTCTTTCTCTCTGTCTCGCTCTGAGACGCAAGCGAGTGTTTTTATCTGTGTTTTATGTGTGCTTTGGCGAGTTTCATCTGTCAGTCGCACAAACATGTCTGGTTCAATTTTCTTTAAAAAAAAAGAAATGTTGAGAGATGACCTGCTTTTTCCCAACACATTAAGCTCTGCTGGTGAGTCTGACTTAAAGAGTTATGCACGGAGTCCGTCAGCCGAGGGGAACCTTGTCTCGTCTGGATACGTGAGGCAAGAGCACATATAGGTGGGTGTAGCTGCAAGCTGTAAGAATGTGAGTAAGCGCCACTGTACACCTGTCTAGTCTTGCCCTCCTGAAGTGCCCATTTCAGTGCCCTAGCAGAGGGGTTCACAGGAAGAGCTCCGTCTCTGCTTTCATGGCTCTTAGCCCTTTGAACACTTTGCGTCGGTCTTGTCCACCCCTCTTGACCACCATGAGAGCGTGCGCCTCCACACACACTCCGAGGGAGGGAGGAAGGGAGGGAGGGAGCGTAATGGGACGCGACCGGAGAGTCCATCTCACCTCCCGACAGCCTGTTGCCGTGGCGAGTGTGGGCTGTCTGACGGGAGCGACTGCAGCGGCCCGGCCGCAAGACGCTCGGCTACCCAGAACAGCTGCAGCTCCGGCTAAAAGGTCAGTGCGTGGTCAAGCAAAGAGAGGGGCGGACATGCCCAGCGCGGAGTACTACCCATCACCGGCTCTCAAGCAGAGCCAAACTGACCAGAATGTGAATGGGCTTGTTTGTGTTGTCTTGTTTCAGTCAAGCATAAAGCCATATGAAACAAGACATTTCCTATAGGTCACAGTACCTGTCTGGGTGAGGGCGGTACCGGACAGGATATCAGCCAATCAGTGACAGTCACGTGTTCCCTGACCGAAGAGAGAGGGAGAAATGGCTCACTTACTGAATGCCACACTGACTAGATTGACCTGAAAGATTAAAATCTGTTGGTTTCATTTCCTTTCATTGGCTGTTTTCTACCCCACAGATCTGAGCACCAATA